>NW_026087631.1:26579324-27179324 GCF_022539395.1 Myiozetetes cayanensis
TTAGCTCAGAAGCAGAAATAAAAAGGAGACTCAAGGAGGCTTATCCTCCTGCCTGAGACTCTTATCCACCTGCACCAGGGAAGTTTCGGAACACTGCATCACTTCTCAATATGTACACACAATTAGACTCGAACGAAATGCCTGTCTTACAAGTAAATCCAAAACAGCAACCACCTACTTCAGCACCTTTTCAACCAAACAAGTACCTTCCACTGACTGAATCTAACTGTAACCCTCAAGTGCACCTGTGGTCAGATGCCAAAGATTTTTGGGTTTCTTTCTTTTTAGCAGGCATCGCAACTGACCACGCACTTACTGTACTCAGTCACCTGACCTGCTGGCTGTCAAAAGAGGCAAATGTTACATCCAGTGCGCTTACTGCCTTATTGGAAGACTCACAGACATTAAAGGGAGTCTCACTCCATAATGGAGCCGCAATTGACTTTTTACTTTTACTACACAATCATGGGTGCCAAGAATTTTCCGACTTATGTTGTTTGAATTTTTCCGACCATTCCTCTTTAATTAGATCAAACATACAAAAATTACATGATTTAGTTAATGACATCAAACAAGACTCCAAATGGAATTCTAAAGATTTATTTGAGGGACTCAATTGGGGTTCTTTACCAAACTGGACCAAACAATTAATCTTAATTGCAATTTCAGTCCTAATTTCAGTTATAGTAATTGGTTGTGTTCTCTCCTGTGTTGTTGCATGCTTCAAGAGATACTGCCTCCCTAGTGTCAACCCAGCAGGAATTTCCGCTAATCTACATGACTACAACCAGACCAACAATCCAACCTACGATCAAACAAACAAAAAAGGGGGAGATGTGGAGGACAAGAGGAAAAAGGAAAAGATGTACCGCAAATGGCGCAAAGTGTATAAGGAATATAACGAGGACTGCGTGTAATAAATTGGACTTTAATAGTGGACTTTCTTTCATAGGTGGACAATTACAGTCTCTCGGAGATGACAAGTTGTTTAAAGAAAGTTGCTTGGCATTGTTAATGCATGATAAAGTTTTATATACCCCAGTTCTGTATAATATTTATTTTCAAATATGTTCTCCCCTCACAAAATCCTTGATCCCTGATTGGCTAAGGTTTTCTTGATTATGATTGGGTAAGATTTGCCGCAATATGGGCAGTCCTACCACACCCTCCTTTCACTGTGATAGGTTGAAAGTTAATGTAGTCATGTTGCTAATCCCTTATTGGTCCCCCACAGTTGTCAACCTTAAACCCCTCCTAGTTTCCAGACCCTTCCATCCCAAAGGTTATAAAAACCCTGTTCACCCTTTGTTCTGGTGCAGTGCAACTGTACACCTGCTAACGGCGCATTCCCTTCCTCTGTATCCCTCGTATCCCAGCGCTTTAATAAACAACCTACAGCAGAGCACGAATCCCTGTGTACTGCGTGTCCCATTCCTCGATCCGGACTGCAGCAGTCATCACTAAGGTCCACCCACCAAGATATCACATTAGCTGCTCCCCCTTCCTTCAAACATGGTGCTGACCACGCCCCTTCCGGTCCCCTCCAGAGCCGACCTTCCGGTCCAGACCCACCAAACATCCAGTGTCATGGCGCTGCCCATGAACCTAGGTCTGAGGCCTACCCATCCTTACCGGTACACCAAACTGACAAAACATCTATATCCTCCTATCAGTCACCGCCTCCGCCGATGCTGCACAGGCCTGCTCCAACGGCCGAGGAGCAGGATCTGGTACCACCTGCAGCTTTTCAGCAATTTTCCTTACAGTCCCTCCAATCTCACTATTCCCTTTCCACCTCAGCCACTACATCATTCCATCAACCAACAACTAAAACTTACACAACATCTCATACACAAGCATCATCTCTCGAAAACATCACTGATGTAGAAGAAGAAGACCACACTAACATTACACCACCACCTCTAACTAAGATAATCAAACAAACCACGAAGAAACCATTTACACCCACCAAACAGTTTACTTTCAAAAAAGTCTCAGCTACAACATCTACCACTCAAACATCCATACCTTTACCATCTACCGCTAATCACAAAGAACATAATTACACCTCAATATCTGAAGCAAGCACATCCACTGAAGATACTGAGGATCCTCACATCTTTACTGCTACCACACCTATCCAAGCCCAACTAACACCAGGGCCATGGATGGATATAACTCACCAAATCGTAGAGGCACATGAACGTGCCTGGAAAACTTTTTATGACCAGGCCACTCTAGCTGGGGATCTGGAGATGTTATCTGCCTTCCCGGTCCATAAGATTGAGGGACGCCCGCCTGAATGGCGATCTTTTACATATCCAGTTTTGAAAGACATAAAAAAGGCAATAGCTGATTATGGTATTAATTCACCTTACACTATTGGCCTTTTCGATTCCTTTTTTCAAGGATTTACTTTGACTCCCGGAGCCCCTGGTGGTCTAGTGGTAAAGGCGCCGCGCTATCACCGCGGAGACCCGGGTTCGATTCCCGGTCAGGGCCACTCCCGGGCAGGTGGGGCTCGTTAGCCCTTAAAGGCAACCCATCTACGTCCTAAGGACCTCGCTGCCACCGTCCAAGCTCGCTTGGCCCCGGCAGATGAACCTTAGGATTAAAGGGTGGGCTCAGTTCCGCGCACACTGTGTCTCACCTAAAAAATCCAATGCGCAGGCTGGAAGGTGGAAAGACCTTCCCTGGATCTTCGCTCGCGAAGACTGGCCATTATTATTATTATTACTTTGACTCCCAATGACATCTGGCTTGTAGCCAAAGCCTGGCTGCCAATCATCCAATATTCTGCTTTTGAAGCAGAATGGAAAGCCCTAATAAAGAAATATGTCAAGGGAGGGGGAGATATACGGAATATGACACCTGATCAGGCCATAGATTGCTTGTATGGAGAAGGTAAATATTCCACCAATGACATTCAGGCTACCACCCACCAAAGCCTACTCCATAAAACAGGTGAATTAGCCTTTAAAGCTATTAAAAAAGTGGCACAAACAACCACCTCTACGCCATCATACGCATTAATTTTCCAAGGGGTCAAAGAACCTTTTTTTTGGACTTTGCCACCCGATTAAAAGAAGCTATCACAAGACAAATTGCAGACGAGCAGTCACAAGAAGTACTTTTTAAGTCTCTAGTAGTGGAGAGGGCTAATGATGAATGCAAAAAACTTCTTAAGCCTCTAAAAAACCCAACATTATTAGAAATGATAGAGGCGTGCAGAAATGTGGGTTCCCCACAGGAGAAAATCAAGCTAATGATGTGTGCTGCCCAAGGAAAATGTTTTCAATGTAGTCACCTACAAGGGAACTGTCCGCAAAATCCTAAACCTAATTGGCAACAACCAAAATTTAATTGTCAACGATGTGGCAAAGGCAAGCACTGGACTTCCCAGTGCCGTTCTCCCACTGATATTAACAACGAACCTCTACCACCAAAATCTCCAAATTTACAATACAAGAAAAAGGTTACTTTTGCCACTCCCCCTACACCACATAAGAACTTTGACACCAACAATCAGGGAAACTCCCAGAGGAGCGCCATGGGGGGCGCTCAGACACAAAATACCTCTCCTCAACATCAATGCCACTGCCAGACCACATTCACCAGGACACAATCCAGTCCCGATCTGACCATCTCACCACTCAATTAAACTCTACTTCAAAGAATCCTCCTTTATCCCTGTCAATCACCACTCATTCTCAACGTGGAAGAGATTACCATCCCAGTTACACCTGCAGACACAATACATAAAGGTCAACTCTATCTTGTTTCAACTACAGAGGAAGCTCTTCAAAAAGGAATTATTGCACAAACTGAACTTATAACTGACTGTGACTTTAACAATGTTTTTATATCACTCCGCATTCCTTTCCCTCCTTCTGAACTACCTGCAGAGGAACCAGTAGCTACTCTTCTTCCTATAGCTCAGCTTCACCAGGACTCGCCACCATGTGAAGAAGTACAAGCAAACTGGATACATACAGTTACTTCCGACCAACCTACCATGACTGTAACAGTTACATCGCTAGCCGGAGAAACATCTATTTCTGGTTTACTAGATACTGGAGCAGATGTAACAATTATATCTCAGCAGGACTGGCCGGCTGCCTGGCCAGTAGAAAACACTCTGCTCAGTGTCTCTGGGGTGGGGGGATCTCGAAGACCACAAAAGAGTAAACTGGTTATTTTATTTACAGATGTCGATGGATGAACAGCTTCGTGTAAACCCCTAATATTACCTTTACCGATGACCCTCTGGGGAAGAGACTTGATGGCACAGTGGGGAACTAAAATCGAAACAAATTTTTAACGTCGGCCACTGGAGAGCAGCTGCTACCTGCATTGAAGTGGAAAACTTCCACTCCGGTCTGGGTAGACCAGTGGCCCCTTCCCATTAATAAGCTGCTCATTCTCCACCAATTGGTACAAGAACAATTGAAATTAGGCCATATTATCCCCACTGTCAGCCCCTGGAACTCTCCTGTTTTTGTTATACAGAAGGCATCGGGAAAATGGAGATTTTTACATGATTTGCGGAAAATTAATGAAGTCATTGAGCCTATGGGACCACTCCAACCCGGCATGCCATCTTTATCTATGTTGCCTGAGGAGTGGCCCCTAGTAGTAATTGACATAAAAGATTGCTTCTTTCACATCCATCTACATCCCAATGATGTAGAAAGATTTGCATTCACAATCCCATCAGTGAATGCTGGCGAGCCCAACCAAAGGTTTGCTTGGAAGGTTTTACCACAGGGAATGAAGAATTCCCCGATGTTATGTCAACTGTACGTCTCAAAAATTCTTTCACCAATCAGGCGCAAAAATCCTAATTCGATCATTTATCACTACATGGATGACATTCTAATTTGTGCCCAAAATAAGTCAGATATTAACCAAACTTTAAATGCCATCCTTAAAGCTTTTGAAACCTTCCAGTTACAAATCTCTACTGAAAAAATCCAATGGGCCTCGCCGTGGTTCTACTTGGGATGGAAAATCACACACACATCCATCACTCCACAAAAAGTAACTATTTCCCATGACATAACAACCCTAAACGACTTACAAAAATTACTAGGGAATATTAACTGGATTAGGCCACAATTGGGGATTTCAACAGATGAGCTCCATCCATTATTTTCCCTCCTCAGTGGAGACCCAGATTTGAAATCTCCCTGTTATCTTACACCTGAAGCAATATCTGCCTTACAAATAGTAGAACAAAAAATCTCTAACATGCAAAGTCATAGGAAAGTCCCAGGACTACCACCGGTCCTAGTAATTTTACTAGGCCCCAAACAGCCATTTGGCATACTTGGCCAAATAAAGCAGCACTATCAAGACTTCATCCTGTGGGAGTGGATCTTCCTACCACATCAATTTGGAAAAACCCTTACCACCTTACCAGAACTCATTTCAAAAATCTGTTACAAGGGACGAATTCGTTGTTGGGAAATGTCAGGGGAAGAACCTGATACCATCTTCCTTCCCCTGACATCAGAACACCTTGAACAAATGCTGGTAACCTCCTTAGATTTCCAATTGGCCATTGCAAATTTTACCGGAAATATTAAATTCCATCCACCTGGACGGCAATTACTCCAAAAACTGAAATTGATTCCAATTGAACCTAAATTTATACAGTCTCTAGTACCACTTCCAGGAGCACTCACAGTCTTCACAGACGGCTCCGGACGAACCGGGAATGCTGTGATTGTCTGGTGTGCTAATGGAACATGGGAACAGGACATACATAAACTAGAAGGATCTCCCCAAATTGGGGAGTTATCAGCAGTTGTTCGAGCTTTCCAAATTTTCCATCAAACAGAATTAAACATTGTCTCCGACTCAGCTTACGTAGTGGGCATTGTCCAGAGAGCAGAAAATGCTTATTTAAAACATCTCAATAATTCCCAACTTTTCCTTTTATTTAAACAACTCCTACGTCTAATTGCTGACAGGAACCATCCCTTTTTCATAACTCATATCCGCTCTCATTCCACTCTTCCAGGTCCTGTGGCAGAGGGAAATCACCGTGCTGACCTTTTGGCGGGTATGTCTGTTGTCCCTAAAAAATTGGAGCAGGCACGCATCTCCCACGATTTCTTTCATCAGAATGCCCAAGCTTTACAAAAACAATTTCAAATCTCCCAAAATCAGGCCAAAGACATAATCAGGGCGTGCCCTGATTGTCAAAAGGTTACCCCTCTCCAGCCTGCTGGGGTAAATCCCAGGGGACTGGAGCCCCTGCAAATTTGGCAAACTGATATTACTCACGTTCCACAATTCGGCAAACTTAAATATGTTCATGTATCAATTGATACATTTTCAAAATATTTAGTCGCCACAGCACATTCTGGTGAAAAAAGTCGCGATGCCAAAAAACATTGGACTTTGGTTTTTGCTTATATGGGAGTGCCACATCAAATTAAAACTGACAATGGTCCTGCATATGTGTCCTCAGGCACCAAAACTTTTCTATCACAATGGGGCATCAAACATACCACAGGCATCCCTCATAATCCAACAGGACAAGGAATAGTGGAACGTGCCCACCAATCCCTTAAAAACATGTTGAAAAAACATGAAAGAGGGGGAAGAGATCTTACTCCCCAGGAGAAGTTAGCAAAAGCCATGTATGTATTAAACTTCCTCAACAGGCAAGACAATGATGTTTCCCCAGTACAAAAGCATTTTTCACCTGCACCATCGCCGCACGTAACTAAAGCAAAAGTGCTGTATAAAGACTTAATGACTGATCAATGGCAGGGTCCCTTCCCCCTTATAACTTGGGGAAAGGGACACGCTTGTATTTTACTAGATACAGGTCCGCTATGGGTACCATCGAAGAGGGTTCAGAGTCTTCAATGGACCACCATCACCATCATCCTTTTCATAGCCTGCAGTTTTCCTTCCTCCAGACGCCTTCCATCATGGATCACTCTCCTCGTCCTCATTATCATCTCCATCCCTCCGACTTGTGAACGACCGCTAAAAGACCCCCTGCCTTGGACCTTGACCAAACAAGGGAATGTCTGGGTAAAACTAATTGAAAAACTTGACACTAACCTCCTCTGTTTACCTCTTTCCAATACTAATGACCCCTTAAAAACAAGTTTAATTGGCATACCAGTAAAAGAACATACCCTACAACTATTTCAAAAATCCTTAAAAAGAAATTCTGAACCTGCAGAAATGAATATTCTGGGAACACTCAAAGCTGATACCTGTTTTATATTCAAGCACCGATCTCCTGTAGACGCAGCGGCATACCCACCAAAACATTCAATCACCCCATTTTCTTCTGTTTACAAAAATGCACCCTTCTGGTGCAAAGAAACCTCCATTCATTACACGGCTAACATCCTAAAACCTTTAAACCTTCCAAACGAGCAATTTTTAATCTGTGGGGATCGAATTTGGACTGGAGTCCCATCTTTACCTTTGGGAGGACCGTGTACTATAGGGATGTTAACATTTTTCGATTTTACTAAGTTTATTTCCACACCACAACCGCCTCCCACACTAACTGCAAAAATACAAAATTCCACACAATGTGATTCCCAGATCCCAATTCCTCTGAGCATAGATTCGGTACAAAGTCTCAACGCCCTAGAGTGCGTGAAAAGCCCAATTACAAGAAAAACTTATTCGATTAGCATTACCCTCCATGATTTGGCTGAAAAATACTTAAATTTAGAGATGTCTTTAAATTATCGAGCGATTGTAGATTACTTTCTATTAACCCAAATTCATGGTTACCAAGAGATTAACAACTTCTGCTGTTTTAACTTTTCCTACCCTTCCCCATCTTCTGAACATTATGCCTTTTATTCTATCTCTGGATTAAAAAACTTATTCAGTGCAGCTAAAGTACCTTCAAATTTCTATTCCTCTGATATTTTTGATAGTTTACATTTACCTTCCCTTCCTAATTGGTTAAAACAAATATTTTTAGTATGTCTTTCTGCATCTTTCACATATTTTTCTTCAACTCTAAAAGAAATTATTTCCAAGCGGGTTTTCTCAGCTTCTATAAAAAACAAGAAAGGAGGAGATGTTGGGGATGAGGAAAACCAGGAAACAGCATTCGCTGCATGGAAGGACCAAGGGAAGGGAGAAGTTTCGTTTGAAGACTGGAAGACCAACTCTGCTATTGCCTCTACCTGCAACAACCATAATGATTAAAGACTTTACAGTGGTAGCTGTGTTAAGCTTGTGAAACCTATTCGTAGGTTGATTTCCCCCATTTTCCCTTATGGACTTTTTGCCTGCCAGGCATAGAGACAACCCCTCATTGGTCCGTGTGCCCTGAGGTACTGACCAATCATGTTTCCCCCAGTTATCTCCTCCCTTGTCCCTGCCTCTTAATGTTTTTTCATGAACCCTTAACCAATAGCTGTTAGCAGATTTGCATGCTCCACCCCATCTCCACCCAGTTTCTAGAACCTACCCCAACAGATCCTATAAAACCCACCATCTTGTGTTAATAAAGTTGAATCAGCCCTTGGCTGTGCAGGTGTTCGGATGTGTGTCGTGTGTCTCTTCTTGGGGCTGCGTCATCACCTGAACTTTACCTGCTAGCCTTCTCTTTGGCTGCTACCCTAACAGCTGAAAGCTAGCCAAGAACCCCTGATGCTGGTTCGTTCCTTTCCTCTCTACAAAACTGCATCACATTAATATTAAATTATCATTACATTTGATGTTAATCACATTCCTTTTTTTTTCCTGCAACATATTATGTGACTAACTACAATTAGTATTTATCTTACTGTCCCTATACAAAGTCAATATAATTTCAGGATAACAACACTGTCTTTGCTGAGGCTGCTCAGGCAGAATAATTCCTTTTTAGATGATCTTTTATCTGCTGATTCTATAGGTACATACTTAGGTCTCAGTTACTGTACAAGAATGACATTTAAAACTGTGTGAAAAAAGCATAAAAAGCCTTTCCTGCTTTAAGAAACATGTCGTAGATGATGTAGTATTTTTAACTCATGGGATAAGCTTTATACAGACATTAACATATTAGCCTTGATGTGTGTGTAACCTCAGTTATAAGTGTGCGTAACCTCAGTTCTTTCATTATAAATAGTTTTGTCATGCACTATTCACTAGGATAAAAAATGTTTCAAATGCCAGGAATTTTAAAATTATCTCAAAATCATATTATATTACAATTATTAAAAATTATTATTTCCTTTTCTCTCTAGGTGCTCTAAAAATTCTAGTTAATAATTATTTGCCTTTTCCTAAAAATTCACATTGCAGGCATCTTACTGAAGAATTATAAATCTGTAACTTTGAAAAAATTTCTAACAATTAGTAAAAGTGAGATTTCTCTAGATCTCTATCTCATATAAATGGTTAAATGATCATATGCTCTCATATAAACATTATCAGATATTAAACATCAGAAAATAAATGATTAGGAGTGTTAGGAAATTACAGTTCTAAAAATATATTGAACTTGAGGTCTATCTTGCTTTGAGTATAGCTTTTCAATGCTGTATGTAAAAGCCACAAACAAAAGAATATTCTTTGGCAAGAAAAAAACACCGATATTTCATCTACCACCAAATGCAACTGTTGTATTTTCAATACCTAGGGTGCATACAGGTCAATTTATAATAGCTAAATTTCCTGCCTGTATAGATTCAACAAATACCTCCACTGTTTTAGGGTTATTTTTGTTTTGTAAATGAATAGGAAATGCTAAGTTGGACTGTCATTTATAAATTAATTTCCGCAAAGGACCTCTACATTTTTGTCACACAGCAAACTGCTTATTTGCACTAATGTTTGACTAAGCATTTTGGCAATCGCACCATTTTCTGTGCAGGAGATAGCAGGATTTACGAAGTCAGGTGGTTGGCAGGAAGAAATTCTAAAAATCAATGTTTCAAGTACTAATATATATCTACCTATGTGACAGTAAAACAGTGGCAGTCTCACAGGATTACTGGTAATTGCAGCTATATAGCTTGTAAAGTATGCTTTGCAAAACTTGTTAGCTTGCTACTGGGGAAAGCGCATTAGTAATCTTTGAGTTAGATAGCTGAATCAGTTCTAGGGTTACATAACACTTGGGACAAATTTTAACCATAACCCTTAGTGTGGTTTTTGTTGAGTAAATATTCTGCCATCAGTAAGCTGAGTAAATATTCTGCCCAGTTTTATTTTAAATCCTCTCTTCAAGTAGCAGAAGCTGTCAGAATATCAAGGAATATAAACAGATTTCAGGTATCTTGTGTCTTACTCTTACATGAAGTTCATGTATAGCTGGCTAAGTAAATTGGAACCCTTTGACTAAAATCATAGCTATCACTTTCCAGTTTAGTCTACTTCTTTATTTCATCATTAAATGGTTCTTAAGGAGTTAAAAAGAAAATTGTGAGCAATCTCTTTGCTCAGGAGCAACCAGCATATGTAGTTAAATCACATTTAGGTCAGAGGCATTTGAGGATCATTCTATAGTACCAGCTAGTGCCCCTTCTTCCTTTCATACTGTTGTGGTGTGAATAGGCTGCAGTATCTCTGCCGACCCTGGAACACACTTAACATAGTCAGCCAGACATTCTTGATTGTCAGACATGTATGTGGATGTGATTACACCTTTTTGTCTATCCTAACATACAGTCATCACACCGTTAGGGATCTGAAATGGCATTTATTATGTTTAAGCAACTGAATCACACTAAATGTATATAATTACTTGTGGAATTTTGTTAAATCACAGGGTTTGTTTTGATTTAATTGTAACTATGTTCTAGATGTATTTGCATGAAGGGTTTTTAATGACTCTGTAACTGAAGTGAACTCAGTCATCAAGAACAATAATGTTATCAGTGTGTTGATAGAAACCCATTTTGCTCCCAAATATACCTGTTGATTTCCCATTCATTTCAAGGAATGAATCCACTCAAACAAAGAGTCTATGTAAACGCTACCCATTCCCTTCAATGGGAGCTGTATATGTGCAACATTGCTCAAATATCTTTGGAGTATGCACATGATTAGCTCTGAATGGAAGATAGTAAAGACATTACTTCCTTATCCTCCTCAAATAATAGTGACAGCATCTATAACTTTTCTCAAGCAGTGTATGTAAAGTGAATGATCCTATTGGAACCAAATGGATTAATAATTCCTTACCTTATTGACACTGCTTTTATACTATTGCAGAGTTTTTCTTATTAGAATAGATATTATATCAGTCTTCCATGCAGTGTGAGTAACCATATTGATTACTTCTTACCCACATCTTGCTTGAATAACTGCCAAATTTTTCCTGTGAAACTCAGTTAAATTTATTAGGGTCTTTAATGCAGCAGACATTAGCATCAAGCTTCCTCGTTTTCACTTTTTTCAATGTAATCTCACATGAGCATTTAACAAGTCTGATTCCAATCACTGATTGTTTTAAGTAGAAATTCTTCAGATGTTGGATTTTAACAGCATCTTGTGAACAGTTTATTGAAACTGGCTAGCCAGCCTAATCTGCAAAGTTCATGGTGTTTAGTGTAATGTTCTTGAGATAACTGCAGGGTGGAAAGTTATGGAGAACATTATTACAAAAATTTATAATATTGTTGGTGTACTTACAGTATACAAATAGATGTAGCATGACCACAGCGGCTGTGTTGGGAAGTCAGTTTTTCCCTTGTCATACAAGTAATGGATTTTCCACTAATAAAAATGTTAAGTTCATCATCAAAAAAAAAAAAAAAAAAAAAAGTTCATGATTTCAAAAGTCCATGTACGTACTTTCCTGGTTATGTACATACAGCACCATACACATATTGTAATTTTCTGTTCCATATTGTGCACTATTTTTTCTAATGATTCCTTCTTTAATTCCTCTACAGATGCAGTTAATGTTCTGTGTGGCTCAGCATTGGCTCTTACTTTTGCTTGTCGATGAGACCTCTGACAAAAATGATATCTGGACATAGGGACACAGAAAACATTGTAGAACATCTGGAGCAGTAGCATATTGGATACAAAATCTGTTCTGCTTTTTCAAAAAACTCATTTGATGCTTTTAGAAACCTCAGATTATACTTCGGAAAAGTAATTTAAGAAACTTGATCATCATCATCATCATGGCTAGGCTTCGCGAACGAAGATTTGGGAAGGGCTCTACCCACGCTTGCTACAAGCGTGCTGATGGCTAAAAGGGCCAATGCGAGATAGACAAGCCTGGTTGCAAAAGGCACAGGTTATGAGCTGTGCTGACGGTGGCATATGCCTCCGGTAGGGTCTCCCATGCCAGACAGGTCAAAACTGAAGGGTCAAATGTGTCCATGGGCAGGATGAGCTCACTAGCCTTCCGGTGGTCATCCTAGGAGAAGGACAACTCTAATTTCAAACCCGGGCAGATGGAGCTCACTTAGCCTTGTAAGGCCATCCATCCAAGAGAAGGATACTCTAGTCAAACCTATGTCCTGAGGACCTCACTGTCACCGTCCAAACTTGCTAGGCCCTGGCAGATGAACCTCAGGAGTAAAGGGTGGGACCAGTTCTGTGCAAGCTGAGCCTCATCTAAAAAATCCAATGTGCAGGCTCTAGGGCTATACCCACACTAGAAACTTGATAGGAAGCAATTATATCTCATGATTTAGAAAAAGCTGTCAGAACCTGTAGCAGAAGTTGCAACAAGAGAAATCTGAATGCCATGCTCAGCTATGGAATTTTAAGTTTAGAAGGAGAGGTCTCTGGAATGCATTCATTTTGATGCCTACCTTAGACTGTGAATGGAAAAGAAATGTGTGCTTCCACAGCTGTTTAAATTTGTTCCTGGCACAAAAGGAAGAGGGATAAACTCTCAAGAACTTGCTACTACCATAGAAGGAGCAGATTCTGAAGTACTCATGTTCCATCCACAGGAAAGACATTTTTTAATGATTCTTTTTGGAGATTATTTCTGCTTCAGAGCACAGTAAAGTGTTGCATTTTCACTATCAGGATAATATGATAGTTTTTTTTTTTTTTTCCCTATGTACTACTTTAAACACTGAGTAATGGAATTAGTGTGAATTACTGTCCTCAAGACCAGGGGTTAATGGTGGCTGGGGAGCAGCACAGGCTGAGGTCAGCCAGGACTGTCCTATCCATGTGCATCAGGAACCTCCTTAGGGATGGGGATGAGCCAAGACCCATGGGTCATGGTATGCACCATCCAAACAGTACCCACAGACAGACAGTGTGTGTGATCGGAAGTGGCTCCAGATATGATTTAGGTAAGCTTAAGTTGCTTCTGTATCTTATACAACTGTTTGCCTGGTTCTGCAGCTGTTCACACTGGCGGTTTTCTAGATGAGTCTGTTCCTTTCTTACTGCCTGCCAACTAGTCCCAGGCGTGGGAAGCCCATGGCAGCTGTGAAGAACTATGAGTCGCATCTCTTCCTCCTGTTCTCTGTGGCTGAAATTATGCCTCTTGCATTTGTGCCTGGATGCTGTAGGAGATGGTGGTTTTCCTCGGGCGCATATGCTATGTCATGCTTCTACCCAGCCACAGGCATGCCAGAGTTCCTTTGATTCACCACAATTCTTTTACACAGAAAAGGGAGACAAAGTCATTATGTTTGGTATATTCTACTATGCTATAAATAATTCTTTATTCATTTATACATTCATAATTCCCTTTCCTTTAGAATCTTTGCCCTTTCCCAACTTAACGGAATATTTTATAGATTTGAGCTATGATATTAAGTTGAAATTTTTCTGTGTATCGTGAATAAACGTTACTGTTTTCCCTAATTGGCAGAGGGCAGTAGTGCATCTGGTAACTAGGACAGAAATGTTTACCTAAATTACATCTGCCTAAATTAGGCAATTATATTCCAAGATACCTTACAGACACCAGAGAAAGAGAGAAGAAAAGGGCTCTTAAATAGACTTACCCTAATAAAAACTGTGAACACATGCATTTTCATTCCTCTAGTCAAACTGATAACGGTTTTAATGTTTAGGTAGCTCGCTTCATCTCTAGTCATAAAAAAATTGCTGCTTAATTTAAATTCTCTTGTTATACTCACCTACAGAGAAGCTTATCTTAATCTCACTTCATATTGTGTCAAGGATACAAACACCACTTAATGCTTTTCTTCCACAGAAGTGCTGGTCATGAGCATAGAAGACTTATTTGTATTGTAGTCAGTGCCCAGAGCAATCAAGGCTCCCATATTTTCTACAACAATACTGCTAACCTGAATTCTTTGTTATGAGGCCTGAAGTCTGTAGCACACCACTGTTGCAGACTGGAGTTTCTGTAACAGCTACAAAAAAAAGGAAGGTTTTGAAAATGGAGGCTGTGCCCTTGCGGTATTTAATTCAATTAAATTGTGTGTTGCCTCAAGCTTTATATTTCTGTTGAATTACATATTGATTATCTAAAGTAACAGAATAGTTTTCTGAGGGGAATTTGAAGGTTAGATAGATATGGAGTAGAAAGAAGAGAACTTTACCTGGATAGATGTCAAGGACTGCATGAGAATGACTTATTCCAGTTGAAAGCGGACAGCACTGAAATAATTGTGGAGTCTGGTATTTGAAAACTAACAACTTGCTGACAGGAAATAAACAGTTAATTTGTGTATCAGAACACCTAGAGATTCATTAATCTCAATTTACCTATCAGTTGGTGTGCTTTTGCATTGTGACTCCTTACAAACACCCATTTGTAGCAGCAAAAGGCTATCATTGCTAGAAAATATGAAACTATACTGGTGTCAACCTGGGACAGTGCTAATTTCTGCAATCCAGTATCTGTTGATTTATATATGTCCAACCACAAAGTACTAAAATATCAGCAGTATCTCTTACTAACCTATTCTTGATTAAAAAAATCTCCCCTGTGTTTTGTTTACCTATGATTTCTTCATACTTTTCTGCTTTCTCTTCTCCTAGCTCTCTGCTATCTTTTCCTTTGTGTGTTTTGGCAATTTCCCCTGCTTTTTTGAAAGGTAATAGCATTATTATTTTCCTGTGCAGTTTGACAACTAGATGAAGTGAAAGGGGTTACTTTTAAGTCTCTCTGGAGGAAAGTTTGACCTCATTCAGGCACTAACCACCAAATGCCTACACTCCAACTAAAGTCTGATGCGGAATTAGCAATTAAAGATGGTGTTGAACAGATTCTACAGAATTTTCCATTCCACTTTGTAGCAGTATTATTATTACTATTCAAAATCACAAAAAAATTACTTATATGCTGGTCTTTTTTTTTCCCCCCAGTGTTTTTTTTGTCTATTTGCTCATTTGCTTTTTTTTCTCAAAAAGGTACCAAGTGAAATTGCATTGGTTTCTCTTACCCTCGTTAAGAGAAAAATTCAATGTGGGCTCATAAATCACGTTAACTACTTCACTCAAAGTCCAGCTGGAAGGTAATATTACTAAAATAGGTTCTCTTTGTTAACAATGGAATTGTTTAAAAAATGCTAATATGAAAATATTTTGAAATAGTATCTGCAGAACAAATTCCTAGTTTTGGATGGCTGGTACAGCTAGATGCATTAAGTCATGCATATTTGTGTATGGCCTCACTGGCAGTGGGGAACTAACTGCATATTGGAATTTTTTGCCCTGGTCTTGGCTCATCTACAAAAACCTATTGAGAGGCTACTGAGTAGGCCATCTGCAGCAGATGCTGCAGAAGGACATTCTGGGGTGTGGTCCATATGTTCCTGCCAGTTTAACTATAGGCAATTGATAATAGAGGCTATCCTTTTGTCTGCATAAAAACGTTTCACTCTCTAGGACTGAATTCCATTCCTGAAGTTCTTCACAAGCTCATTATTTTGCTCATTTTGCCTTCTCTTCTCTCCTTGTGTCCAGTTCCTTTCTCTGTTCTCTGATTTTTACATTGTTGTGGCCTGTGCAACTTTTCCTCTAATTGCTTCTGCCAATTTCTTAGTCATGTAGGTATCAAACTTCTGAGTTTAACTTTGGTAAAAATAAATTGGTTCCCTACCCTCGAAGGGAAAATTGCAAGAGTAGATAATGAATGTGCACTCACTGGCTACTCAGATTTGACATTCCTTTTTTAAAAAAAAAAAACTTTTTTTCTAATAGAGACAAGGCTGCTCTTACAAAGTCTTCTTTGGCAATGGGTACAGTCAAAATGCACATATTGATTAGTGTTCTCTCCAAAGCCCATTATCTGCTTTGAAGACCGGTTCATTAAAATGTGTCCTTTTTCTACAATACAGAACTTGTGAAGAGTGCCGAGGCTGTAAGGAGTAATTCATTAAATGTTCCTAGAGGTCTGTATAGGAGCAGAAAACTTCTCAGCACAAAGTTTAGCTTCCTTAGGTATTCCAGGGTTTGCTAAAAGTGATTTTGTTGTTGTCATTTCCACATGTTACTGTCATGGAGATCTATTCTTTGGGAAAAAGAACTTTCCTAGGAAGTAATAAGCTCATTTAATGAAAATAACATACAGAGACAGACATGGGCACACAGGTATGCACATCCCCTTACTGAAATGAGTCCTCTGAATCAGCTTTCCTGCTTTTAAGCAGATGCTTTTACATTCTTCGTCTCTAGTTTAAGTATTTCTACAGGATGTAAGTAGATGTGCTTATTTTTATTTAAAGAGGACTAGAATACAGTCTTGTTTACTATTAAAGAATAATATGTTAACATTCTACAAGTAAAAGTCTTACTAATGAAATCAGCTATCTGAAAGTTGGTCTCATATATACAAGGAAGTATATCACACTGAAAACAAAGTATTCAATATGACAACTGCAACAGAACAAACATAGAAAATATTAATTAGAATACATTAGAAAATAGGATTCTGATTTTAAAAAGTTGTTCTTTTAAAAAACAGGGCCATGGACTCCCATAATTTTATGATAAGAAAGTTTTATTACTACATCAGAGCTCTGAGAAATTCTCAAGACAGGAACAATAAAGTAGAATAATTTAAAATCAACAAGAACTCAGTAATTTCCACAGAGTGTTTAAAGAGTTTGAGAAGAAGTGTTAGAGGGAATTAAAATGTGTTTAAATTATCTCAAATCCAATTATTCATAATGGGAATTCTACTAGTGAAATTTTAGTAGTGGAATATTGAAATAATCTCAAAGTGCTCCTCCACAAAGTTTTACTGCTGTTTCTTGTGTTTGGATATGTAAAAGGTGATGAAGTTCTACATAAATGTAAGAGCTATGTTTCATAGAAAAAAAGATAAAAAAAGATAAAATTTAAAAAAAAATTATTTCTCTATAATTGTATGGGTCATAGGGTCATGAAGTTATGCTTCTCCAAACTTAGAGAAGCATAAAAATCTGGCGTTAAGGATAGTCAGCTCCAAGGATGCTGGGATGGAGCATGAGCTGTTCTCAATGTGGTTTCTGCTGCTGTAATGTGTGAGGCTGAGCAGCTGTCCCAAAGTGCCACTGTGCACATGATCACCGACAGAAACGTGGAGAGCAGCACTCTCACTAGCACTTGAGGAAACCCAAACACCAACAGTTTGCTTCAGTCCTGTTCCTTTTTCCAGCTGACAAGGACTGGCTTTTCCTACTGAATAAACATACACACCATCACTCTCTTTATTCATACACACAGATTCCTCAAAGACTTTCATTCCATCTATCCATGCAGAATTACCCTTTACCCAGTTACCAACACAAATCCTAACTTGCTGCTAGGTGTTAACTCCCCTCCTCCTTGCTGGCTGATCCAGACTGAAGTTCAGTGACAAATCACAGCTTTACCTGTGCAGGACAGAGAACAGGCTCACATACAAACCATCTAGTAGCGCAGTTAAATAGAAGATAAGTAGATTGCAGTAGACTCGGACAAATAACCAGACTGCCCAGCAGCATGTTTACTCATAAGACAGACCTTTTTAAAATCCACTCCATAACATTTTCCTCCCTGATCAACTTTGATTTCTCCTTTTCCTCAACATTGGCCCTTCACATAAACATGCTTTCTACCCTAATAATCCTACTGTACAGTTCCACAGTTTCCTCCAAACATACTGTAAGAAGTCTTACACAGTACATGTGGGACTTACAGTGCTCTTATTTCCTCTTTCCAGATACTAGGATCTGTCAGAACTTTCTCTTTATGTCCATGTTTGTGGGGTTCTTAGTGGCTTATCAGTTAAAGATCTGAGAGCTCTGTTCTTTGCTGATGTTTCAATCATTTCCTGTTCCATAGAAGTTGTGTATTTTGTTTTAACTCATTGCTTTTCCAGCATCTTGATAATCTTTTAGGCTTCCATTCTGCTTATCCCCGCATTAAGGATTAAGAAAAAGCTAAGAAAAAATTGTAAAATACTGTATATGTATCTATATCTATATATATAGAGAGAGAGAGATATGAAAGAAGGTAACACTAGTTCTCAATTAGTTGCTTAATAATTAAACATAAGTGAATAAGTAGAGAAATATCAAGACAATATAAGACAGTCAGTGCAGAGCAGTAGTCTTAAAAAATACAGAGAAGTACTGGAAACTGTGTTTGGACCACCACCTTATTTTTTTTGCCCATATTTCCCCCTCATTGACACTTGTTTTCTTGTTTCTTTGGATGTTTCTAGCACTAAGTCTGCAGTAGGATTTTTTTTTGAACTGGCATTCTGGTATTGTAAGAATTTCTTGGAAGATTAATTCAAATAACATAGGAATTGCATTAATGGAGATAAAGGTAATTCTTGATCCTTTTTAACACAATAACTGCAAGACTCTGTAGGTAGATCACTGGGATTTTACTGCATTTACTGCTTCCCTTTAATGGACTTGTTGCGTATTTCTTTACTTCTCATGTTCTTATTGGAACTGAAACTTTAATAATGAGTTTCTAAGAATGTTAAACTTCACACAATCTACTGAACAGACTGCAGTTACCTATAAGTAATCATATAGATCTGGTTATAGCACTAGTGATCTTATTTTTTTTTTCTTGGTGGTACCTTCAAGTGCACAAATGTCTTCTCAACCTTCTGTAAGCCTTCTGATTGTATGATTGTTAGGATTTTCATAAAATCAGTAGTATATAGATAGACATTTCCTTGATTTCAGATAACTTTTCAATTATCTTTATTTTTTTATAGTTCATAGAAATTACTTCTGCCTTTCACAATCTCACATTAATGTCAGATATGAATCAGACATTTAATCTACCCCTTGCAGTTGTACTCCAAGTTTTATTCTCACTGAATATTTTTTAAGGATTGAATCTGAATTTCCTACTGTGAGACACACTGTAAGTCATCGAGAATACTTTCGTCAATATTGGGGGTGGGGTTTGCATACTTTTGAGGTTGAATAGCTAATTTTATTCAAGTGTGTCATATTTTTTTAACCTTCTGTGCTTCTGTGAATGGTTTTGACAATTCTAGAATTTTCTGAATAAACAAAGTTTTTCTAAAAATAAATAATTGCGATGTTTTTATGTAGTTTTGAACATTCTGCAGCACTGTAAACACTGACTTAAATTTAACCTTTAACACTATCTTAATACGATGTGTCATTCTTGCAAGAACAATTATCAAACTCAAAGTACAGTGTGCAACCTTTCTGTGCTTCACAAATAAATTTGATGCATGTGACAGTAATTTACATTCCCCATAAGAAGTAGAAGGATCTTCTGTTGACAGTAAAAATATTATTGCGTTAGACAGGTTTTGGAATAAGTTTTAATGGCAAAAAAAAGAATCACGAGATATACTGCAAAACCAGAGGGTGTTTCGCAATAAACGTGTGTGGATTTGTCTCCTTTGCATATTTCTCTGTTTCTTTTTTTGTAATATATTGATAAAAGACTTTGGATTAAAATAATTCAAACAAGGAAATTAGAATATTCTAATATAAGTTATAGAAGGATTATAAAGCCTCTTCATGTGTCTTGATCAAAGCTGCTGGGCTATGTACATTGTACTAAAACCATCTTCTTCCTAAGGAGTTAAGAAAACTAAAATTTGACTATGAATAGAGAAGTATTTGTAGTCTTCTTTCCATTGCATTCCTTACTTAATAAGGGTATGTAGTTATTGACAATCCAGGTTTTCAACAAACATAATGAACAACATTTATAGATGAGAGTCTGGGTTTAAACTATTAAAACATGGTCCACTAAATTAAATTAAATATTTAAGTTTTGAATAATATTGTTCAAAAACATATACACTTCATGGCAGTATCTGTGGGAAGATTTTAATTTTTGCAATTTTCTGAGATTTATCCTTTTTTATCATATGGTAATATCATAATTTCAATGTATCCCTTAGTGATTTAAGTGCTGATCCGTCTGATTCACTCCTAGTATTTTAATATAAGTATTCTGTCTGTCATCTGCATTGAAGGCTTGAGCAATTATAGAAAGAGATGCCCTATGTCATCCTGGTTTTCTTGTAGTGAATTTATTTAATGCATACATGATTTTACAGTAATGTTGCTTGTTTTCAAGCAAAATATATTATCTTCAAGAATACTGGAGATGTATAGTTCATTTGGGTGAGAGCCATATCATCTTTCTGGTATTGAATGATGTTAAATATAACCTCTTAAATTCCTTGTACCTTGAAAAATGTTTTTTTTTCCTCTGGACTATTAGAAAGAAGCAAATATAGAAACAAAACCAAGTAGTTTATTCACCAAATATAAATAGAAATAAGGGTAGTAAAGAAAATACTGGGAAATGTTGTGGCACATATAATCAAAAGGATTCAATGAATCTCTGCTTTCTCCTGGTTTTTAAATTGCTTTATAAAAGATGTAACCTTAAAACATGATTAAATATTTTCAGTGTGATTACAGATCTTGTGGTGACCTGGAAAATGTTACATAATCCATATGGAATCAAAACACTGACAAAAAAGAACTGTTCCTTCTGTTTAATATTTTTACCCCTGTTCTCAGGTTAAGAAATCCTGTGTCACACTAAAAACAGCAGCAAACTATTCTACTCCAGTTCCTCTCTGCAAGTGATCTATTACCAGAAGCAAATATTGAAGCTAATTTTATTTACAACTATACTTGTTTTCAGTTCCTCTACATTTCTGAGTGAGCAATTTTGTTGCAAGCCCACATAGCTCGTTTTTAGGAAACAAAAGTTTCTTTTCCTTACTTTGATCATTAAAAATGAACTTTGCACATATGTCTTTCAACAGAAAAGCTTGTTTTCACTCTTGTCATATGGAAATATATGTTCACTGTCACAGAGTGAGATTCAAACACATGCAGTCAGAAACTAGAAAGAAATAGTGGGTGTTTTCCTAGTTAATAGGAAGCATGGATTGGAATCAGACTATTCTACTACAACCATTTTAAACACAGAAGCTCACAAACGGAGGGAAGGAGTTCATGGCTACTCAGAGGTCAGTTGTTGCTACTTAGTGTCTCAGCAGGATGGTAAATAATCATAACAGCAAATGCATGAGAAGCTGCTTGGAGTACCTTGTCTCCCCTTTCTACCTCGCCAAAATTTTCTCATCAATGCTCCTCACTTTGTCCCTAGTTCTGAGAGTTATAGTTGATGTCCTGGAATTCTGCAGCAAAACCCCATATGTTCTCAAGCTGATAGCAACTTGGGAATGAAAGAATTTATACTTCTTATCAAAAGATATCTGATAATTGGAGCTACTCAAGGGAAGAAAAGCTTATGTCTGAAACCAGGGTGAATACTCATTTTGGCTATTACTAGGGAAGGAAATGTTAACCAGTTGGAAACTGAAGCAGTGAAAGCAAAAACACTAATTGTAGCATATGTGAAAGACCTTTTTTTTATCTCTGTTGTTGGATTATTTCTTATTATTCTTCTTATCCATGTTTAAATAAGCAACTATTTTTCTCTTTATAGGCATATTTGAAACACTTTCAACTTAGAATTTTCCCTTAATTTGAAAACTTTCATAATATTAACACTGCTCCTAAAAATGGCAGAGACTTCATGAAGGACAAATTGTGAGAGTTGTTAATTTATGTTGACTATTACATATAATTTTTACAGAAAATCCCCTGGCATGTGTCCATTTTCAAACATATATTCAGGAATTGTTCATGCATTCCCTTTAATAATATTTTTGCCCTTTTTTATTCAAAACCCTTGGACCATTTTTATAATGTAACCATCTTGTTACTAACAAAATCATTCTAAATAACACCCACATTAGTTTTCATCACACATTTGTATGATAATAATGGCCAGTCTTCGCGAGCGAAGATCCGGGGAAGGTCTTTACACCTTCCAGCCTGCGCATTGGATTTTTTAGGTGAGACACAGTGTGCGCGGAACTGAGCCCACCCTTTAATCCTAAGATTCATCTGCCGGGGCCAAGCGAGCTAGGATGGTGGCAGCGAGGTCCTTAGGACGTAGGTGGGTTGCCTTTAAGGGCTAACGAGCCCCACCTGCCCGGGAGTGGCCCTGACCGGGAATCGAACCCGGGTCTCCGCGGTGATAGCGTGGCGCCTTTACCACTAGACCACCAGGGGCTCTCACATTTGTATGATATACACAATGGAATAGTTAAGGACTGGCACAGGTTACCTAGAGATGTACAGTTTCAATGCTTGGAGATATCCAAAACTCAACTGGGTGAGGTCCTGAGTGACATGCTCTGAATGTGAATTTATCTCTGCCTTGTACAGGGAATTAGGCCAGATGACCTTCTTAGGACGCTTACAACTTAAATCTTTCTATCATTCTATCCTGATTATAAAAGGCCATATTTTATCAATATGATAGCTAGTAGATGTTCTTACAGTAGTTTAGTGATATAGCAGACAAGGGAATTTAGGTGGAGGTATACACAACACGGAAATTTGTACGCTCTCATAAAACATCGTTCTTAAGTCAGCAGGAGACTATAAGAATCCAAATTGTTTTCCCTGTCATGTATTTGGTGAATGTAAGAGATGCATAGAATATATGTTAACAACAGAAAAAACATCTAAAGGTATGCAAAATTATTTTTCCTTCATCATCCTCACCGATCTGCTTAAAACAGAAAAAAGAAAAAGAAAAAGAAAAAGAAAAAGAAAAAGAAAAAGAAAAAGAAAAAGAAAAAGAAAAAGAAAATCAAACAAAAACCAACCAAACAAAATCAAGAACAAAATAAAATAAAGAAAAACCACAACATTAAAAAAGGTAATAAATATTTCCTAAAAGAGTATTTAATTAAGTTAAACTGAGACATAAAGCTCCAAACTATGCAAATAGACTTTTCCATTTAAGAAAAATAAATAAAAACAAAAGCCAGTTAATTTTACTGTCAGATTTTTTCCTAACTTCTTACAGTTGTGAGCTACAGAATATTTCAAATCTTTTGCTCTTTCCTTTTTTTTTTGCCAGTAATAACTTTATTTTTTCATTAAAATATTAGACTTCACTGACAACAACGTTATTAAAGTTCTTTTTACCAGTTTCACCTGGACAGTCTTTACCATCTGCATTCTCGCATGTTTGGATACCATTATCTGTGTAATTTGTTGGAGGAAAGAAGAAAAAAAGTCTACAACAGAACCTCAGAGACAATTTTACACATCTGTTCCTGCAGGTGATCTTTCATTTTTTTTTCATTTATAATTAATGAAAAATAATGGTGCTGACACAAGTTAATTACGATGAAAAATTACAGTTTTTGCTATTCATTATTTTAATGGCAAATTACTTTGAGCTTTTCAAACACTGTGCTTAAGCAATTAGAACTGTTCATAAGGAGTTCACCAGTGGATTTTTTTTTTTTTGGTATGAGTTTGTACTCTGTGTAGTGAAGGGAACACACAATGTTTTTCATTAACTACTGAGGTAACACAACAAGAGAGATTAATTACTAGTCCTATGTCTGAGGTAGGAAAATTAAGAACAAACTGAGCATATGTCAGTGTAGCATAGGTCAATCAAAAATACACAAAAATGTTCATTATAGTCAAAAGTTTCTCAACAGATCTAGAAAAATATTAAAACATGTCATCTGAAAATTATTTAATGTAAGTAATCAGAAATACTGTGATATCTTCACCAAAATATTACATTACGACTTTAAAAAATACAATTATATTCTCCTAACTAGTACATGCAAACTAGAGTAATGTTTCTTCTATATCTTGCTATTCTTACAAATACACAAATTGAAAAAGTATACATGATATTTTTCAGATATTTAAAGGTAATGTATGGTTGAAACATAGTAAGTCTAATATGTACAGGCTAATGACTAACTGACCGGTTGCCGCCAGGGAGCTTGAGTGGACCAGTACCACTTCTACTTCGACTTTGGCGTGGCAGAAAGGGGTGAGCAGATGGCGGATGGATGCCTACCGTAGAGGACGGTCGCTGGGTTGGCAGGGCTGGGCCAGGCCAGGTTGGGCCAGGCAGGAGCTGGGAGGGGACCGGATGCACCTGGGGGACCTCTGGACCAAGAGAGGGGACAGGTGGGACAGTCCCGTTTAGGGAGGGCGACCAGGTGGGCCTGTGGAATCCCCGGACCGGCGGGAGGGCGAGTGGGGCAGTCCCGTTTGGAGGGCCATGGGTCGGCAGTGTGAGGGGGAACTTGTGGTGACATAGTGGGGGGGAGGATAAGGTTAGAGTGGGTAGTGAGTTTCTCTGAGGGTTGCGGGGGGTTTAGGCTGGTTGGGCCATGGGAGGTGGCCAAGTCCTAGGTGGATGCAGGGACCCCTTACATGTGTGCCTGCCCCACCCAGGGATATGTCGGGATTGCTTCTGTTCCAGCATTGTTGCAGCGTGGGTGGGATGTGATGGGCTTGGCTTGCCTGCGGCTTCTGCCCAGGAATGGTTATAGCATATTGGAAGGGTGTTTAGGGCAAGGAAATGTCCCTGGGTTACAGTGTAGGAGACTGTGGGAGAAAGGTAGGGAGAGAAGGGCTTGTCCAAATCATTTCAGTGGGGGAGAAGCCTGTATGCTCTTATGAGGTTGTGAGCTGTGTTGGTGGTGGTATTTGCCTCCAGTAGGGTCTCCCATGTAACAAAGGTCAAAACTGAAGGGTCAGCTAAAATGTGTCCATGGGTAAGATGGGCACACTAGCACACAGAAGGGCAACTCTAATTTCAAACCCAGGTAGATAGAGCTCGCTTGGCCTGTAAGGCCTTCCATCCAAGAGAAGGATACTCTAATTCAAACCTACATCCTGAGGACCTCACTGTCACCGTCCAAGCTTGCTAGGCCCTGGAAGATGAACCTTAGGAGTAAAGGGTGGGACTAGTTCTGAGCATGCTGAGCCCCACCTAAAAAATCCACTGCGCAGGCTTGAAGGATATATCCACACTTGTAAAGCCCTGCAAGGACAGGCGAGGAATGACAGGGCAGGTGATAAGGTGCACTGGAAGCTGCAGTTCTAACCCTGCATGCAGGCAGTTCAGGACATTGGTCACCTGAGTGTGACCCTGGAGATGACAAACTCACTCGGCAGCATCCTGAATGACCAAACAACCTTTTTCAAGGAGAGCACTGCCTGCTCCACATAGACAAGGGCCTAGAAAAGGTGGCCTAACCAAAGCTCATCTCCACTCTCCACCCTGTTAGTTAACCATGGCTAACGAGCATCTTCTGTTGCGGTCAAATAAAGATTTAGAGTAAAAGGCACACACCTGCCTCCAAAGGTGTACTCAAATTAACACTCGCATGCTGGAACATCAGAACCATGCTTGATACTGCAAACAGTGGCCATCCTGAGCGTCACTCTGCTCTAATTGCCCATGAACTGTCACGACTCGACATCGACATTGCTGCTCTTAGTGAAGTTCATCTCCACGAGGAAGGCAGCCTTAGAGAACATGGTGCCATAGAGAGAGTTATACACTCTACTGGTCAGGTAAACTCAGTTCTGAAAGGCATCTTTCAGGAGTTGGCTTCATGATTAAAAACTCTATTGCCTCTAAACTCGAAAATCTGCCAACAGGTCATTCTGATCGTATCATCTCCCTACGCCTCCCACTACACAACAAGCAACATGCTGTTCTCTTTAGTATATATGCCCCAACCCTCCAAGCTGACCCTGCTGAAAAAGATAAATTCTACAACGACCTACGTCACCTTATCCAAAAGTTTCCTGCAGATGATAAGATCATTATCCTTGGTGATTTCAACGCCAGAGTAGGAAAGAACTCTGAAGCCTGGAAAGGAATACTAGGCAAGCATGGTGTTGGGAACTGCAATGATAATGGTCACCTTTGCTAGAGTTTTGTGCTGAGCAGCAGCTCACATCACCAACACTATCTTTCAGCAGAAAGATAGTCTGAAGACAACCTGGATGCATCCTAGGTCCAAGCACTGGCACCTCATTGATTATATCTTGGTCCGACAGAGAGATATCCACGATGTTCTATCGCGGGTGGGGTTTGTCCCCGCGAAAGACCCTTGGGCACATCTTGTATAGGAGACGAGCCCCCAGATAGGTGACTCACAAAATGGCGTTTATTAAAACAAGGTGTCAGTTTATATAGAGGGGTACATAGAAGGGTCTTGAACAAGGGTGGGATTCTTGCCAGGGGCACGAATCCTAAGGGTCAGAGATAAGGGAAAATGGAGGGATTGGCTGCAGGGATATGTCCAGCCATATAGGGAGATTTGGGAGTTAGGGAAGGAAGGGAAGGAATGGTGAGGGGCACAGATAGGGGAGTTCTGCAGGGGTCTGTGGAAGTGGCGTCTTATCGCTGGATCTCAGGCGCTTCCTGAGTTGCAGCTGTCAAAGCACCTCTAGAGATATCCACGATGTTCGTCACACCCGTGTGATGCCTAGTGCAGAATGCCAGATCGACTTGTGAACTGTAAATTTATCCTCCAATCTAAGCTCAAAGGTAAAAGGGTTGATATTCCAAGGAGGAGACTCCAAGTTAACAATCTTCAAACAGCTAAGTGAGAGACAGTTTCCAGGCAAATCTTCAATCCAGGTTCAAAGATCATTCCATAGATCCCTCTCCCGAAGTACTTTGGCAACTTACTAAAAATAGCATTCTGCAGTCCTCTGAAGAATCCTTATGGTTCTCCTTCAAGAAAAACAAGGACTGGTTTGATGAAAAAAAGCAAGAGATCCAGGAATTGTTGAGAAAGAAGATGACTGCTTACCAAGCACACCTTGCTCGGTCATCTTGCTATGTAAGAAAAGCAGCCTTTTGTCTTGCATGCAGTAAGCTCCAGTAGAAACTTCATGACATCCAGAACAAATGGTGGATCAATCTAGCAGAAAATATTCAATTATGCACAGATTCGGTGATTACAGAGGATTCTATGAGGCTCTGAATACAGTTTATGGTCCCACACACCAGGTTCAAAGCCCTTTACTCAGTGTAGATGGCCAAATGCTTCTCACAGATAAAACTTCCATTCTGATTCAATAGTCTGAACATTTTCAGACTGTCTTCAGTACCAACTGTGTAGTTCAAGGCTCAGCAATGCAATACATTATCCAAAAAATGATTAAAACTGAATTGGATATTTCCCCTACCTAAGGCCATATAGCTGGTGAAAACCGGCAAGGCAGTCGAGGTTGATGACATTCTACCTGAAGTCTGGAAGCATGGAGGTCAAGCACTCCATGCTAAATTTCATGAGTTTGTGGTGCATTATTAGGAACTAGCTAAAATATCATCAGATCTTTATCATCATCGCTCTGTTTAAAAAAAAAGGAGATAAATCAGACTGCCCAAATTTCTGAGGTATTATTTTCCTCTCCATTGCTGGTAAAAACTTTGCAAGAATTAATACCTGCTATTAAAGAAGACCTTCTGCCTGAAAGACAATGTGGTTTCAGAGCTAATAAGAGCACCACAGACATGGTTTTTTTTCTCAGATAACTCCAAGAGAAGGACTCTATGTAACTTTTGTTGATTTCGCCAAAGCTTTCGATACTGTTAGCAGAAAAGGTTTGTGGCAGATTTTGGAACATTTAGGATGTCCCTCCAAGTTCCTCAAAATGGTTGTTTTTCTTCATGAGGATCAGTTTGGCCAAGTCAGATATGGTGACACACTTTCTGAGCCCTTTCCAATAAACAATGGTGTGAAGCAAGGCTGAGTTCTTGCACCAACTTTATTCACAGTCTTCTTCACCATGATGCTCCAAAGGGCCACAGCAGACCTCGATGAAGAAAACAGTATCTACATCTGATATCGTACTGTTGGGAGCCTTTTCAACCTAAGGCTACTGAAGGCCCACTCTAAGACCTTAAATCATCTTTTCTGTGAGCTCCTTTACGCTGACGATGCTGCCCTTGTTGCCCACACAGAAGTAGCTCTGCAGTGTTTAACATCCTGCTTTGCAGAGGCTATTGAGCTTTTTGGGCTGGAAGTCAGCTTGAAGAAGACAGAAGTTCTCTATCAGCCTGCACCTCAGGAAATCTTTCATGATCCCCATATCATCACTGGCAAATCAGAGCTCAAGTTAGTCCAGTAATTTAATTACCTGGGAAGCATCATCTCCTTGGACAGTAAAATTGATGAAGAGATAGATAACGGGTTAGCCAAGCCATACAGAGCTTTCGGTAAACTCCATAAAAGAGTTTTGTGTAATAAACACCTGAAGAAAAGTACAAAGATCAGCATTTACAGAGCCATTGTACTGTCTACTCTTTTATATGGGTCTGAATCATTGGTCATTTACTGCCACCACTTGTGTCTCTTAGAAAGCTTCCATCAGTTCTGCCTCCATATAATACTAAGCATCCATTGGACTGACTATGTGACCAACATGTCTGTCCTTGAACAGGCAGCAGTCACGAGCATTGAGGCCATGCTGCTGAGAACACAGCTGAGCTGGGCAGGGCACGTCTCCAGGATGCAGGACTACCGCCTCCCTAAGATCGTGCTCTATGGGGAACTTGCCACTGGCTACCGCAAGAGAGGAGCCCCGAAGAGGAGATACAAGGACTGCCTGAAACAATCCCTCATCCTTGGCCATATCGGTCATCATCATTGATCTAATCTGGCCTCCCATGAAACATGGAGACACACCATCTATAACACTGCTGCTGCTTTTGAGAACACATGCAGGATCACTCTCGAGGAGAAAAGACAACGCAGAAAGAATCGCATCTTGTCAATATCACCTGGAGAGTCTTTCTACTGCACCTTCTGCAACCGGACTTGTCTATCTCGTATTGGCTTTTTTAGCCATCTGAGCGCTTTCAGCAAGCGTGGGTAGAGTCCTTCCCAAGTCTTCATTCTTGAGGCCTCACCATGATGATTATGAACAACTAACTGAGAATGGGTTGCCTTGCATTTTACTTTAAAAGCTGAATTGTTGACGAATAGTGTTGCTTTTATGGTATATCACTGGTGTACTTAAACAATGCATGGATTAACACAAAAATTAGCTCAAGAAGTGCTGTTAAACCTGTTTATCTTTCATCTAATTAGCTTTTAGGCAGATTAAATCCTGCTTCATTATTCATCAATCCTCTGCTATGTTAACAGAAATTGTATCAGTTTCAATGCAAATATCACAAATCACAGAACACAAACTGTAAAACAGCACTTCAATATACATCAAATACCTGACCCCAAAACCAAAGCCAGAGTGCCAGGATAAGATTTTGCAACAGAATAGAAATCACAGGAAGCATAAAAAATGCAAATAGTACATGGAAGAAAAAAATAACATAGATTTGCATACTTTAAAAATACTGTAGACAGAAATAAGTGCTATGATTTTCATAGATATTTTACTCCTGACTGGAGTATGTCAACTGAGTATATCAATCTGATACACAATGATGTAGGAAACGACAGAAATTTCTCACAGATCAGAAACACAGGGGAAAATAAAGTTAGGAATTCACTCACTTTTACACATTTGCTGAATTACATTTCTTTTGGAACATAAATTATCTGAAAACTTTGACACCATATATGGAATGTGTCTCCTGATTCAGAAGATAAGATTTATTTTGATTATTTTATTTTATTTGTCTGTGGATTATAAATGAGACTTGGAAAGAGCCAGTATCACTGTTAGATCACCATTAAACTGTAGACATAACTGTACTCTTATCATAAATTTGTAGCATTGCTGCTAAGCATTTCCAAAGCAAACATGTACAAACGACAAATAGGTTGTGCTTTTGTGATGCAGACAGACACTCCCAGGGGACTACTCCAATACCACTGAACTCATTTTCACTTAAAGCTAATAAATACATGACCCTGGATCTTCAAATCTTTGTCTGTTATCTAGACATCAACCAGCTGTTCCTTGACATCCTGTTGCTCGCTTACATTTGATGTAATAGATTAAATTGAACAGGGATACTGCCCAGCCCTTGCCTTCCCCCTCCTGAAAAGAGAAAGTATTTTAGACTTTTATATATTATTATTTATATTATTTATATTTTATATTCTCTGTTGGGGTAACTCTGTTAAATAAAAAGAATGCAGGAGCCTGTAATATTCTTAAATTGACCACGTGTCCAAGATGGTGATTTTAAACCTTTGTGTAACCCTTCTTGTTCCCATAAACCCCTCACTGTACCTGTGGAATGTCTGAGAGATAACTAGAAACTCGTCTATTGGTTTTAACCTCTTATCATCATTGGTTGGTTGTAAGATGTCCTGTACTTTCACTGGTCACCCTGGGATCCCTCCAAAAGGTACTTAAACCGTTGTTAGATCAATAAAGGGGGTTCTTCTGCTCTCTTCGCTGCTGGACTCCCTGTGTTCTCAGCAGCATGGCCTCAATGCTCGTGACTGCTGCCTGTTCAAGGACAGACTTAGGCGACCAATGTCCTGAACTGCCTGCATGCAGGGTTAGGACTGCGTCTTCCAGTGCACCTTATCACCTACCGTTTCGTCCCTCACCTGTTACTGTAGGACTTTACAAGTGTGGGTATAGCCCTAGAGCCTGCACATTGGATTTTTTAGATGAGGCTCAGCTTGTGCAGAACTGATCCCACCCTTTACTCCTGAGGTTCATCTGCCAGGGCCTAGCAAGTTTGGACAGTGACAGTGAGGTCCTCAGGACATAGGTTTGATTAGAGTACCCTTCTCTTGGATGGATGGCCTTACAGGGCTAAGCGAGCTCCATCTGCCCGGGTTTGAAATTAGAGTTGTCCTTCTCCTAGGATGACCACCGGAAGGCTAGTGAGCTCATCCTGCCCATGGACACATTTGACCCTTCAGTTTTGACCTGTCTGGCATGGGAGACCCTACCGGAGGCATATGCCACCGTCAGCACAGCTCGCAACCTCATAAGGGCATACTGAAATAGTTTGGACAAGCCCTTCTCTCCCTACTTTTCCTTCACAGCTTCCTACAGTTTAACCCAGGGACACTTCCTTGCCCTGAGCACCCCCCTAAGACGCTATATAAAAAAAAAAAAAGGCAACCAAAAAAACACCACAACCCACAAAACAACAACACCACCACCAACACAACAACACACAACTTTCCTGGGCAGAAGCCACAAGCAAGCCGAACCCATCATATCCCATTCCCACTGCGACAACACCCAAAGAGGAGCGATCCCGGCATACCCCAGGGCAAGGGTGGGCACCCGTGTAAGGCACCCTCCACAGCCCCTGCCCAGCCCAAAACCCCTCCACCCCCAGAGAAACCCACTACCCACCCCAAACCTCACCCCCCGGTGCGCCGCCACAAGCTCCCCAAGCACCCGCGGCCCCCCAAACGAGGCCGTCCCGCCGGCCACCCCCAACGTCGGCCTGGGGAAACCCCAGATCCATCCGCCCTCCTCCCCGCTCCCGCCCGGCCCGATCCGGGTATCTCCTCCCCACCTCCCCTGAGCGGGACCATCCACCCGCCCCCACAACGGTCCAGGGAACCTCCAGGACCATCCGGTGTCGTTCCACCCCACCCCCCACCCCGCACCCACCCGGTCCGACCTGGCGCGGCCTGTCCCATGGCCCGGCCCCGCATGGCCACCGGCCATTCGCCAACCACTCCGCCGCTCCGACGTCGAAGAACAGCTCCCGACGGCTTCTCCATGAGGTAGACTGCACAGATCGGCGTGGCAGTGTCTCCCATGCATGCAGCGCAGCAAAAAGTCGTGGAAGCAGGAGTGGGTCCCTCGCCACCCACCACCCAGCTAGAGGAGCATGCCGAACGCGTGGATGCCTGCCTGCCCGCCATCTTGGCCCCCACCTTAACATAATATAATTAAAAAAAAAAAAAATATACTGTGGCAATCAAAGATATAGCTCATCACATCAATAAGTAGTATGTCTTTTGTGTTATTATTCCTGATAGTAAATAAGTTCGTGACACCTATGACTCATGGAAGATGATAGGATTCTTTACCTTTTACATTGCTGTGATTTTTTAAATCAAAATCATTAGTGGATAAACCTCTGAGTGTAGTACTAACAGACTACAAGCACAAACGATAACATGCATGTATTATTTTAAAAGTTTGATAGCATGAAAAACTTTCATAAATGGTTTCAAACAGTAGGACCCACAGAGTATCACAAAGTCTAATTCATAGTTAGCACATAGTATCTTTTATTGGGCAAAATTTTAAAAAGTAACTCATAATATTTTATTTGAGAATGTCTTAGAGGCCCACCTACAAGCTCATTACTAAGGGCAATAATAAAGAAGATATGACACTTGACACAGTGTGGCTATTACACATTTACTTGCAGATTTTATATTATTTACCAAAATAACTGGACAATTAATAATAAGTCTAAAAATCTAGTCACACTGTTGAATTATAAATGTAAATGTCAGAAAATTTTCTATACTACACCAAATGACTGCAATCAAATGGGTCTGCTAATTGGTTATAGACCCAGAAAAAGGAATCAGTCCCTTACTTATCTACAGTTTACAATGACATGAAAGATTTGCAGAGTTGAGAGAATATCCTGTTTTAGAGTTCTATTCATTATGTTTTCTTCCAGATTAAGATAGAAAACAAACAAATCAGTTTTGTCAAGTTTGGTGGCTTCTGCACATCCTGAGTTTTGGCACATGTAGATTGTGTAAAATAGGCTGGAGTAATAAAAGCCTACCACGAGTATGTCCCAGAACAGGGATCTTCCTACTTTTAACTGAGGTTCAACATTTTAAGTCCACAGTGTCTGAGATCAGATGATAGACACATAGAGAAAAAGAAATCTGAAAAAAATACATATTAACAGATATCTACACCTGTAAAATAACCTCTGAGCTATTCAGCTGTTATTCCCCAAATAGTCCAAGAACAGAATCAGGCATTTTTAGTATGCAATTTATCTCACCCTAATGAAATTGTCTAATATAGGTCAAAGGAGATTTGCCCCAAAAGTTCATGATTTGTCCCTGTGGATTACAAAGTGAGCCCAGTGTAAATAAATCAGAGACTCTATGTAAAGGCTTGCATTGCAGATGTCAAAAGGTAGGTGAGATGAATCCCTCTTCATGGGGTGAAAAGGCTTCACAACCCTGCTATAAATTGAGACAGAGACACCAGCAATCAGGAAGAAAACCGAGAGAGATGATTTATGATTGTTAGGAAAGATTATTTATCATCTGAAAGAATGTCTCCTGCCCTCTACCTGTCTGCAGTCTGCACGACAAAACATGAGACATGATCAGTCACAGTAAAAGAGGAGGTTAACAGCTGGCTGAACTGTAAAGTCTCTCCCCTCCCTTTATCCTCCTTTAGAACAGAATCTTTGCTGCCTCTCAAATTGCTCCTCCACTCCTGTGAGAGAAAAAGATATAATCAAGAACTTCTGTTCCTTTCTTGCCTTCCTTAAATTTCTCACAAAATGATGTTCAATCTAACCTGACTCATTTTGGTCGTCATATTTTTTTTATGTTTTCTTCAAAAGACAAAAATGTAATATCCTAATCCTATCTAAGCCAAAGATCGTGATTACTTGAACCTGTGTGGCTTTTACTTAGTGTTCATTTGTTCTGTTCTGGTCTACAGTTCAGCTTAAGTTTGATGTATCATATTAATTTATTTTGTAGGAGTTGATCAATTAACTTGAGAAAACTCTGTGTAGTGTTGATTCAATCATGTAACAAGCATAATTTAATACAAATCATGCATCAGACATTGATTTTGCCCAACTGCTTGGTAGAATTAGTGTCACTAAAAGACACAGTCAAGCTGAACTAATGATATTAAGCATTTCTGCAATTTATCTCTTGCTATAATGAACAGTAAGTGATATAATGGCCAACAAGATTAATTATAAAATAAACACGCTAGTTAGATTCACTCCACAAAAGTCCATCTCAAGACAGTGCCTTGTAATCAATTATATGGGACTTGTAATAATAATTAATATATAAGTTGATATAAAAATTGTCTCATTAATAGAATTGAAAAAAAAATCCAGTAGTTATATTTTCAGTTATATAAATTTTAAGTTTCCAGAATTGGTGCTGCTAGTGTTAATGTCAATAGCTAATCTGAGAACAAAACATACAACCAAAAAATCTCCCACCAAACAAACAAAAAAGGTAAAAAACCCCAAAAGACCCCCCAATATATAAAAAATCCATAATATTGCAGATGTTTGTTTCATCAAACGAAACAGTTTGCAGAAGCTTAATTAAATTAATTTACAAAGCATCAACAATTCAATTTTTTGAGTATTTTGTATTTAAATTAATAAACCTACTAATCACAGGCAGCTTTCATAATCCAGATCAGAATAAAAGGAAACAATATAAAAGGTTCAGTATAAAAGGTAACAAAATGGAGCAGCTTATGAGAAGAAAAATTCAAAAATGTCTTCTGTCTTATTTTCCAACAGATCTAGTGAACACTGAAAAATCTTGTTGATTCCTAATCAACAAGATAAAATTTCATTTATTACAGCTTTCTTCTTGGATTTTTTTTTTTCTTGTGTGTGTGTGTGATTGTTTGGGTTTGGCAGGTTTGTTGCTGTTGTTGTTGTTTGGGATTTTTTTTCCAAACACTGTAACAATCTGGTTTTCTGTTGAAAATATTTGCCATTACCATAAGCCACGATCTGTTCTCTAGTGTATCTCCCTCGAAAACAGAAATCAAACTAAACTCTTTTGAATTTCTAGGACTGTTACCCAACATATTTTCTGGCACAAATCACAGTTTTCAGAAGAAAATCAGATGTTTTTCATACAAAGATCTAAAGGTCCCTTGTGGTTACAGAGAGTTTTCATAATGTCAAACTGACCATAAGCCTAGTTTATTATCAGGTTATGAACTCCAGTTATTCTTACAGTTTAAAACATGGACCAGATTCATGGCAAAAAAAGACCATGGACCATCTCATGTACTGCATTGAGAGTTGCTTAAATATAGCATGAATTTTATGAAGACTGATTTTCAGATACCTTTTGGGTGAGAATGGCAATGTTATATATCACAAACTGAATGAATTAATAAAGAATATTTTGCATTTGGTGACAGAAAATTGAATAATTCATATAACCAATCAAACAAACCATATCAGCTTGATTTTATATACCAAACACAAAGTATTGCTCTTATGCTGGGTAAGATATTTTCTTAGAAGTTTGATAGAAAATAATTTCAAAATGCTAGCTGAAAAAAACCAAAGTGTTATCTAGTCAAATTAAGAATCAGTTGTATTTTTTAATATTTTTGTAAGTGCCGTTTTAAAAATTTGTTTTCTGTATGCTTAAGGAACTTGAATGAGCTATTGATTCTACTATCTATTTGGGGGAAGAAGCTCTAACTCCTATATAAAAATTTCTCAGTTACTTCTGTGGTTTCTAACACACCAGCAACCATTACATCTCTACTGCTGTGTGTTTTTCCACCCCTGCGATGACTATGGTGCTATGCACATTAGTAAAGGGATATTTCAAATATGCTCCAGTCTTCAAATGTAGTATAATGCTCTTTTGATGAGACTTGATAAATTCCCACACAAAGATCCTTCTCAACAGGTGCACCACATCTGTTACGGGCAGTCTCAGTATCACATAACATGGACTAGACTCGAAAAGAGTAGAGTAAACTAGGCAAACCTAAACCAGAATAGATCCAGTTGGAAGAGATTTGCAATGCACATCAAACCTAACTGTCAAAAAATTGAACTCCAGTTTAAATTTTCAAATTTGGATTTCTTCATTTTGGGCTTTCTTGGTTAGTTGGTTGAATTTTTATTTTTAATTTGGTGTATTTTTATTTGGTGTATCAAAAGCAAACCAGATGTGAAAGAAGATAGAATTAAAGCTACAGACAAATGTAAATTTTTCACTCTAACTTTTCCTAGACTTTGGAAGTAAGTACCTGAATTATGCTCTCCCATTTTATCTTGGGTTCCCCCCGCCCCCCAATACAATCAATGTGATCTGTTTTCTTCAGTCCTGGATTTGAGTTGAAGATGGCTGATATTACTGTGGTGTGATAGGAGTATGACAAGAGATCAAAAAGAAGTATTATGTATGTGCACTTTTTTACAAAGGGGGAAAAAGTGGATAGAGTAATAAATTATTTTTTAAGAGTAATAAATTATTTTTTAATTAAAGTTTCACTGCCTTGTGGTCTGAAATAACTAACTACTAAATATAAAATAAAAAACTTTTATTTATGCTACACTGTAGTGCTCACATTTAATACCTTGGATATTGATACTGATAAAGTTACAAGAAAAAAGAGAATAGGAAAAAAAAAAAGAGGAAAAGAAAAAGGAAAAGAGAGAGGAAAAAATAAAACTAGTGACTCTTGAGTGGGTTCCTAAGTCAGCAACACAAAAAAAAATTGTATTTCCCTTCCTAGAAAATTTTGGTTGTAACAAGATACTGACACAGTTATTCTTTGTGCTCACAAAACAAATGGTTTCTTTTTAATGGACACTGTCATCCTGGCATGCATTTCTTCTGAAAATCACCTTTCTTCTGAAAATACAAACTGGTTGGGCTTCTGCCACATATTAGATTTCCAACAGAGTGAGGATCTGAGCCAAGTTTTAGATATTTGCTTAAAAACAAAAGAGTAAAATAAGAAGTTAAAAAAAAAAAAAAAAATTAAAGAATCAGAGGCTTACTCTTTCTGAAAGATTTTTTTTATGTTCTATGTTTCCTCTAGGCCAGAAATAATCTTATGACCTTCAACAACTGGATTGTAAATAAGAAGACTGTTTACATAGGAATTGTAAAAATCTCATTTGAAAAGGGGAGACAATTATTTCAAACTCAAGTATATCGCTTTTCATATAAATTCTGTTCTTGAAATATATCTTGTCTGACTAGACTATACTCCCTGATACCAATAGACTCTTCATCAGAATGGGGTGTTTTTCTTTAACAATCACTGTTCCAGATTTTCATCTAACAGATAAAGCTTACTTTGGTTGTACATTCAAAATTCTGATACTTAGAATGGTAATTAGTTATGTCTCTGTTTTTACAGCTGTGATATTTTGAGGACAAGAAAAAAATATAATTAGGTAATTTCTTTAATGAATCAGGGCTTTTTTTTCCATTTGGTCTATGCATTGCTCCTGAGACTGTGCTTTTTCCAGTTGTATAAAGTATTGTGTTTTAAATATGATACTAATTCAATGCAGTCTCTTTTACCCAAAGGAGTGGAAGTCTCTGTATGAAAAAAACATGCTCTAATTCCAGTATTGATATTTTTACATTACTCTGGATCTTCAAATACAAATTAAAACCATAATTGAAGGAAATGTCAGAGATTTGCAAAGAATTGAGAGTTATTCCTTTAATGTTTATGTGAATTTTCTTCAATTAAAGGAATTGGATCTGATAAATTAGGAACGACACTGATTAATAGATGGATGCTGGTGGTTTAAAGGAAGGGTCAGACCATGGGTTAATACTTAAATTCTTATAACAACAAGCAATTAGAGCAAGGGGTTCTGTGGTGAAGTTCAGGTTTTATCAAAATGAATAAATAGTTCTCCTGAATTAAAAATAGATGTATTATTTTCATATTCAAACTTTTCAAAGGTTTTCTTTATTATATAAACACTTCAAGGAAATTTTAATAATATGGGTAACAAATGTCAGATATTATTTGTCAGTAAATTTTAGACAAATATTTGTCTAAATTTGCCCAAGAGAAGATTTTAGCAGATTACACAAATTAAACACATTCAAGCAGTATAATTCAATGTACCAGAATAATTTTTACTTCTATAAAAAGGTTTAAGACACATTTTTCACTGCACTTTGGTTTAAAAATGTAGAATTTTTTCCCAGATAAGCAACACTGTTTTGCTGAGATATACCTAACTATTACCATGCTGTATTCATAAACAGAGCATGGTTTGACTGCTAACATTGCTAAACTAAATGTAGCAGTATTTGCGTATTTTTCAGGTAAAGAATTCATCATAAATAATAAATTGCAATAATGACATGAAATAGTTATAATTTTATTAATGCAGTTAACTTCTAGCTTAAATTTCTTTAGCTAAAACTAATGAATTTGCTATTTCTTGTTGTAGTGTCATGGCTCAGTTAAAAATTCTGATTAATTTACCAAAGTTTTCTTTTAATTACGATTACATGCAGGACGGGGAATAATGTTTGCTCAGTATTGGTCATCTTTCTCATACTGTTTTGCTTTTGGAGAGGGGTCTTTTGATATTCTACTGGATTTTGAAAACCCGTCGCATTACCTTCGTCATGTTCATCTGTGTGTACTTCTTAAAATGTTCTATTGGTTTGCACTAAAGAGAAGGCTGGAATTCACACCAAGTGTCAGCAAATGTGAAACATGAAATCTCATTGATTGGCAGCTGGAAAAACTTACCATAACCCTGCTGAAAGAAAATGCTTTATAATTGTTTAAAGTTCTCCTGAAACAATACATGACATGCTTAAAGAGCTCTGCCAAGTATCAACGAGTCAAAAAAAGCAATGAGGTAAATGTATTCCACTATCTTGTATTCATTGAATGTTTAATTTATGGTTCCCAAGAGTTCTAGACAGCTAGGTGTCTGGACACTTCTGGTCACTGAAAGAGTTTTAGTTCACAAATTTACTCATTCAAAACCTTTCACTATTCTACCAAAGACTTTGAAGCAGGTTTTGCCACCCATAACTTGTTCAATAGACTATGGGTTATTTCTGGTGTTTTTCTTTTTTTTGAATTGTGAAAGACTTTTCAAACATACCCTGATGTGATGTGCCATGGAATGAAATGGAGGTCAGAAGTCAATTATCAGATTACTTCTACCCATTAAATGTTCCCTTTGAGATTTAAAACAGTGAGCTGGAAAGCTCTGGGGAACTATTTAAAGGCTTTCAGAGCTCTAAGCTGAATTTTCTGAACTGATTCTACTTTTAGTTTTCACATAGATGACAATTTCTTATCAGAAGATATTTTAATCTAATGATGTTTTAACATATATAAAAACAGACCTTAACTATATGAAGAATACCTCAACTTTTTTGTTGGCAGGTCATGTCCAGTCTATAGCAATATCAACATCCTATTCAAAAATTTACTTCAAAATATTTACCAAAATAAGCAAACCCATTGCTACAATTACTTGGCTCCACATTTTTTTGTTTGTTGGGTTTTTTTAACTTATTTTGCAATTAATTTGCAGCAATGCATACAGGTATCATAGAATATCATGAATATGCTGAGTTGGAAGGGACTCATCAGGATCATCAAGTCCAACTCCTGGCCCTATACAGGACATGCCAGGAATCGCACCATGTGCCTGATAACATTGTCCAAACACTTCAACTCCATTAGGCTTGGTGCTCTGACCACTTCCCTGGGGAGCCTGTTCCAGCACCCAAACAATCTCTGGGTAAAGAACCTTTTTTTAATATCCAACTTAAACCTCCCCTGACTCAGCTTCAGGCAGTTCCCTCGGGTCCTGTCACTGGTCACCACAGAAAAGAGATCAGTGCCTGCCTCTCCTCTTCCCCTCACTCTCCTCTTCTCTGAGCTGAACAGACCAAGTGACCTCAACCACTCCTCATAGGCTTCCCCTCAAGGCCCTTCAGCATCCTCATGGCCCTCCTTTGGACACTCTCTAATAGCTTTATGTGTTCTTTGTAAAGTGGTGCCCAAAACTGCCACAGTATTCAAGGTGAGGCCACACCAGTGCTGAGAAGAGTGGGACAATCACCTCCTTTGACAAGAGTCACTGTCTTAAAGGACATTAAAAGAGGATGCAGATGGCAAACAAAATGTAGGTTGGAATAATTTGTTTCAGATTCACTGACCTTTTTGTAAAGAGCAGGAAAATTCTTAGAATTGTCAGCCAGTGTTAGAAAGCATAATTGGACAAGAAAATGTTTCTTATGCTTTCAGCTGCATTCTCTGCTTGTACTCAGTTCTTGACATATTTTATAGGTTTTTAAAATATCTACATTTCTTACTGGAAGTGAGTGAATTTTAGTGAAATACAAAATGATTCTCAGGTTTTAGAATCAATGAGCAAACAAGGAAGTTACTACTTTTTTTAAAAAATGTGAATAGTTTGAACTCCTGTAACCCTAGCCTGTGATATTCTCTGCATCAACCAGAGGTGTTTTAACTCTTCTGAGTTATTTTACCCATTGAAGACCTTGCAGCAGAAAACAAATGGGTAAGTACACTGACAGGTTTCACAGGCTGCTGAAAATTGATTCATACTGGTTTAAAATAAATTTTAAAAGTATTTTGAAATTTGGCATTTGGAATCTCATGGTTAGCAATTAATTAGAATTAATTAGCAATTAATTAATCATAATTCAATAAAAATAGACTATTAAATATGCAGAATCTAAGAAAAAAATTACAATCAAGGAATTGACTTTTAACTAGATAGAAATTTCCTCTATTCCCCTTCCCAGCTGCATTCACTTTAAAAGCTGAGTAAGAGAATAAAGAAAATACAAAGTGCAGGATATTCAAACAACCATGTCTCACTTGACAAGTGTTGAATACTATCAAAATCACTATAAACCCACAATTCGCATACCACTCACTTTATTTCATCAATGAAACAAAGTATTGAACTTTAACATGATAACTTACAGGCACTTAAAATAACTCTGCATTGAAGTTGCTCTGTGTGCTTGATCCTGCAATGCTCAGACAGCCTCTCCTGCACAGCAAAAAGACATTCTTCATTTCATATATGCATGGTCTTCCCTTGAATTTATTAAAATTGATCATTAATTAAAAAGTGAAGCAAGTATTTGCAAAGTTTAAGCAGTAGTGTCTGCTGAAGCATATACACAGTTGGTAATAGAGCATGCTACTCTAAAGTATTAACACATTACTTTGGGATATCACATGACTCATTTCTTCCTTCCCACAGTATGCAATAATGCATCTACTAATTTGGGCTTCTTATTGCTGTCCATTTCATCTTTTCATATTCTTCATTGTTTAGGACTCAAAGGAGAAATAATAATAGAAAAGTTAAAGTATTTGGCACTAACATTGGTCTTTTTTCCTGGTATGTGTTTAACATAATGCAGGAAAATGATGATAGATTTAAAGAGATTTTTGAGGAATAATTTTAGCATACTTGTTTCCACCTTTAATACCAAGTGTCACTTTCATCAATAGTCAATATATTACAACATATCTGCATGAGGAAGTATGAAAAAATGATATGTCTTCCTGTTTTCCTTTTTTTTTTTTTTTTAATTACCTAAAAATAAACTGTCTGTACGACATCCTCACTTAGAACAGGATCTTTGAGAATTCAAGGCAAAAAAAAATTCTTTCTAGTCAGTACTGCAGTTCATTTCCAGACTGACTTGGTCAAAACATACATAATCTTACCCTTCCTGTTACCATTAGGTTGTAAATAAAAGGTTTATCTGTTCCACTGTCATTTGTAGAAGAAAAGTCCATATTTTTGACAGAAAAGAAAATAATTCCACATTTGAGACAAAAGATATATTTATTTGCTTGCTTTATTCGTCATATTAAAATGATCCTGTCTACTGGGGTTGAGAATTTAAATCAAAACTCCCACAGATTTAGTTCAATTTATCACATCTCTCTTTGTCACTACCATGTAGATGAGAAGTGTATACACATGAATAATGTATACCAAATTACAAATACTGTATATTTGGAGACAAATGAAAGAAAAATTGTCCCCCTAAGGAAAATCTTTTTATAAATTATGTTGATTGTTTCATAAACACAAAGGCATACTATCTGCAAGAAAAAATGTTTCTATTTTTTCTCTTGGTAAACTTTCCCCAGACTGATTTGTAATAATGCATTCAATATGAATACTATCTTTGTATGGATATATTTAAAATAATTAAACTGTGCTTCTTTAATTTTCTGCTTTATTTGACAATAAGTGATTGGTTACCTAAATCACATAGTACTCCCCTAATTTAGTTAATAAAGTTACTATCTTGAGTTGTTACATGTCCCTTGGAACCCTCTCAAGATTCAGGCATGTTGCCCTCTATTTGGCCATACAGTGGAGAGATTTCCTGTTTAGTGGAGGCTAGAAGGTACATCTTCCTCACAGAGGCTCACATTTCCAGCTCTGAGAAAATCCCACCCAAAAAAGTCCAGACAGCAGGATGAAATTCTTCTCACTACTAAGATACCTGGGGGGATATAGAATGGATTGGTCATCATGTCAAAGGCATCCAGAAGCTTTTGTTTGTGGAGTAGACATTCCAAGAAGTATTAAATGCTTTCAGATCTCCCCACTCTAAATTCATTATCAAAACCCATCAAATAGCAAATGAAGATGTTTTTGTACTAAATAAAAAACCAGACAACACATCTGAAGAGTTTGCAGGAGTGACTGAGTCGAAATGAAAGGAAAATATTCTAACAAATCATTTAAATTAGCATTAAATGACAGACACAAGATTTCTCTTCACAAACTTCTATAAGCACTCCTATTGAACCTATTGAAAGCTCCTGACGCAGTTTTGTAGAGAGGAAAGGAACAAACCAGCGTCAGGGGTTCTTGGCTAGCTTTCAACTGTTAGGGTAGCAGCCAAGGAGAAGGCTAGCAGGTAAAGTTCAGGTGATGACGCAGCCCCAAGAAGAGACACACGACACACGTCCGAACACCTGCACAGCCAAGGGCTGATTCAACTTTATTAACACAAGATGGTGGGTTTTATAGGGTCTGTTAGGGTAGGTTCTAGAAACTGGGTGGAGATGGGGCGGAGCATGTAAATCCGCTAACACCTACTGGTTAAGGGTTCATGAAAAAACATTAAGAGGTAGGGACGAGGTAGGCTATAACTGGGGGAAACATGATTGGTCAGTACCTCAGGGTACACTGATCTATGAAGGATTGTCTCTATGCCTGGCAGGCAAAAAGTCCATAAAGGAAAATGGGGGAAATCAACCTACGAATAGGTTTCACAAGCTTAACACAGCTACCACTGTAAAGTCTTTAATCATTATGGTTGTTGCAGGTAGAGGCAATGGCAGAGTTGGTCTTCCAATCTTCAAACGAAACTTCTCCCTTCCCTTGGTCCTTCCATGCAGCGAATGCTGTTTCATTTTCCTCCTGGTTTTCCTCATCCCCAACAAGCTCCAGCCCCTAGTTCTCACTGAAGGCTTTATTGCATGACATTATATTTAAGTATAGATGAAACTTTGGAGTTGATTCAAATTTAAGCTCTTCCTCTGCTCTTTATCATCTATTTCCTGTGAAGTCAAGATAGAAAGAATATCTTGTATTTCTTCCTATCCCAACAGCAAGTCATCAGTGGTCCTCACCTACCACAGGAGTTAGCTACTGACTCTCTTTATGCTTGCTTAATGATTAATAAGTGCTTAACTCCTTATGAGACACATGTTTTTGTGTTTCTGAATCTATAAAATAAATACTATTGTTCCTAACAGAGTTTAAAGGTTCATAATCAAGGAGGGCAGATAGCAATCATGAAATCATGGTACCTCAAATAGTTTTTGAGGAGATTCCTCTTGTGAGGTTGTATTTTTCATTCCTAGCTAAGTGAAAAATTTGGGCCAGATATAACGGCTAGTCTTATTACTTTGATTTTAGTACACTAAAGTCTATAGTAACTTAAATGTCTTCATTCTTTCTTGACATTTGATTCTTTTTTGAGCTTAGCAATTCAGTATTGCTTACAACCATGCAGCCTTCCAAGTTTAAAATAACAGTTCCTGAGATATGTGGAGATAAATCTTACTTTGTTAAATTTCATCCCACAATGCTCTCAGATTACAAAAACACTATAAAAATGCCCTGAAAGCAACTCAAAACCAAGGATGTAGGTTGGCTTTGGCTTGCTTTAGGAAGAGAAGATGCTAATAAACATAGCCTAAAATCATTTACTTGCTGTTATGCTCAGAATGGTTTTCTTGAGCCAAGCTCTTGACAGAACACTCAGGAAAACAGTTATTTAATTTCCCACATGTTTTACCTAGTTTGTAAGACTATGAATTAAAATTTCTACTACATTACTGATCAAACTTAGGCATTTTCAGTGGAAAAGAATTGAAAAAGAATAAACAAAAAGCACATGCCTTCCCCTGAAAGTCATAATTGTAGATAAGTAAGTGAAAGACTTCAGAATTTTGACCATGTAATCTATTCCAAGTGGCCAACCAAGTCACTTATAAACTGTAAATAATGTGACCTCAAGAAATAAGTCAGATGATCTTGTCAATGCTATTGAAGAAAATATTAATGATTTTTTTTTTTTTTCATTATTTGACCCTGTAGCTGAGGATGACATTTATAAAAGAACATCACAGCATTTGTGTTTTAGGAAGTACAGCTCTTTTCATTTTGTATTTTACTGAATTTTTAAGTAATAAAATAAATACTTTGGGAAGTTCTTAGTTTCATTTTGTTTTAATTCTTATCATTAATAAAGCAGATGAAGGGGGTTTTTTTAAACCTTAAAATAAGGTCAGAGTTTTTGGGTTTCTGCAAATGTCAGCAGGAGGAATTCGCATAAGAGCTAACCTGGGATTAATATTAATAAATGTGCTCATTGCATTCAAAAATCCTTGCAATGAAAGGTCACTGTTAGCTTTGAGTTCCAAAATTAGAGCTGTCTTTTAAAAACTATCAAAACCAATATTGAAAAAAATCTGAACTGCACTTGACAGTCTTACCTGTGTGACTTTTACATTAAAGCAGAATGGATAGATGTAATAAGAGTAATATGGAATAATGACACAGACAAAGGGGTCCACAGATAAAAGGATCACTTTCCTGATCAATACTTTTAATTGAAGGGTAAGTCTGCTCAATAAATTTTATCAAGAACCATTTTCACACATCTTCTTTCTTCCAGTCATCTACTAAGCAAAGAAGAATACAAGTTTTGTCATCCACATTTTCTTGACAGATAAGATATCTTCTAGTATCTAGACACTACATTTAGTAGAAGAAAAATTTAATTACATTGTACAGTAATAAGAATTGGTTTTAGCCCCTAACTAGACTACATCATCTACTAAAACAGCAGGTGCACTTTCATTTTGCTGGTCAAATTCTACTGATAACTTCTTTTAGAACAACCTTTTTGTAGTACTGTTAATAATGATGCTGTTAATGGTGATGATAATTTATCTGTACTCTGTTGTGCATGTTTTGATATCAGCTATCTCATGTCTATATTCTCATAAGTGGTAGTGACCATTGTGTCTCAGCTAAACCATAGGCATGTCATGCATGACTTATAACTTATTTATGTTCATGTTTCAGGGCAGGGTAGGGTTTGGGGTTGGTTTGGTTTTTTATCTTTCGGTGTGTATGTTTTACTGTAGGGACTAATAATAGGGAATATAAATTCTATTCAAATGACATGACATAAAAAATAAAAGTACAAGAAGGAAGAGAATTTTATGCCTTTCTTTTTTCTGAAGGCCATAACTGAAAGACAAGTTCAAGAGAAGACATCTCTACCATAACAAACTAACTAGTTTAGCCAAGCTAAACAAAAAACAAATAAAGAAAATAAACAAGTTACTCAAAACAAATAACTAAATACAAAGAAAAAACCACCCCACATTTCAATTAGTGACAAGGGATTAGGGAACAGAATGATTTGTAGTGAAAAATTAAACCCATCTAGACCTCCTAGTTACCCTAAGGGTGGGATTAGCTATGAAAGAAGAGAGGTTGGCACGTGTACTAATCTGAGAAGGTCCTCCTGAAAAGTTTGGCACAACAAAAGCTCTTGCTAATAGGTGAATTATGGTCTCACAGACAGTAGTACCTTGTAATGAAAAATACACACAAGACTGAAATCCAGGATACTACCTGGTCTAGAGAATAAAAAAGATCATCTGAATAAGGAACAAAAAGGCATTATTATTTTTAAAGAGCATTAGGGGCATAATATAGTTTAATTACTTCATTTAATCGTAAATAAATATTTCATTGTTCTCTATTTTTCATACTGCAATTATTTACATTTATTTACATTATGTCTTCATCTTACCAAAATGTGATCTAGTGGATTTAGGTGCCTACTTTAATTTTAGAGGCCTTAGAATATCCCATCTGACAGAATTACTTGCCAGGAAGAGGAGGAGGAAAATGGCAAGGAGGAGGAAAATGGCAAAGGAAAAGGAGAAGAAAAATAGAGCAGAAGAAAAGAGAAGAAAAGTAATAAGCAAGATGTGTTCATCTCTCACCTGTTCCTTTCTCCTCTTAGCAGAGTCCAGTTTTCCTGTCATCATGCTGTTTTCTCCTGAAAAGCCAAAGCTCTCCTTCTACAGGGACTAGCCATGTATATAATTACCTACAAGTCTGGGAAACTCCTTTGTAGTCAGTTCCTCTTAGCTCCTGGGACACAAAATGAACACCTCCTTCAATTTGTACCTACCTTACTGTCTGAATAGATGACTGCAGAGCAAAGTAAGTATAAGAAAGAGCAATTAAAAGTTAAAGATGTGTTAGTGACAGAGGGTCAAATAAGAGGCAAAATATAACTCATCTGTCATGGGAATTCAGGTCATGTGTATGATGTCATTCTGAAGATGACTACATGTACATTTTTCTGATTAGGTCACTGAACTTCTGAATTGTTGGTTTGGTAAACATTTAATCTCCATTTAATTTTTGAAATCTAACTCTATTTTAAGGAAGGCTGTGAGAAAAAACAAAAAGTTACTGATTATATCTTTAAGAACAGTGCAGCATGGTAAAAGAAATAACTCTTAAAATCTAACAAATAATAAAATCATCAATAATTTTAAAAAAAAGAAATATTTAAGAAGAGCATAGAGGAAAATAAGACCTTATTTTCCTGTAGGCAGCATGAGTTGAGATAAAGTTTAAGAGAGAAAGCAAAAGCTGTACTCAATAGCAAAGCAAAACAAGGAATTTGTTCAACATTTCCCATGGGCTGTTCAGCCATCACCAGGAAAGCAGGGTTCTGTCCAGCATAGTGGTGACTTGGGAAGACAAACTGCATTATTTCAAAGGTTCCCCTGTCCTTCTTCTCTCATCAGCTTTATATGCAGAGCATGATAAATGGTCTGGAATATTCTTTGGTAAGTTGGAACCAGCTGTCCCGACTGTGTTGCCTCTCAAATTTTTGGGCACCCACAGCCTGCTCACTTGTGGTGGAGTGAGAGACAGAAAAGTCCTTGGTGCTATGCAAGCCCTGCTCGGCACTAACTAAAACACCCCTGTCTTATCAGCACTGTTTCCAGCACAAAACCAAATCAAAGCCCCAATCATCTTACTGTCTCACACAATATCCTTGTCTCTAAATTGGAGATACATGGATTTAAGGGGTGGATGGCTCAGTGAATAAGGAATACGTTATATGATCACACTCAAAGAGTTGCTGTTGGCCGCTCAGTGTCCAAGTAAAGATCAAAAACAGGTGGCATTCTTCAAGGGCCAAGATTGAGATTGGTATTTTTTAACATTTTTGTCAGGGACATGGGCAGGGGATGGACTGCACCCTCAGCAAGTTTGCTGACTTGGTCCATCCAGAGGGACCTTGATAAGCTTGAGAGGTGGGTCAATGCAAGCCTCGTGAATTTAACAAAGACAAGTATAAGATACTGTACCTCCATCAGGGAAATCCCAAACATGGATACAATACAATCAGGGTGGTGAGTACATTGAGAGCAGGCCTGCAGAAAAGGACTTGGAAGTAAAACTGAATATGAGCTTTTAATGTGAACTCATGGTCCAGAAAGCCAATCGTATCTTGGACTGCAGCAAAAGCAGTGTGACCAACAGGTCGAGGGAGTTGAGTCTACCCTGCTGTTCTGCTCTCATGAGGCGCTATCTGGAGTATTGTGCCAAAATCTGGGACCTCCAATATAAAAAAGACATGGACCTGCTTGAGCAAGTCCAGAGGAGAGCCAAGAAGATGATCAGGAAGGTCTGAAGCACTTCCCATACAAGGACAGGCTGGGAGAGTTGGGGTTGTTCAGTGTGGAAAAGAGAAGACTTCAAGAACACATTAGCCTTCAGGTAGCTAAAGGGGGTCTACAAAAAAAAAAACGGAGAGGGACTTTTCACCTGGTCAGGTAGTGATAGGACAAGAGGAAATGACTTTAAACTGAAAGAGAGTAAGTTTAGATTAGATATTAGGAAGACATTTTTTACTCAGAGTATTGAGGCACTGGAACAGGTTACCCAGAGAAGCTGTGGATGACCCATCCCTGAAAGTGTTCACAGAATGTGTTCACTAGGTTGAAGGGGGTTCTGAGTACCTGGAAGGTGGAAGGTCCATGGGGTCTTCAAGGTCCCTTCCAAGTCAAACCTCTGTATGGGTCTATGAATAGACTAACAATGCTCACAATGACTGGCCTATGTAACAACTGATCTCATCTTTTACAGTTCTGGGTCAATAAGACTGTATGACAGGCCTGAAGTTTTAGTATTTCATCACTGGCAGTTAGCAGCAAAGAAGGACTGAAGAATTTTCTTCTGGACCTAATTGGTAATCAGTCCACCAGAGAATACCTTTACCCCACAGCTGGCCATGTAAAACAAACAGTTGCCTCTCCCTACTGGATTTTGCTGAACTGTTAGTATGGTGCTCTCTCAAGCAGTGGCACTGGCATTCCTAAATTAAGAACCTTAATTTTTAATTTTTTTTAATAGTGTTTCTAACAACAATTTTTTTATAATGAGAACACACAACCGTTCTCTCTAAGATATCTGGTCACTCTTTGAGTGACATGAAGTGGGTTTATGCAACCAGAAGTATACCAGTTTTATATACCTCTGTTTAACAGAGGCAGCCACAACCACAAAAGGCTGAATATGTAATATCTTAGACATCCAGACAGTACAAAAATAAGAAAAATATCTCAGAAAATGCACAGAATAGTTGATAGGCAGTTGCAGGTAAATTAAGAGGCTTTTACATTTAACAGATCATATTTCACAAAGCTCAACAATGATCAAAATATTCCAAGATTAAGACAGTAACCATTGTTTTGAAACTGCAATTACACAAACTTTGCAGACATTTAATAAACAAATATAAATCTATAACAGTAATTTGGAGGGACACTGCAGTATCAAGGGTCTTGACCAGTTTTCATGAAAAGTTCAGACCCTTCACATTCAGGTATTTTCAAAAGGAAATTAAATTACATATTTCACTTCAGTTTCAAATATCTTTGTTGCAGTAGTAAAATTTAGCTATGAAATTCTAGATATATAACTGTATATATTTAACATTTTGCCAGTGCCTCTGCTGCTACTAAATAAGTCACACTTGCCACAATTTCTGTTAGACTTTGTTATTTGTGACATTTTAAAGTACTCTCAAGAGAATTCAGAAAATGTTTAACCTTATGTTTCTTTCAAGTGCAATACTAAGCTTTCTTAAATGAGTGATATGCTTAAATTTCACCATACCTTTCTGTACTTGAAAAACATCATAGGAAGTTTTACATACGTGTCGTGGTTTGATCTGACCACTTCCTCTCTGGGCAGTCTCCGCCCGCATTCTCCACCAAAAAATGTCGTGGTTTTGCCCTGGGTCAATTTACTTTTACATCCGCCACACAATTATTAATCAGTTGAGAGAAGGTTTATGCAGACAAAAGAGAGTGGATTGGGAAAAAAGTATGAGCATTTATTATTAGCAAAATAAAAGTTACTAAAGAACTATATCTATCATAATTCTACTTAAGTAAAAGTATTAAGTATTTACAGAAATATTTCCCCCCCCCTTTTATATTAGTCCAAGGAGGAGAAGTAGTTTCCGTCTCTATTCTCGGAGTTCCAGTTTTTTCTCTCCAGTAATTCTGCAGCACCCTCGTCGCAGCTGGAACTTCTTTATCTCTCTCTCATTCTGTGTTGGCCTCCAGGGCTGGGCCTACCCCCCTCCTGGGCTAAGACTGAAGGCTGGGGGTTACCCAGGTCCTGAAGGGTCTTCTTCCGTAGGCTTGCAAGGGGACACTTGCTTGCTATGGATCTTCTTCCACAGGGTTACAGGATAATGGTTTTTGAGTCCACCCCTGTTTCCCTATGGAGGTCCCTCTCCACAGGAAAACAGTCTTTAATAGGCCTCTCCAACATGGTCTAGCATGGATCTCACACATGGATCCGAACATTCCTACCCGAGCCGTTTTCTGCTCCAGCGTGAGGTTCTCTCAGGGTCACAAATCTCCAGCACTAGTAGTATGGATCTCTCACTGAGATCCCAAGTTTATCCGAGCCGTCCTCGCTCCAGCATAAGCATCGTCCCCTTCAAGGGTCACAAAGTCTTCAACAGGACTCTGCCTCACCCGAGCCGCTTCTGCTCCAGTGTAAGGCTTTTTCTCTCTGTCAAAGTCACAAATCTCTGGTACATCCACAAGCTCCTCTGTGAGCAGCATGGGGGGTCTCTTCACCCCAACAAACTTTTACAAGTGGTAGGGATTACTTTTCAGTCTTTTCCCTGCTGAAGAGAGAAAGGGAGAAAAAGCAGCTCTCCCCCCTTCGAACTTTCTTCTCTCTCCTGCTGCAGCTTCAGCTGCCAGCTTTGGCCTTGGATGTCCCTTATCTCTTTGCTGGAATTTCTTTGCAGCGGTTTCTCGTCCAAGCAAGCAGTCGTCTAAAGTTTTTTTTTAATTCACTCTCTTACAACAGAGAAGGGAAGCTTCAGTGCCACACCTGCCCCTCCCAGCCCAAGCTGGGGGAGGAAGGGGCCTCGGCCCTCTTTGAGCCTACCACCCTTCTACATGGCTACTGCCCCTAATTTTAACTGTGACACAACCCTTCTCTTCCGTTTTCTTAAAGATGTAATTAGCAAAGGCGTCACTGAAAGTTTTGATTGTTTTTTTTTTGTCCGGAAATCCACTTGGACAAAACCATCCACAGCCCCAGGGATGGGCTGCTGGGCAAAACCACGACAATATGTTCTGTGGTTTGATTCCTTATCTTATCTAAATGAAAATATCATCAATCTCACTGTGAGATAGGCCTTCCTCTGTATGTAATTACAGGGCAATAGGGGCAACAGAAGTTCTACTTACTGACCTGTGTTTAAATTCTACAAGTTTCATGAGACTCTTGAAAAATTTTTAGTTAAAGTCTCAGAATTCTAAATACAATTTTACATTTGTTGAATGATTATATATATGCTATCATGTCTTGATTATATATTTTCAGAAAAATTTAATGTTTGATTTTTCAAGTAAATGCCTTATAAAAATTTGGAGGAGGTTAATTCTCTGTTAGGAGGGATCCCAGCAAACATTGCCCAAGAAGCTCTGTCCCTGTCTTATTTAAATCTGGATAGTGGGTTTTACCCAAAATCATGAAGTTGTGGAATTACTTTTTCCCCTACTTCAATAAAATTTAATAATTATTTTAAAATCTCATTAACCTTCCATCTGACCAACTGATGTGTTGCAATGGAATGCTGTTTAGGCAGACCTCACAAGCCTGTCCACCTCCTAGACCTCTCTTTCTTCCATTGTCCTAATATACCCTCACCATCTTTGTATTTGAAACGCTATGACCGTGACCATTTTAGTTGCTGTTCTGGATTTTTCCTGAAGAGTTTGTGCTCCAGAAAGACATAATCTTTTAGACTCTACATACGTCAAGTCAAATGTCATTTTCCAGAAACAGAAATATCAACTTCAACAGCAGCCTTTGGAGCACAGATTGGAACAGAAACCAGCCCATCTCTCTTTTGCTTTGGCAGGTAGTAAACAGTGCGCCCTTGAAACTGTGCACCCCTGAAACAGGCAGAGGAAATAAACCTTTTTTTTATGCTAAATGGCCATGCCACCAAACCAGTGAATGGTCCCAAAACCATTTAATTAAGTAGTATAGACTATGTGTCCAGACAATAAAAACAATAATATAGCATTTTAAAACAACTCTTTTGAAGAAATACCAACAATCCTAATTGACCCTTGATTATAATAGGAACCATGACCAAGTCAGCATTTGGAATGATTGATACTTGTGGGTTTTTTCCCCTTTATAGTTGACGTTCTGCTTCCTAGTCCAAATTAGAATTTGCTTTGGATTCATAAAATGTCACACATATTTTGAATCCTTTCTAAAATATAGCTTCTGAATGTGTCTGTGTTTATTTGTAGTTTAATAAAAACAAACTATCATCTTTGAATCAACATGGTCCTTAAAAACTAATAATCTAAGGGGAAAATTATGCACTCTTTCAAGCAAGTAAATATGCTGAAAAGTGCCACTTCTGAAGCAAGTTTCCCAGTATTAATGTTAGCATCATTTTCATTATCCATTAGCAAACAGATAAATTAATACATGCTTTAAAGCTGAATGTATTTGATATGAAATGCAGGAAATCTGCATTAGAACACTCTTCTGAAACTATGGAAGATGTTGTATCTAAGATGCTGGAATGCCTCCAAAGAGATAAGAAGTTCATATATTTTAGAAGCAAGGAAATGTTGGGGGGGATTTCAAGGAAAAGCCAGGATGTGAGCCCAGAATTATATCTGGGACCACATATTTCAATTAACAGGGGATTACTTTCAAGGAGAGAGTTTGTGAGGAAAAGTACTATTCTTCAGTTGTGCTCATACGGCAGCTGTAGCAGCAAGGATAAAAAGAATGGTAGGCCTGTACGTGGATGCCCATTAGAAATGGTTTGAATATAGTTTCTACTACCCCAGTTAACTTAGGCCCACTGGTATAAAACAGGTTCAAACAAGAGCAGACCCTGAGAGCACTCCTTTCTCCAGTCCCATTCTCTTCCTCTCTCTGACCCTCCCGCCACACTCTGTATCCTAAACATTAATCAGCATTAATTTTAAAAGAGATCAGACTGTCAAAGGAAAACAAAATTACTTTGTTATCATGACATTATGTTGTTATGTTATGCTGTATTCTTTACACAAGACTCGATCATTTACTGACAACCACTGCTGAAAATTCTGAATTCTTGAAAAATACAGAAAGTTTTGTGAACTGTTACAATAACTTAGTTTTGTGAGATGAACTTTCATGATCCAGATTATTCTCTTCCTACGTGACTTCAGCTGATATTGCTGTGTCACAAAATGGTTCCCTGGATATATAGAGGTGAAATCATTACTGTGAGTCTGAGTCAGCCAATTCTTCTTGGGCTAAAGAATTCCAAATAATGATTAACCTTGGGGGAAAAGGAATATATTAATATTTTAACTACAGCTCTCCCTTTTCTCCTTATCAGCACAATGATTGTTTCCCTGTTGCTACTGCTTTAATTAGATCTTAAATAAACTCTACCTATTTTTAAGTTTATTTATGATATCTTAAAAAAATTGAATTTATTACCCAGGTGACAGAGAGGTTTCCAACACAGGTGCATAAAAGTTGGTAAAATTCTCTTTGTGCTTTGTGTACTCTTTTGTTACATTTAAAATTTCTTTTCAATAAACTCAGCAGTATGTGCATTTAACTGAAAAAGCAGATGACAAAAGTAACATGCGCTATTGTATGTAGGCTGCAGTTTTAGCTAAGACAGTTTTAAGTTAAATTGCATTTTGAGAAAACATCCAGCAAATAATGTAATAGCAATACTTTTTATCCAGATTCATAGAAAACAAAAGCTCTGGATATGGAATTGATAGAAAATGACAGGCTGCCGTTTTATGAAATTTAAGCATATTTAGAATTATACAAGATACTTTCTCCCCGACGTAGCAGTCTTTTTTCTTCTTTATTGGCTTACAATAGAATCACAAATCCATAAATCTTTCTCCATTAATCTTATCAGCTTTACAATAGCAATCACACAGTTTAACAAGTAGTTCTACATTAGTCTTTGCCATGAGATTGAATGAAATTTATGAGAGGCAATCTTGATTTAGAGGTATCTAAAATGTCCCAGATCTCTAGATAAGTTATTACATTGATTGGTTGCTCTTATTGTTAAAAATGAATTTTTTTTCCTAGTCTAACTTCCTGTCTTTGGAAAATAGGATGCTTTTTTCTGCTGGATTAAAGGAAGTACATCCAGTCCTCTTCTTAGGCAGGTACTTAATAGAAAATCATCCCTTCACCTCACCAGGATGAGATAAACAGGTTGAGCTGTTACTAGAGCTGAAATATTGTTTCTGGAAACAGGGTCATACGAACACTTCTCAAAGAAGTTTCTAAGTAGGTACTCCAAAGTGTAAAAAAACCCCCACACCTAGATATATATCATACGGGACATACTCAGTAGAGTAAAAAGGCCTGAAATTAAATAGTTGAGTATTTTTCATACACACTTGTAAACAAATACTTTGAAAGATTTTCCTTACCACCTGGAAATTTGCTGTCAACACACACTGATGAATGATGGCTTTGTCAGGTTCCTGTTAACATCTGTATTCCCCTTTCACAACCCTGTATCCAGAAAATCATCTGAGTCAACATAACATCAGACACTTAAACATTTCATAATACTGGTCAGAGACATAAATGGAAAGCAAAGAAAATTCAGTGATGTATCTCTGTGGGCTGAATCATGAAGCATTAACTGATTTTTGTTCTCCACATTTCTTTTTTTAATGTTTTCTTCATATAAAAAAGTCTAGTTTTGGGGTGTTTTCCACAAAATGGAAATGAAGATATATTACCTAATAAGTATACCTGAAGTCACACAAAAATACCTGAACTCTAACTACATTGCATCACAAAATTGTTTATAGAAGCTCAAAATAGATTTAGTTCCTGCTGATACAAGCAGTACAGAGATTACTACAACAATGTGATATAAATCTGCTGGTTTAGGCTCTTCTGTTTTGCAGGCATCTTACTTAAACAATGTCACAACATGAGGATTTCTATTCTCCCTTTAGTCCTTGAGTACCGTTGGTAGAACTGAGGATTAATCAGAATAGATAGATGTTTCCTTGTCTGTTATTTCTTTCTCTATGTAGAATATTTTTCATATCTGTCAATTTTATGACAAGTTTTTATTGCATGATACAAAGAATAACACAAAGTTTAGTGCCAAGCCTAAGACTAAAGATTAAGGATGATAATCAAAGGAGAATAAAAATAACCTACAGGTGACCAGGGATGAGCCCCAGTTCAAGACCCGTCTGCTGTTTCCTAGAGAAAAGTTTCTGGGTAGTTCTTTGTGAGAATGATAATCTAGACAGAATTTGTCAGAGGACCATCTTGTGCAGAAGTCTGGTGCAGGAATCTGTGAACTAAATGAAAAAAAATTCAAAGTATGGAACTGATGCAGTCTTGATGATCGTCTAGGTAAGAAACTTAATAGTTAACCCTGTGTCAAAGGAGAATACTTCAGTATCATTTCACAGAATTTGTTCTATCTTGGATTTACAGAGTTAGACTGAACATCTGACTAAACATCTAATATGTAAAAAAGATTCTATTTGCCAAGTAATTTAGTAGTTGGAAAAATCAGTATTCTGATACTTTAAAAAGAGGAAAGTATGATTAAGATTTTTTTAACTTGTGTCTAATATAGCCTTATTGGTTAGAATAGCATAATATTACTCTGTGATATTAAGAAATATGCCATAATCTGACAGATTACTTAACCATATACATCTAGGAATTGCCAGATCATTAACATAAGGCAAATTGTAATAAGAAATGCTATTGATGCCTTTTCTTATTTTTTTCTTATTTTTCTTATTTGCATCATATATAAAACAAAATTTTACGTGCCTTAAAAGCTATAAGATATCCCTCTACATACAGAATTTAATTCCACAAACTCCTGTTAATTGATTGATTTTTTTTTTTATAGCATTAAAATTAAATTTTAAAATTAGATAACTTTGAAAATAAGTTTCTTGTGTGTGATATAAATATTAACATCTATCTGACCATTAATATTTGTAGAGTAGAATTGCATAAACACTTCCATGTTACTCGACATTTCAGGAAAGACTTGCATGTATTTTCAAAGAGCAATGGGCAGAAAACATGTTTGTTCTGTAAGAAATTTAAAGATTTTCTGTAGTCTCCAGAAAGCCAGTATTTCTTGTAGTAAAATTTTCTATTGTACTCCTGTATTTTCACTACAGTTCATCTCCTTGTTTTTGTGGTTTTTTGTGTTTTTTTTTTTTTTTTTTTTGTGAGGGGTTATTTTTTATCATTTTTGTTCTTCGTTTCGTTCTTTTTGTTTGATTGTTTTCTATTTAGTTAGGATACAAAATGTACTTTTCAAAATTGCTGATTTTCCTGTTTTGAAAATATTTAAATGGAATACATTGAACATTTACAACTTCATATTAAAGATTCTCAAATTTGAAATATATTGAAATTTTTTTAACATATAGGAAAGAAGTACTTTAATTTTTTAATCACCTCTAATGAAATTTCATTATTAACCATATTTTGCAATAGTTTTCTCACCTGAAAATGTGTTCATTAATGTCAGTCAAATACAATCCAGCAAGACACCACCATCTTTCAAAACATCTCTATATCCCATAAAGGTCAATGGGATTAAGTCTATGGACTATCATTATGAAAAATGGCAACTTGAGAAAGTCATATTTTTTTTCATTCTGCTCAGTTGGACCGAGGTCTCCAACTGCCTTCTCTCTGTGTGCTTTCTACTTCCTGACAAAATAAGGGGCCAACATTTTTCTTCGAGTGCAGATTCACTTCACTGTCATTGTGACATTTAAAAGGCAATAGCCATTTTTAAAGTGGCATTTTAACAACCAGCAAATCTGATCCCATGTTGTGAACAATAGCCGAGAACAGGCAGGTTTTTACTCAGTGCTTCTATTAGAGAAAATTTGAAGCATTAATCTCTACCAACAAAGAAAAAACCCAAAGAGTGCAAAAAATAGTCATTTGTTTTGGAAAATTTTATGTTACAATTTATGTCCTTTCTAGAAGTAAGAGGAGGGAAAATATGGTGTGCTTGCATGGATTGGGGTGAACGCAGAAAGGAAGGAAGGCACAGGCAATATATATCTTCAGGGAGTCACACAATTAAATTTGGTAGAGGATCAAGGGAATAAAAATCAGCAGTGGCACATAAAGAAAATAATTGAAAAATCCAGAAGTATTGCAGTATAATCTAACTTGGGGCCACAAACTGCTCTTAGCACTGTCTGTTTACCAAATAGTGTAGCTATACAGAATAGTTAAGAATGCTTATGTGACTTCACTCATATTCCATACTTTAATGGCATTGCTTTCCTCTGAATATCATAAAAAGTGTTGTCTTTCTTAAATGAGAATTTCTTTTTTATAGTTTGTTTCTATGCTAACTTAAACTCAACATTCTTATAACTAACTAAACCCCATCCTAAATTATCTTTCATACTTACCTTTTCCTCCACCTTTCAGCACAGTTGATCTGAAAGCTCTTGTATGTATAACAAGTTTTATGAGGAGAGATACTTCGTCAGTTATGGCAGAATTTAATACTCTCAATTATTTTTATGTTAAAATAATGATGTTGTTTCCAATAAATTCCCTGCCCTAATTTTCAGGTTTTTAATTAATTTCATAACTAAATAAACACACATTTGCAGTTCCTTTAATAATTTTCTACTTAAATAAATGGAGTAAAGGTACAAGAAAAACAGTAAGTTACATTAGAAAGTATGTTTGGGGTGGATTTATTTAAGAGAAGATAGTGTATGTAGAAAATGGAAGACTAGACCCTAATATATGAAGAAGATACATTTTACAAACAGGGAAAAACATCAGAGCACAGCAGTAGGTCCCACTGAATAGTTCCTTTCTACTGAGTTTTTACCTAATGGTGCTGCCTCTTTAAACATCTACACTGTATTAATCACAGGAAAGAGTAAGGGTTGCAGATCAGGTCTGCTGGCTCCTCTCTGGTGACTTCACTTAAAGGATGTTCCTCTCATCCAAGTAATTCAGAAGGTGACAAATATTACAGATGCTGAATTTATGTGAATGCTTGCTCCTTGTTTATTAACTCATCAATCTTGCGAGAAATAAAAGGACCAAACAGTGAGGCAAGCGGGCTTTTCTTATCCTGTCAGCTCAACAGGGTCTAAAAGTAATCAATATCTATAATTACTCAATTCTTCCAGGATATTTTAACCCTTCTTTTGTAGTCTACTTCCACATCTTACAGGTTGATCAAACCCAAAACTAATTAGAAAGAATGAAGTTTTAATTACTGTACTGATGCCTTTCATTTATTTCTCACTCTTACTAAAATTGGTTCTGTCATAACAGCAGACTGAGTGTTTTTTCTTTTTTAATTTGATGAATTAATAGAGCTCACTCTGTAGAAAAGCATGAGTAGAGCAGATAAGCAAAAAATATGCAGAGATACCCTGAGAACGAACAGATCGTTTTTGCCATGCAAGTTTATTTTTATTTTGATTTTAATTTACATACATTTATCTGTGTGTGTGTGTGTTTGTGTATGTGTTCACACTATTTTAAGAATAAGTAGAAACATTTATGAGCAACAAAGATTTTTTAAAGCTTCGGGCCTCGGTAAAATTTTCAAGAGTATTCAAAATGGGGAATAAAAAAAAAAAAAAGGAAGAAAAAGTAACCCTTAAATTTGGAGAGAAAAATTAAATTCAAATAGGTATTATACTCTGAAAATTAAGACATAAAAAGAACAAAAGTTTATTTTATTCCTATTCTGCTAAATTTCTAAAATAATACATGTCTTTGAAAAAAGTTTATACACAAGATTTTTTCCTATTCATTTATATTCTTTGATTAAAGTAGTCTTGGTTTTCATTTCTAACCTGTAGGAAAAGGGAATACATGTTTGTTTTGAAAATCACACATTGCGATTAACAGACACTAGCTTAACAAGTTTAATGTTGGATTTTATTCTGAATAATATTAGAGTATATTTTAATAAATTATTGCAGATGCTATATTAGGTATACTAATAATTTAGTCCTTTCAAATTAAAGATACAAACATTATGAACAGCTTTCCACAGACAAATGCAAAGATTAAGATAACTGAACTCTGGATCAAAAAGAAACTGTTGATTTCTAAACAGAATAGCTGGCTGGATGCATTATTCTTGTCATTTTCATTTTCTGGGGTGACTTATGCTTGTCGGGTTTTAAATAAATAATTTGTTCAACTGAGATACTTTAAATTAGGGGTTAACATTAATGTGGTTTTTGAGTCAGAACTTATTACGAATATTGGTTATCAAGTTAATACACCTAATTCTATAAATAGAATAATACTCTTGATGAAGGCTTTTTAAACAATTGTATTTCTGTGTCCTGCAATTTTTTAAGAAACCTTAAGTGCAATAGTTACACTTTATAACCTAAAATATATGTGTTAGAGGATGGCCAAAACAATGGATTGGGAGACTTCTAATTTTTTTAACGTAGCATAATCGGCTTACTAATTACTGTAGAAGTTATGAAAAGGGTATTTGTTATATATACCCTTGACAACTAGAAAAAGTAACTTCTGGTTAAAAGTCTACTGCCAAAGGGCAAAGACTTCATGTTGCTGTTAGAAAGACTACGAATTTATTTAAATTCTAAGACCATGACTGTGGCTTTATACCAAAATGTCATTCATCCAGGCTCCCATTCAAAACTTATATATTGCAGATGTCAAACTGACCCACTGAGATGGAAGATTTGTTGGAGTTTTTATGTAGAGTCCTGTTGTGAGTAGAATTACTCATTTTATACTGAAAAATCTTTTCAGTGGCAATCTTAAGTATGGTTGAAGTCTTCTATTAAGGTTGTAAGTAATTTCAAAGCTCCTATGAATAGAAAAACAATGATTTTTCATGTCTTACTATGATCTTTCCCAAATTTGAAAAATGCTCCCATATTTCCCTGCTGTTTTAAACAGCTTTTATTTCCAGATCTATCTGTATTAATAATGTTGTGATTTTTTTTTTTTTTTTTTAGGTAGCACATGTAAGACTTCTCTTTTTTTCTCATTTTATATTGCAAAATTAGATATTGTTATGTTGTGTCCACTAATCTTCATTCCCATTTATATTATGGTAGCTGTATGTTTCTTTCATGTGTAAAAGGTTTAAACAGAAAAATACTTAACAAACTGTACTATAGATTAATTTCTGGTCCAAAATGCTTTTCCTTATGTAATTCAGTAATCTAATCCTGAAATCACTTAAAAATAAATGTGCTGAGAGTTGAAAAATAAAGTATTCAGAACTGAACAGAGTTGGTTTTATGGGGTTTTAATTTTTTAAAACTTTTAGTGCAAAACTTAAGACAATTGTTTTAATTTCACAGACAGAACAACATTTTCATAATTTGTATATAATATGATAAATAGGAAGATAGCAAGTAAGTCAGATAAGAGAGATGAGATTGTGTAAGTCTTAATCACAAATATACCTATTTCAAAAATATAAGACTGTCTGACTGTCTGTTGACTTAAAGTTGTTTTGTGAAACACAGACATATCCATGTGGATAAAATATTAAAACATTAGAAAGAAATTGCATGCACTGCTCCAACTGCGGATCAAAAGTGAAAAACACTCCTCAAAATAACTAACAGGGCAAGGAGGTGGATACATACCAAGGGAGTAGTGCTTGCCTTCAGGGACTTTTTATAGCACTAGGTAGAAAATGCTGAATTTACTTCAAGAGCCTTCATGGGTTCAAATGACTTCACTGGCTTAATTTACTGTTTCCTAAGTCAACATAGATAGCATAATCAATACAGACTGCAAAATTGTGCGGAAAAGAGCATGAAATCAGATTCTTCCATGATTTCTCAGTCAACTTTCTTCCACTTTCACCATAAATGTGACATTCTTATATACATATGTGTGTGTATATGTGTGTGTGTGCGTGTGTATGTAAACAGAGTAACTTAGTATTAACAGTTTTAGTCCCAGCCACTATTAAATGAGACCAACGAAAATTCTGATTTTTTTTCATTGTTTTGGTAAAAAATTGAGGGTCAAAATCAGTTTCTGAATGATCTTTAAATGAAGGATTCTACCTGATTTTCAGATAAATACAAGTTCTATATTTCTAGTTCTGAGAAATTGGACTGCTCAAGGACAAGTGGGATTGTTTTCTTTTTATTGAAATGAGCAAGCTGTGAAAAAAAATATCCCCTGTGATACACCTGCTGCCAGTTTGGACAATTGCTAGCAATGCCAGTATATGCATTCAAGCCATTTCCCATGGTGATAGTCATATCTCTGAAGATATACCAACTTAGCAGCATGCATGGGACTTAACAACACAGTGGGGTGAAACTCTATGTTAAACTCAGCCCCACAAACTTGGAATGACCTTTTCAGTACACAGGAAATATCTTTTCAGGCAGAAATCAGCCTACATGTGTGTGCTTCTGCACATATATGCATGTGTGTGATCACAAGGGTTGTTCTACAGTTCATCTTGAGAGTCAAGGCTCAAAGTCAAGGCAGAAAATAAGGGATTTTTAAGTTATTTATATAGAACCTATCTGCAGTAAATATGAAGAAGTTTAAAGTGAAAGGGTAAGTCAGGGCAGAGCTCTCTGTGTATATGAAATAATCCTTCTGGTTTTGACTAACCTCAGAAGATAGCAATCAGAAGAGAGTCCATTAGGTAACTCAGAACTAAAATTTGCAGCTGGAGTTGCAGCACATTATGAGGGTTCAGAAAGGGTCTTAGAAGAAAAACTGAAACATTGAAATAGTTTTCTGTTAATTTTTCCACTATTTTCTTTACAAGCTTCTTACATTTGTTTGGGTCACATTAAAGCTTATTTGATTACTTCTCAGGATTCAGCCCAGCCTCAGTTCCATACAATATATCACAATATAGTTACTTATTGCAAAATACTGGTTAAAACAAAAGTGTAATTTGTCATCATAATGTTTTTGTTAGCTTGTTTCAAGATAATTATAGACATGTCAGAAATACCTGGTTTTTTTTCTAAGTTTTGGTCTTGCATTGTAGTTCTAACTTAAGAGGGAGTTTATAATAAGAACAAAATCAAACTACTTCAAAGAAAACACTTTATTACATAATTAACTAAATTATAGAAGTGGCTTCTTTGAATGCTCCTTAATACACTCAGAAGTGTCCTATAACTTTAGCTTCATAATATCTGCTTTGTTAGGCAGTAATAATTGGAGAACTTATACATGAACAATGTAAATCTTGATACTGAAAGTAAAAGGGTAGGGACAAGTGAAGAAATTCTATGAATATGGAAACCTTATAGCAGTCTTCTAGTACTAGAGGCAGCCTTCAAGAAAGTTGGAGAGGGACTTTTTACAGGAGTATATTATGGGAGACAGTGTCAAAGACTTTGCTGAAGTCCAGACAGACACATCCACAGCCTTTCCCTCATCCACCAGACGGGTCACCTGATCCTAAAAGGAGATCAGGTTGGTCAGACAGGACCTGCCCCTCCTAAACCCATGCTGGCTGGGTCTGATCCCTTGTCCATCCCGTAGGTGCTGTGTGATTGCACTTAGGATGATCTGCTCCATAACCTTACCAGGCACTCAGGTCGGGTTGACAGGCCTGTAGTTTCCCAGGTCCTCCTTGCAGCCCTTTTGGTAGATCAGCGTGACATTTACCAACTTCCAATCATCTGGGACCTCCCCAGAGAGCCAGGACTGTTGGTAAATGATGGAGAGTGGCTTGGCGAGCTCTTCTGGCAGCTCCCTCATCACCCTAGGATGGATCCCATCTGGTCCGATGGACTTCTGTGGATCCAGGTGGCTCAGTAAGTCACTGACTATTTCATCCTGGAATACAAGGGGGCTATTCAACTTCCTGTCCCTGTCTACCAACTCCAGAGGACACTTGTCCAAAGGGCCACCTTGGGCATGTACTGGTATAGAACAGTATAGAAGCAAGGTAGCCATATCCCAGATCTACAGTATTTTTCTCTTCACAGTCTGGTAGTGTGTTTGAATTTTAGAATAATGCCCCAAGTTATATAATTTAAGCAATTGTATAAAACTGAGGAAAAATCCCTTTGATTTAATAAAATAACCCCACCAAACCATAGAACAAACAAATAATTGGAGACTACCAGTTATCCTTCAAAAAGTTAGAATTGTATGAACAAATAAAAATAATTGATTAAAAAATGAGCTGATAAATAAAAAAATTATGGACTTGTTTTCAGGATATCTACTTCCTGAAGACAGACTCTTCTTATGATTATGGGTCTAATAGCACCAAGCAAACCAATTTCCTAATACAAAGCTGAGGTTGTGAATGCAGATGGCATGGAAATTAGGAGTTGTTCTCATAATTTTCTTTAGCATTACTTTTTCAGTGAATTACACTGCTCACATGTAACACAAAGGTTACAACCATGATGTTAATCCTAATGAGCTCCTAATTCAGACATTCTTTATGTTTCTCATTCTCTACCCCAAAGCACTGGTAGAAATGCTCTGGTTCTGTGCTAATAGATCAGGTGCGTTGTGCACACTGAACAGAACGCCTCGAAGCCACGCTGCGCCAAATTGGAGCTTTCACAGAGAATCACATTAATTCTACTGGGGAGAAAAAAGGGGATAAACAACAATGAAGGAGATAAAGTGCTACCTCTCTGAAATCCATTTAAGCAGTAATACCCTGAAATTAGAGCATGCCATCTAATTTATCAGCCATCATAGCAGAAAACTGTTTGTTAACTGTGGAAAACACATTTTCAGGGAGATTAATCCTAATGCAAACTGTGTTTTAAGTTTGTCTTTGTTATCATCATCGTATGCGCCCATTGTTCATACGTATAGATCTCAACTGAAAGATGATGATTGAATAGGAGGCAAACAGTTGTAAAGCAATGCAATTTCATTGCATTTATATGAGCAATTCTCCGTACTAGAAAAAGTACAGTAATACCTATCTCTTAGTGTCCTTTTTAATAAGAAGTCCATAGTTTCAGCAGTAAGGACATACTTTCATTAGTTTTCTTATGAAGTCTCTTTCACCAAGTTTTGCACTGCTTTATACAGTAGAAACAGGTGCAAGATACTCTGCGTATTGAAAGGGTTCTTTTTTATTTACCTGGTAAGTCTATAAGCCACTGGTGATGTTTCAGGCAGACATTTAAAATTAAAAATGGAAGTAAGTATTTCTCATTAAACACAGAAGAATCCTGGTGGGAAATTTGAGTGTGGACTAACAAGTATCACAGTTGAAGGTTATTGGGAAAGAGGATGTAGACATAAATAAGCAGTTGTAGAACTGTCTGTATTTGCTACCTGTTGGTTACAATCAGAAAAGAAAAATGAATTTGGCTAAATAACCAATAACTATTTCCCATTTTCATTTTCTTAAGCATCCCTTAACAATATGAAAGCAGGATTAATAAGAAACTCTGTCACCTGATGTCATGTAATTATGACCGGTCACCTGGTTATGTTCATGAAGGAATTTTTTCCCTACAAATTCATAGCAGCTGATGCATTTTGTTGTTTGTTTGATTAACTAAATGCCCAAGGAGCCATAGTTTGGATGACAACTGCAGAACATCAGAGTTTATCAGTGAGAAATAAAAGACATTGAGCTGCTTTGACCTTGGAGATAAAAGACTCAAAAAGTTATGCTTATGGTGGAAATGGGCGGAAGGTGCATAGAGTTCTGCAGAAATATAAATATCCTTTCCATTGGGGAGATATATATAACCTCACCCCCTTTATATAAAGTTTGAAGAGGTCAGGAATATTTTAGTGATTCCTTGTTTCCAGAAAATGTGGTGATATTTTTATTTGGTCGTTGGAACCAAGTGAAAATATGGCACAAGAATGTGAAGTAAAGGACTTCCTCTCCTTTATCTTTGTAGAAGCCAGTAACAGTTCAACTTACCAAATAAATTCTTACTTGTGTTGCTGTTACATGTCTACCCATCTGGTTCAAAATATTTCAATTAATGAATAGCTATTCTTAAAATATTTTATACATTCAAATGGCAGAGTTACTAACAACGGCAACTACTATTCCAAGGCAAACTTTTAGGATAATTTGTAGAGGTTCTGTTCATAAAGAGATGAAGAATTTCTTCTCAGAAAATTTCTATGGATATTTTATTTAATGTTCATTTGTTTATAAAACAATTTTAGCTGTCAAGGATATGCAAACCTGTGAAAAATAAAATAACCAAATATTGGAAGAACCTCTGACTGCCTTTTACCTCACTCTTGGAAAAGCTTGCAATGTGTAGTTAAGTTGATACATCTCTGTGTGTTTTGGGACTGTACATTTTTCCTGCTAATCTTTACCAGGACAATTATTTTAGCGTGACTTACAGTCACTTTTCTCTCTCAGACCTTGGTGCAAAGAAACTAACAATGCCAGTCAAATATTAGCTTTGAAACTGAATTCCTTTATTTTAATTTTGCTTCTATGACATGTTTTCCAGCTGTATTGCCATTTCTCTTTTCTACCTGTTTGTTGTCTTTACTTAGTCAATTATGTTTCATTCTTACTGAATAGTGCCAGTTGCAACTCCAGTCTTTCTCCAGTAGATATTAGAAACAAGGTTGCTTGTATCCTGCCTGCTTCTGACATCTCCAAGAACATATCACTCAGTTATCTAATGGAAATTCCAGTACTATTATAAAAACATAATTCCCAAAGCTTTGGTTCACTAAGGGAAAGCAAAAATGTCAAGAATAGAAAAAAAAAATTTGAAGGTCTTTCACAAACTTTTTTGAATTTAGAAGTATTAGACTACATACAGAGTACACCTAATATACATGGAAAGGATTTTGGCTGGAATTCTCAGGAATCTAGAGCTAAAGACCATGGCCTGACTGAGCTCAGATGAAAAACAAAGAGACAAACAAACAAACCAGCCAACCAACCTAAGAATCACTCGATGCTGCAAAATAAAATAAAGCTATTGAAACTTCAGTATCTTTAAAGCATAGATATTGTGCAGATCCCGTGGGCTAGCAAAGGAATAGACTGCAAAGTTCAGAGTGATGTTATACAGGTAACATATCATATAACCAGAGCACTGTTTCTGCTCCAGTTCATAAAACCTGACAGTGCCCTTTGAAAAACTTGTCTGTTTTTCAGATGTAAGGATGAGAAAGAATTTTATTACACCAGTTCTTTAGAGAATCCTTCTGAACTTTCCTCTGGCTGGATGTGGTAGTTCTGGGGTCCTCTAAGGCAGAGACTAACTGGAAAAGAAACCTAAAACTACAAAAACTGGGGATTTTCCACTTTTTTTCTCAGTAGATGTGACCTCTAAATACAACTACTCCCATTATTTGCATAACATCATTCTGAGTGCAATGTTTTTGCTGTGACTGAATTTTTTGGAGAGCAGTTTGAATTACTTGTCATATTTCTTTCTGATTTCTTTCTGATTAGTGTAAGGATATACCTTACACTAGGTATATCCTAGAGAAGAGGACTTTCAGAACAATATCAGTAATTGAATGAGAATTATTCTACCTGCAAATAATTTAGAAAGTTTTATTTATATGCCTTAAAGTGATCTGTGATAGTGTGATAATTTTCAGGAGCTGGTAATGACTGATGGTGGACTAATAACAACCCCTAAACTATCATGGCCTATTAAGTATAAAACCTTCAGAAGGGTAATAAAATATTCACAACTTCAGAATTTTTATTTATGCCTCGAAGGTACAGAATGAATTACTACTTTAAACTTAAACTTGATCCATTTCACATAGATCTGAAATGGACATTTTGCATTCATTTGTCTTAAATATCCATATCATCAGTTATACTCTAGCATATGATAGGATTTGCTTTTGCATCAGTAGTACATTCATGAGAGGGTTTTATTTTCTTTTGTAACCTTGAATTTCATTTAAGTTTCCAACAAAAACTCTCCTGAAGCAGTATGTTGTAGGAGAGGTGCTTCTAAAATGCAAGAAAGAAGTAAAATAACTTGAACAATATACAATAAAGGAAGGAGGGGGAAGAAGAAAAAATACCTGTAGGAGTGTAAGTACAGTGGGTGAATATATGACATAACAGATTCATTGAGTATGTTAATGAGCATCACAGTACAATGAGAACAGAAAATGTAATATATTAGTGTAGTTCTCTAAGATCTTTATTTTTTGGAGTACAGAGACGTGATATACTTTGTCAATTCAGCTGTCACTGTGACAGTCACATAAAATAAGTACCCCATGTGTCCAGACAGACATTTGTAAAAAGCATAACAACAACACTATAGGTCCTCCTTTCTTGTTTCCCTATTGCACATCAAATGCATCAAAAATAATTTCTATTGACTGTTCAGCTACCTGTCAGGAAGACATGCATAAAATATAAAGACTTGTCCCCATTTCGCAAGTCTCTGATTTCATTCCTACAGTTATTGATCCCTTCCCTTCCCTTCCCTTCCCTTCCCTTCCCTTCCCTTCCCTTCCCTTCCCTTCCCTTCCTTCCCTTCCCTTCCCTTCCCTTCCTTCCCTTCCCTTCCCTTCCCTTCCCTTCCCTTCCCTTCCCTTCCCTTCCCTTCCCTTCTCCCCAAACCTCCCCAAACCTTCCCTCCCCAAACCTTCACTAACCTTCCCTTCCCTCCCCAAACCTTCACTAACCTTCCCTTCCCTTCCCAAACCTTCCCTTCGCAAACCTTCCCTTCTCAAACCTTCTCTTCCCTCTAGCCCCACCCCATCATCCCTTCCCTGTTTTTCTTCCTTGCTTTTATTTTGATGTTATAAAGCTTTGTAATACTTTTCTTCTAAATTTTTTTCTTCCTATGTCATTCTGTATTCCTACTTCCCCATAATGTGTTGTTGTATAACCAATTGCAACATTTAGGTTTTTTCAGTAAGTGAATAAATAAAATTCAAATTAAAATAGAAAAATTTTCTCTATTCCACTCCTACTAGCAATATTGAACTAGCTTCAGGTGTAACAAATGCCTAATCTTAATACCAGCCTAAACAATACCCTAATACAGTAATATATTTTGGTATCTTGAAACTGTACAGTAATCTGCCTAAATGCAACATCAAATGTAGTCAATTTTATTAACAAATAATTTTTTTTCCAGATAACAAAACAAAGATTTTTTTCAAGTGAATATATCCTCATATGCGCTAAATTTATTTTATAAGAATTGTATAAGTATAGAGAAAGCTCATTCTCGGTAACAGACATATGATCAACCCAAATAAGAGACAGTAGCCTCACCAGTTCTTTTCAGTGTAATGATCTTTGCAATGTAAAAGCAGTATTGCGGAACACAGTCCCCTGTTTTATTCTGTACTTATTTCCTTCTCTGCATTTTTCTACATTGTTATTTCTAAAAGACCTACTTATTCTAATCCTCTACTACATTATGTAAAAAGGGCCCATAAAAAACCCTCACCAGTTGCTTTAAAAAAAGAATTGGCTTCCATTGTAGTGTATTTTTTGCATAATAATTCAATTTTAACATAAATAAGAGTGAATACAAGGAAAATTTGCTGTTTCTCAAAATAGAAGGCTGTGGATTGTCACTTTTTAAGTTGTTCCTTTTGTTTTCAGGACCTTCCACTGAGATCAAGATGGGATGTCAGCCAAAAGGAATTTAACTTCATGTTTTCCATTAGGGAATAGGTCTGAGTTTTGATCTCTTTCATAATCACTTGAATATATAAACCAATGATTTCCCTCTTTAACGGTTTGGCAAGAAAGATTAGACAGACTCATTTAAGGACTATTATCCTTTGAAGCATGCACAGTAATTCCAAATCATTAAATTTCCAAGCTGATTATGTTCTTCCAATGCAATACTTTGTTTCTTCTTTTTATAATTAAACATTTCAAACATGATAGAATATTGTAAAACAATATAAAGAAAAATAAGATGGTAACACTTCTGTTCTTGAGGGTTCAACCAATAATACTTAAGTAGATGTTAATTAGATGGTAGTTGAAGAATGTTAAAAAATATAGCCAAGCTTATATTTGCCATATAAAATATTATTACTGCTTGCACCATTAATAAATCAGTATATATTATGTGATCATCCTGATTAATACTAATATTAATTATAAAGCAGATACAATAAAGAAAAATTAGTTACTTTAAAAGCACAGTTTCAAAAGTACTCACATGAGCAGGAATTCACTTCAAAAAACCTAAATTTTATGCTCAAAATAGGTATTGGATCATTTCTTTCACTCATTTAATATAATGACAAAATTCAGAACTAAAGTGAGCACATTCTACATAAGTATACTACCTAGAATCCTACTCTGACAGATTTTTTCAAACATAATTTTGCAAACCCACTAAGAAAATGTTGAATTTATTTTAATTTTTTTTTTATAATAATACTTCCCAGTTGTGTTAGTTTTACAGCAGAGCTTTGGTAGCAGGGGAATTTGCAGGGGTGAATTCTGTGAAAAGACACTGGGAGCTGCCCCAGAGTCATATAGAGTCAGTTCCAGACAACTCCAAGATGGTCCCAGTGCTGCCCAAAGCTGAGCCCATCACTGATCCTGGTGGTGCCTCTGTGAAAATGTATTTAACAAAGGGTAAAAAATGTTACACAGCAGCTATGAGAGAGGAGAGAGAAAAATGTGAAACAGCCCCTTAGACATCAAGGTCAGAAAAGTAAGAGAGGAAAGAATGTTCCAGGTGCCAGAGTAGAGATTCCGTGGAGAAGACCATGATGGAGTAGTTGTCCCCATGCAGTCTGTGGAGGGCGATACTGGAGCAGATTTAGAGCATTGAGTCTGGCTGAGAGGGTGTTAATTTTACCCACAGCAGTCCCTACAGTGTTGTGCTGTGTATGGGCAACTAGGAAGGTGTTGGTAACACACACCAGTGTTTTGGCTACTGCTGAGTATCAGCATCATCACTCCTAAATTCCCCCTCACTGGTAGGCTAGGCGTAGGCAAGATCTTGGGAGATAATGTAAACAGGACAGCTGACCCAAAATGACCATGTGACCATTTCATATCATATGATGGCATCTCAGCAATAAAAGCCAAGGGAAAGAGGGAGGATGGAGCCATTACTTTTGCTTTATTTAACTACCTTTACCTTGACACAAAATGTTTCTTTCCATCTTATTTTCTCCTCCTGTCCTTCTGAGGAGTGGAAGGATAGAGCAGACTGGTGCACAACCAAGGCCAACCCACCAAGGTCAATCCATACTGCAGCCCATTCAAGACCCTAAACCAAAGCAGAGGACTACACATTAAAGGAAACTGCAGCCTGTGGCAGCCCATTTCCAAACAGGCTCCTGTAAAGAGCTGTAGACCATGGACTGGTACCCATGCAGGAGTAGCATTTCTGGTAGAAGGTGTGGGCCCATGGGGAATGATGCTGGAGAAATATATTCCTGAAGGTCTGGAGAGCATGGAAAACACTCACAACTGGAACAATTTTTAAGAGCTGCAGCCCATAGAAAGGAGCCACAATGGAGAAATTTGAGAAGGTCTGTGTCATGTGAGAGGCCACCCATGCTGGAGCAAGGAAGGATGTTAGGAGAAGGGAGTGTCAGAGAGAATGACTAATGACAATCATCATTTCCCATTCCTCTGCAATGCTTGTTGGGAAAGAGGTAGAAGACTCAGGAATGAAGCTGTACATGGAAAGAAGGGAAAAGTAGTGGAAAAATATTTTTACTTTCGTATTTATTTTTCACTATCCTATGCTGTTGTTAATTGGCAATAAATTAAGACAATCTTCCCCAATTTGAGTCTGTTTTGCCCATGACAGTAATTATGAGTAATCTTCCTGTCCTTATATAATAAGGTGCATGACTCACCATATTTTCTCCCCCCATCATGCTGAAGAGGATGAGTGAGAGAGCTGCTTGGGGAGTACCAGAAGCAGGACAAAGTTAACCCCCCTCCCACTGATTCAAAAAAAAAAACAAAAAACCACCTCTTCCCAGAACCACCATAAATGGCCCTCAAAAACAGTTGCTTCTCTCCCACTGCAATTAAACTCTGGAATAAACTAGACAATTAAGAACAATTGTAGAACCAGAAAAAGTCCTGTTTTCACCAAATGCCTTGGGATTTCACTAAATCACTTGGGATTTTTCAATTCCTCTCTCAACAGACTATGAGACTCTGCTCAAAGGTGTCCACAAACTGCATTGTTGTTATTAATCCCTGAGCTACCAGAGGAGTCTTATTCTTCAACTCTTCACTGTGGGCGAGGACTTCTAGAATTTATTTCCTGCTGCCAATGATACAAGGATTTAAGGTGCTTTGTTTGAGGTATTTCTGGACTCCTATATCCTTACAGAATGGTGCTTCACAACATCTAACAGAAGAATAAACTCTGCTTCTTTATCTTTACACAGCAAGGCACTTAAATAAGTACTAAAGCCTGCTCTTTTATGCTTAAACCTAAGCATACACAGTTTGTTAGGCATGAGGGATTGTTTCTTGAGTGGTGCCCATCTCCTTCAGGAAAGACCAATAGAAGAAAACTATTTTGACAGCAGAATCTCAACTGTTAATATAGTGTGTGTATGTGTATGTATATACGCACACCTAATAAACTTCACTGAAAACTGTACTTTTGAGATTATTCTTTTCTCTTTATAGTAGATCAGTACATACAGGTTTTTCCATTTAGGTCGAAGTAAGTAGTAGCACCCACTGAATCATGTGGAAACAAGGGAATGTAAAAAACCTGCACATCAGAAGACATTTACAGAGCACAATAATGTATAGTTTTATTGGATCTGCATTACAAGCTTGCAAATCCTTGCACACTGACCTTGCACATGTGCAAGCCATCTCTCACTAACAGAGCACTGCTGCAACCAAAAGAACCTGTGTGCTATTCCATCAGGGCTCCGCACACACAGGTCTGTTTGCCAGCGCCCTACCCAGGAACTCAAATTCATCTCAGGAATCTCTTACCCGTGTTGCTGTCTTCCACATGAGTTTCAAACCTAGAATGACAGCTAATAAAATGAAAGTGTTTTGCTGTATTTATCAGCCCTGACATCATATGCATGATCTGAGAACCTCACCCAGTAAGGTTTAAGGCATTGAAAGAGGACTTCACTAGATTTCATGGTTGTTCCATGGGACCGTATAAAGTATTGCACATTTTTATCTAGATCTGAGTAGAAAAGAGAATGCCTCGTAAACCTTTCAGGAAATTCAGGAGTCTTTTCAGGAAAAGATCAGAAAGGTTTTTAGAAGCTCTCATACATGATATCACAGGATTGATAATTCTCTAGGAGTAACATATTTGCTTCTTCTTTTAGTCCAGAGACTTGATTCTGTGAATGTATCATATCCAGTATTTACCTTGCCCCTACGAACCTGACAGAATTTCACCTTTATTTTTAGATTGTTTTGGTTTTTCCTTGGGAACTATTCCTCTTAAAAGATAATTAAACTATATTACCTGATTAAATAGTTGCAACTCTAACAGAAAGAAAGCAATGATTTTGTAGCTACTGGCAAGGGGACAAAAAAAGTTACATGCAACTGAGGTGCATATAACCAAACCCCAGATCTTCAATTTCTCTCACGTTTGTTGGGCTAGCTACTGGCTACTTCGGGGTAGCTTTCAACCACTTAAATTTTACCCAAAATTCTACATTGAAAAAACTTTCCTGTCAAAAGTTATTATTGTTATTCAACTGAAAAATATCCCAGCTGTCTTGCAATATAGTTCTGGTAACACTAACTTTCTGGAATCATATGGTAATTATTTTAAAACAGAAGGGTTTTCATATTAAAAAACCCTCATGATCTCTTGTTCCACATAAACAATAAAAAAAAGATTATTATTTCACTTACACATGCATTAATAACTTTCTGTATCGAACTGATACTGTTTTTCATTTACAAAGAAAACTGAGAAAGATAAGATGTCAGTTTTAGAACAAATATAACATGAGCAATCTACCATCGATTTATAACCAAGAAAATGACCACATAATTAATACATATAACATTGTAGTTCAAAATAACCTCTCGTAATGTATGTGTCATTTATTCCTCAATGAGGCAAACTGCTGTGGTTCAGACCACAGAAGATTTTTCCTTTGAGTCTTTATTTAAGGCATTATGATCATTCAGTTCAAATATAGAGCAGAGGGTTGCACATATATATGTTTGGATAGTTTCAACTATTATGCTGTCAGTGTTCTGGAAACACAGTTGTTTATCAGAGTTAATATAAAGTCTAGGTAATCTCTGTGTAGTCAATTCTTGTACCTTCTTTATTTTATTTATGCATTATAAGTAAATATACTTATATAAAACCCCATATTTTTAACTTGTCAAAAATCAGAAAAAAGACAGACAAATCAGCCTCCCTTTGAAAATATTTACTTTTCACCTACAGGAAAAGTAAGTAATTACTCATGTTTTATCCCAATATGCTAGTATTTCCAAACCTGTAAGTCTGTCATTAATGGCTACACATTTCATTTTTAGACAGTAATCTAGAAGTTAAAGTTTCTTTTCTGCAAACAAAAATTGCTTTGCTACTGCTTCTTGTGTAAGGTTATCAAGATGGGTGAACTGCACAGATAAGAAAACAAGATTTTTCAAATCTCGGGGTATTTGGTGTTTTGGTCTAGTGTGAGCTCTCAAAGTTTCACTTTCTCTGATTTAAATTCTTATAATTTCAAAGATGATTGAACCAGTAAAACAACATGTTCTTACAAGATAAGAAAAATACTCTTTTCTTAATTAAGGCCACAATATTGCTAAGAAAAGAGCTGGAAAGTATAACTAAATATGCTGCTAAATAATTATGATCCATATATAAAATTGACTGCATTTTTTAATTTCTGTACTACTTTTCATTTGTCTCCTTTCCATTTTAATAACAAATTCTTCACCTTCATTGCTTTTACTCTTTGAACATTTCCTAATAACTCTTTTCCTTTGCTCATGGAAGTGAAAGTTTCTATTCCACTCCTCAGTGGCATACGATCAAGATGGCACTTGTCGTGAAACCAAACCTTCCTAACCTCAGTAGACTTCTGCATTCCAAAGTTTAAATTGCTTATTTTCACCTCTAATTACTGAAGCTGACAGTCTGCTGATATAGGAAAAAATTGTAGATTTGGGGAAGACTTTAGAGATTTTTCTATAGTTGAGCAACCAGATTCCCTCCAATTTGTGCTTAGTCACATGGCTGAAATATCTGCATTAAGGAGATTGCCATTCCATTGTCCCCTGTAGAGTACTGGCTACTTGAAATTCTTCTTGCTTTGTAGAGGAGTCTAATCCTTTCAAGTAATATTAGAAAGGAGATATGTTGGTTATATATATGTAACCTCAGTTACATAATCTGAAGTTAAATGAGGTATATCCAAGCTCAGGTCCACTACATTGTATCTCAATGTGAACAAAAAAGTTCTTGTAACATTTCTTGGAGAAAATTTTGGTGCACATTTGACTTATCAGGTAATCAGTTTCATTCCTATCTATATTTTCCATTCTGGAAATCATTCCTGATGTTCATGTAAGAATAAAAGACATTTTATCCAATGGATTTATATTTTGCATTATTACATTGTCCTAGAGAAGTAATAGAATGTTTAATATGTGAGTTGCAGGGAGTCTGTGTTGGCTGGTCTTCATGTTTTTAATTCTATTCATCATATTATTACATTTATACAGTGTTTTTGAAAGAATCATGAGACCCTGGATTATTTTCTCAATGATATATTATACTGTACAGTTCATTCTTACTACCCACCTAAGTGGATCCATCTGTAAATCATAACATACTGAAAATATAAAGTGGCACTTTTCAAGCTTAACAAAGTATAATATATGCTGCCAAACTGAAATCTAACAGCGAATGAAAGATAATATTCAGATTCTTACATGGAAGTGTTATGAATTCTATTACAAGAGCAATTATTCTGAAAAATTCAGAGGTGTTTTCTGCATCCTTCAAAAATGTAAATATGACTGTTTCACACGCTTTCAGAAAGCCTTCGACATACATCAGTGCTGAAATACAATAGCTGCCTCAAAAGTAGGAGGTATAAATCCAGTGTTACAGAAGGATTTCCAGAACAGAGTATTCTTTGGACCTGAGTTGGACAGAACTTTCTGATTTTAATCTGTGTGAGATTTCCCAGTAACAAATGTTGACCACAATCCCTAAATAAGAGAATTCACACTAATTTCTGAAATGTTTTTTCCAGAAGAAAAAGAGGAACAGCAGAAATTGTGCACAAACATTGATTTAGTCTCACAAAAATTCTTTGAAGTTCAATGTATTAAGAAAGTCAGTAATGAAAATGTAAGGTAGAAGAGGAGGAGAAAGAATATCTAAGAATATTTTAAGTAGGAATAATCCAACTCATTCATACAGTAATATTCAAGACACCCCACTTGCATGGTGTATATTTTTCTTTTTCGTCTAAATTTTGCTAGAAAGCCCTTCATTTAGTTTGAATTTATGTACAGCACAAAAATTCTAGATTTCAGTGCTACTCTAAATCCATTTTGCTATCTAGATGTGAGGTGATATTTTATTCAGACTTAGACTAGCTATACAGGGGTTTTTTTTTACATAAAGCTCTCTATTTAATTTAACATAACAATTTTAAATATAATAGCAAAAAAAAAATCTACACATTCAATTCATTTCTCAGATCCTTGACAGATGTAGTTTGAAAGGTCTCTAATAGCTGAGGAATGTAAAAAACCCCAAACACTAAATATGTATAAACAAAGGCCTGAAACTGCAAATAATACATGGAAACAAATATATGAATTCTACAGGACCCAATGTTTGTAAAAAATCAGTTTTAAGCAATTGTTTCCACATAGGTGTGTAAAACACATGTCTACTTCCCTACTGACTTTTTTTTTTTTTTTTTTTTTTTTTAATTCTTTCCCATGAGATTGAAAACTTCATTATATTACTTCTGGCAAGCTGTCTGTATGATTCTCTTATGGCTTGATACCTCTGATGAGCGAATTTTCCTTGGTACCTTTATAAATCAGTGTAGTACCTCAAGTAGTATTTATCAGTCACCAACCGCAAGTGCCATAATCAGAGATTCACAGTAACAAGATGCTCATCTCTGTTACATGAGTGTTATATCAGCATCAAACCAGCATAGTCAGAAGTGAAGGAGCTGGTCTCAGTGCAGAAGCCAGTTCTGGGACAGCGGGTAATATCCAAAACCTGGAAGCTATTGCCTCCTGATCCCCACTTGTCAGTTAAATTTCTGTTATGATAAGGTGTAAACCATGCTTCTTTCCTCAAAGTTTTAGATAGACCATTAATTCATATTGCATTCAGCTATTCTATGTTTCTGCAGTGCTCGTTTTTCTTAACACATTAGAGAGGAAAGCAAAAGTAATAAAAACTGAAAACTAAGGGCTTGTAGGATTGGGAATCTCATCTCAGGGTAAGCTATATATAAGGTTGCTTTTTTTCTGACTAACCTATTTACCCAATGCAAATTAACAAGTTCTTTTAACAGTATTTTGATTCTAAAATTTTAATTTCATTTAACAACATTTTAATTCCATTTCTTATCAAATAAATATCATATCTAATCTACATTTTATCTCCTTTATGTCTCTTGTTGCCTAAAGACCAATCAGGGAAACATCAGTTAGTAGTTTTGAGAAAAAATGCCAGCAAGTGCTATTACAGCATTCTACAAAATAATTTGTGCATTAACTTGAATAAAATTTGACAGCACATTGTAAAACTTGTAGAAATTTTTTAAACTGTGAATCAGTTTAGAGCATTATTAAGCAGGTGGTAAAACCTAGTTTCATATGTTGCCCACATACATATTGTTCTATTCCTAAATTTCTTTAAACTTATTTGCAGATGAGGAAATTTTGGTTTTTTCCCATTCATTAGCATTGAAAGTGCAATTCAGCTGGAAAGATCTCTAATTTTTGATGGCACAGAACCTACATATAGAGTTTCAAAGTAATACAAGCAGTGTTTCAAAATTACAGGAAAGAGAAGTTTGTAGAGAGCCTTCCTTCATCTTCTTTCCTATCTCCTCCACTGCTACAGTTGTGGGGATACCTGCTTAATCAGACAAAACCAAAATATTTTGCCACTATTGACTTTTTTGTACAGGTTTTGTTCTCCCTGATGACAAAGATCCCATGCTCTCCAGTAATCATGAAACCTACTTTGACACAATTGATTATTCTGAATTTAGTGTGTTTTACATTTTTCTGAGCACTGAGTTGTGCCCTGAAACAAGAAAAACACTATTGTTTACTCTCTCAATAAGAGACTTGTAGAGAAAAAAATATATTATGAAAAAGCCAAACAAACCAGTGAGTGAAAAACTTATTTAACTAATTAATATCTGATCTTATTTAATCTTTTTAAGTGAGTTTTGTGAGCAGTGCTGCTTGAGATACCTGCTTTATGTATGCCATATAAGCATGTGTCATCTCAGCAAAACTGAGATTGAAAGCTTTTTATAAACTGACTTTTCTTGTGAAGATCTGCCACCTGAATTAAGATCCGAATTCAGGGGCCTATAAATAAGATCTTACCTTATTGTCAGACCCTCATTTCCTTGGGGAAAGCATATTATCCTATAAATATCCATGTGATTTTCTGAACATTTTTTTCATTTTTGTGTGAAATAAATAAGCATCACAACATTCACCTGATAGAATTTCCAGATGGAGAAAACAGTGAGTTTCTGGACTAGTCAGATAGCAAAACCAGTGCTGTAAGAGTGGGGAAATATTCATGTGTCTAAGTTGGTGAAGGGCCTTGAAACTTGTTTTTTCAGATCATGGCAGAAACTAGAGTAATTTGAGTATTGTCTAGGACTTCTCATGGGGTTTTTTTGTCTCGACCAGAACTAAAATAAATTTGACACCTGTCTCTGGTACAGTTTTCTTGTATTGGTTCCTTGGATTGTCTTTGATACTCAGAGGTACTTCATTGTTGACATTTTGGCATTTTTCCTCAGGACTCACAAGACTACGTTTTGGGTCTTATACTTTTATCTAATGAGCTTTCTTTTGAAAATTTCTTTCTCTTATGTTTCCCCAGAGAATTCAATTGGACAAGCTTTCCTTTCTTACCTGGAACACATAAAATATTACAGTAACATTTGCTAATTTGGTCAATTAGTGCTTTCTTTGACTAATTTTTTTCCATAACTGATTTATTTCATCTACTTTGTGTAATTTAATTCACAACATTCCAATAAAATACATGTAAAAACATGCAAATATTTATATAATTCATATATCTTTTTTCATAATCCAACAATATACTTCTTTACTGATGCATACATACTTTATGGTCTTTGTTTGTTTGTTTGATTTTGTTTAAAATACTTGTTCCTCTCCTTCATTTAGGTGTTGGGTTTTTTTTTTCCCACATCTTGTACTGTGTAACTGAAGTGATCCCTATTGTCAACCTGTTCTTACACTAGTTTTTATGATCCTAAAATGACAAGCAAGCAAAGAAGTTACTTTACATTTATGGTACCTATAAGGATATGTGGAGGATGGAGACAAATTGTAGGCATGAAAGGGAACTGCTTTACATAAAGTCCTATTATTAACTGAATAGATTATTTCTATGGCCAAGTCTAAGAAGTGTTATGTAACTATTTAATAATGCTGTATTATGGCCTTTGGGTACTTCCCCTCAAAGAGAAATAGCTCTTCAGTCACTTCATGCACTTCAAATACTACAGCCTTGAGCCCATACCAATTACAAATAAAGCAGAATAACCTCCTCTTTCTATTATGTGCTGCTTTTATTTAAAGAGTCTTTACAAATGGACTAAGGCCAGCGTTTCTACCCTGAGGACTTCTATAGCACATTCACAGATGTCTGGCAGAGACTACAAATTTATGCAGTGACCCGCTCACCAGTTTGAGGCCATACTCACCACACTGCCCAGACACTGAGTTTCCAATTTACACCAGGGTCCCTTGTAAAGTTAGATGTCAAGGAGTCCCTCCAAATGCTGGAAATACCAGTATTATTTGTGAGACTTGTGTTAAACTCTGTGAGAAAAAAAAAAAAAAAAAAAAAAGTGAAAAATACACACTCACTAATCCTTTGGTGAGAACACTTACATTTAGCTTCACTATACAGGGTAAGATTTACACATCCTATCAGCAGCTACCCCAAGCTGAAACATCCTTATCAGCTAGTAACAGGTGTGCCTCCAGCAAGCTGTCAACTGCTCAGGAAGGATGTGAGAGAAAAATTAGAGAAGCTCTTGACCCAGGTCTCTGCTTCTCCACAGAACAGGAGCTGCTTCTGTGAATCAGAAGGGAACCTCTATCCTGACATTAATGGAAACGTAAAGTAGAAGCTTATCCTGGTCATATGTCTTTTAACAGTTTTCTCATATTGTGTGTGAGTTCTCACATAGGACCTACCTTCTTCAAGGAGGGTATTAATTACCAGTGGGAAACCAAATCTTTCTTTACCCAAAACCCAGAAACTCTGTTCCTGGCCTGCTTCCTTCCTGCTTATCCCTGCCAGCAGAGAAAACTACACTGGGAGGGTAGCTGGACATGAGCAAGTGACCACAAATGGCATCTCTCTAGTGAAAAATCCCTACTGGATATGACCAGCTGGCAAGTAATTACAAGGATCTCCCTTCAAGTTCTGCTGCTCCATTTTTTTTCCTCTAAACCGGTTTACTGTTTCTCCTGCCTGAGGTCAAGTACTACATCAGTCTGCTAGACTTAATGTCTCCTTTTCAGAGAACGATCTGAGGAGTTGATAAAAGCTTCACTCAAACGAGGTGAACTGCTCTTGAATAAGGAGAAGATGACATAATGCTTCTAAGCGTGCTAAAACACACCCCAGGGAGTAGGGGGATGGGAGTGGGGATGGAGGTTACATGAACTAAAACTTAACATTCTTGAGATAATTAAAACCAACATTCTTCTGTCAGAAATTTGCATTATGATCCCATTTGACTCTAACTGGTTCCCACTGGTTAAATGAGAATTACACCATTAACTTAGGATCAGGTCCATTGACTTCAGAGAATGTAACTCCCTGACATATGACAGCAAAAATAAGAAAAACTTACAGAACACCAATAAAAAGCAAACTAAATATAAATTAATATCTCCATAATCTTTTAAATATGTAAATTTCAATTGCACAAATATTTAAACTGTGCTCATTCTGTATATTAAATGGTCCTCGTGGTATAGGGTTGATTTGCATTTGAACCTTTGCGAGGGGAGAGTACTGATTTGTAATAAGGGAACATATGTTCTGAAATAACTATGTGAGTCATATGGTACCAAATACATAAATTGTAATTCATGAAACTAGTTTTTTAAATATCTCCAATTTACTGTGAGACATTTTATGTATGATAATGGAATTGATGTGCATTCTAAAATTATATATTCAAAACTGCTTGCATTTTCTTTTATAACCTACACTGAGAAAAACTTATTTAAGCTCATCAACCAGCTCAGTAAAACCCACATCCTTTCTTTCTTAATGGCATACCTGTCTAATTAATGTTTTTCAAGTTCACATACCTTGCCCATTCCATTGATTTGATTCGATATTTTCTTTGGTATCCTCCACCATCACGTCAACTACAGGAAATTAAAACTTTGTGCTCTTGTACTTCAGGGTTTTTTCACATTGTTATTACACTCTTTAGAATATCATCCTTGTCAGCTCTGCTTTTCTGTTAACACCAACCTCTAAGCCAGTTTTGCCACTTTTTAACCACAAATCTTGCTCGGTTTTACTCTGTGTGATTTATCCATAGAATTCCTTCTCCTAGCTGATCTGCAGAGCTACTTTTAATTGTTTCATGAAATTACTGCTTCAGAGAGCCCAGGGAAAATTGGCCAGATAACAATGACTAGGCTGAATAAGAGTTATAGACCAAGAATTAACCAGATGTGGGTGATCAATCAGGGAGAACTACCAGTTTATACATTTAACTTAGTCTTACCTTTCTCCCTCTGTTATTCCATTGCTATGCAGTGCTTCTAATTACTTTGAAAGAAAGAGTTTCTATGAAGGAAACATGAAAGAAAGGAAGTGCAAAGAGTTGAATCTATCTTAGTTGCGGTGAACTAAGGGAAAAATTTGGAAGGAGGTATAATTTTCTGTAAATTCTCTGTCCTGGAGAGTGATTGAAACATTTCTTTAAATCAACATAGCCAGACTCTTCTCTACTGTGAGGATAGGAAGGCACTGGAATATGTTGCCAAGAGAAGTTTTGGATGACTCCCCCCCCTGCCCCCAGCAGTGTTCAAGGCCAGGCTGAATGGGGCTCTGAGCAACCTGGTCTAGTGAAAGGTTTCTTGCCCATGTCAAGGAGTCTGGAACGTCATGATCTTTAAGGCCCCTTCCAACCCAAGCCATTCTAGTGCTTTTAATGAGGTATTAAAGGGAGCCAATGTCTGATGCATATGCAATATTACTTTGAGTACTGCTACACATGTTACAATTCATTAAAGACAAAAGGGATTTGTGTTTGCAGAACATTCCAACATTTCTGGTATTTTTCTTTCCAATTTCTTTACCTTTCGGGAGTTAATGTATCAGTGCATACTATTTTTAGATAGTATGATTTTGTCTTTTATTTTTAATGAAGCAGATAATGTCAAAATTTGTCAATACTGTATTTGCAGTCATTTACTTGGGGCCAATAATTTTTTCTTTAAAAAAGCCCCAAAACAGTTACTGTAATTTTGTTTTATAAAAAATATTCCTCATTTTCTGTGTTTCAAATTATATCTCTGATTTCCTACATATAGAATCACAGCAGCTGTGATTGGCTAAACATTCTCTTCTGCTTTGTTATCTTTCAAATTCATGTAATCATGCAATTATCTTAACAAGCTAATGCTTTCAATGAAAGTAGAATGGATGGGCAATTATCCACAAGAGATGGATTTATAATAGAATGCAATCTAAAATTATATATATATATATACTTATTTGAATTCTATAGGAAAGCTATTACAATCTGTTAGATACATCTGAAGAATTCTATTCTTCATAATAAGTGTGTTTGAAATTTGCACAGCAGTAGAGTTCTGGCTTTAGAGTTCGCTTTGAATACTACCTCAGAGACCACACTTCTTAGGGAACTGTTGAAAAATAACTCAATAGTATGTGAACTCTTCAATTTTCAAACAATATTTTTGCAATCAATATTCTCTTGGGATCTTCTGTACTGATAAAAACAGTCACTCACATATATTGAAGGAATGGTGGGAGGTCCTTATATTGACTGTTTCATGATTTGTACAATAGATAAGTTAAAGCAAAAATGTATGTATTAAATTATGTGAATTATTTTCTTTAAAAGAAATGTACAAACTTTTAAGTTTTAAAGTACATGTGTCCTCCACAGAGAAGGTCTAATTCAGAATTAAATTTAGAAGGAATGATGACATGTATCTTCTTTCATGTTTGAACTGTGAAACTAATGTATTTAATTGAAGAATAGTTATGAGATCAATATAAATTAAAACATTGGAATGGTCTAATTATTATGTGATACAGTTTTGTATTTTGAATGGTCATGCATTATGTCAAGGACCACTGTTAGTCTGTGCTAGTTATCATCCCAGTACATATGAGCTTTGTCCAAGACTTGGAAGAATCAACCTTCTGTATGCTCTGGAGAGTTTTTGCACCTTTTATTTTATGCTTCCTTATGAGACAATTTTCTGAATACTCATCATTACCTATGCTAATAATAATGGCCAGTCTTTGCGAGCGAAGATCTGGGGAAGGTCTTTACACCTTCCAGCCTGCGCATTGGATTTTTTAGGTGAGACACAGTGTGCGCGGAACTGAGCCCACCCTTTAATCCTAAGGTTCATCTGCCGGGGCCAAGCGAGCTTGGACGGTGGCAGCGAGGTCCTCAGGACGTAGATGGATTGCCTTTACGGGGTTAACGAGCTCCATCTGCCCGGGGAGTATTCCTATTACCTATGCTACTTGGAATAAAATAGGTATAGCTTGTTGGAACTACTCATACAGTCATTCGAACTACTTCTAAGGCAAATAATTTGTAAACGAACACCTTAAATACCTAAAAAATTGCAGTCCTTAATATGTTTGATTTATTATATTTTTAAGTGTGTACTCTTCAATTAGACCTCAAAAGGTGAAAACTTCTCTTAAACTAAGGTATGTTAAAAGAAGGAAAAAGAACAGAGGCACCATGAAGATTTTCAACTTCACAGTGGTCATCCACCCATTTAACAGACTTTTAATATGTAAGTAAATGAAGCTAACTGTCAGTAATACTCACTATTTTGTAGTTCCTTCAAAAAGACGGTTCTCCAAGGCTCTCAGCAATTCATCTCTCCTGCTGTGTGATTCTGTTAGGGAAAAGGAGTAAATAGTTTAAAGACCATTAATAATTTCACCTTGATTGTAGTTCATTCCGGTTATTGATCTCTTAAACGGTCTCTTAAAGGAGAATCTCCTGTATCAGTCATGTTTTTCTTTCATTTGGTTTTTATAAGTAATCAGACAAGAAAAAACAATCAGATTGCTTAGGGAAATGGAAATTTCTCAATCAATCATGCCTTTTAGGGTTTTTTTCTATGACTTCATCAAAGTAGCACTGTTGATGTGCTAACTATCATGATTATCACACATCATCAACAACTGTTGATGTTGTGTGATAACTACTTTCTTATATTCCAATTTATTTTAATTAATTGGAATTTATTTGCAAATTAAGTGCAATATATTATTTCAATTGCAATTTTAAAAATAGTCAGTCACTTAATACAAGCATATATATACATTATTTTCTTTAAATATAATTAGACAAATGAGAAAAAAATGTATATGTCCTGAGGCTGTCCTTTAGTCTTCAGGTGTATTACTCAAAATAAAGGGCATATCTTTGCAGAAGATTAACCAAATGTAGTCTGAATGCTGAATCAAGCATTATTTTAATACATAATCCTTTTAAAATGGTTAAAGACCTCTAAAGGTGTATTTAATATCCATGTGAGATTTACAGGAACTCACTGACATTAAGGTTAAGGTCATAATGACCTCAATCTGATGCATATATGAACCCACAACATTCCTGGAGAGACAGTAAATTCAAAGTCTTTCAGTGAAAATTATGTTGAGTTGTTCCCACTTTCTGTTTCTCAGATATCTCCTAAGCTGTTCTTGTAAGAGGCCAGTCATCTTATTACCTTGTAGAAGCATATTGTCACAAAAGCAAAGCAAAATACTCCATGCTATGATCGGACTGAATTAGCAGTATTTGACATTTTGGAGGTTCTCCTACACACTATAGCAAGTGTATTTCAAACAAACAAAGATTAGCAAGGTAGGTCTGAAAGTCTGCAGATTTAACAGCTTTTGTTCCATGGGTGTACAAACAGCATCATTTCACATCAAGCTTCATTAGAAGTAGGTATCACTGGTTGGACAATTTCTTTCATTTCTGAATCAATTTTGGGAAACATAATGCATACCATATGCGTGAAGCTTAGGAACTTGTCTAACTAAACACACTGAGAAAAAAAATTTTAATGCTAATTAAAAATATTATTAACAGGTATTTTAAGGATGGAAGCTTAAAATAGGTATTTAAAAAATAACATTCCTGTACACTAGATTTCTAAATCTCTCCAATAATTTCTAAATCTCTCTCTTCCACAAAAGCTTTCTTTACCATGAAAAATCTAGATCCAAAAATATTGCAACACACCATATCTCTTCATGCATATAATTTAAAGTAGATACTAAAATAAATAATGTTTCGTATACCCAAATAATACATTGACCTTAATGTGTGGTTTCTTAATAGCCAAAAAAATAGTTAAGCAAATAGAACAGTACTGAAAATATTTAGGCTGGAGAAGAACAAAGAAAATAAATACTTTCATAAAGAGTAGTGCATTTATTTTTTAAATGGTTGAGCACTGGAAGGAGCTCTCCAGGGAAGTGGTCACAGCACCAACACTGACAGAGTTCAAGAAGTATTTGGACAACATTCTCAGGTACATGGTGTGATTCTTGGGGCTGTCCTGTACTGGTCCAGGAGTTGAACTCAGTGGTCATTTTAGGTACCTTTCAACTGTGGATATTCTATAATTCCAAGATTAGATCCAGGTATAGTTCAGTTTCTATTTCCTTCACCTTCTCCTATTGCTTTTTTTAAATGACATCTATCGCTTTTCTGTATGTCGTTCTGTTCTTTCCTCTGTAATTTTGCCTTTTCATTGTCTCCAGGGAGTAGAATGGAATGTTCAAAAAATCATCATCCAGCTTCACAACTGACACTCCAAAGAACTGTGAGGTCGTTCACACCTTACTGAATAAATCCATCTGCAAATTTCTGACTGAGTTTACATTCAGTTTACATTCAGTTCATTTCACAATGTTTCATTTCACAAAAATAAGGACTGGCCAAAACCTCTTTTCCAAAAAAAAAAAAAAAAAACCCACATGAAGGAAATTAGGAAACTCTCCAAGAGAGTTTAAAAGGTTAAAAGATGTTTGTTTTTTTTTTCTATGAGTTACAGATTTTGTTCTGTACTTGTTATATGCTCCTTTTCTAGATAGTTTTTCTGTGAATTTAGGCAGATATTTTGCCTTCCCTGCCACTGTTGACTTTCTGTATTGCTCTAGGTCTTTGTCTTTGTGCTCCATTCTCAGCCCACTGTTTCATAACAGTTATTATTTCCCCTTTTCCTAGCAGCATTTCCTTGTCTTTTGCACTGGTTATTTGCAACCAGTGCTGATCCGTCTCCAACATGTTCGTGTTCTTCAGGGCCTTCATGTACTCTCCCAACCATCACTGCTTTGCCACTGGCTCAAAACACTTTCTGATACTGGCTGCAGCTGCAACTCTTTCTGCATTGTGCTGTTATTTGCCTTTCTGCTATAAGAAAATATACAAAATCTATTTTTTTTTAATTTGATAATAAATTATTTTCTTGATAATGGATTACAAGAAAAGGCATAATAGATTAGCTTCTCTCCTTCTGCTGTGGAAGTTGTTGGATTCCCTTAGGATATAATTCACAAAGTTCTTCCAGTTCTTTTGATGACAGGTTCTTATGAATTGCAACCTATACATTATTCATAATCTGTTTAAAAAGATCTCCAATCATGAATTCAGTTTCTTACTCTGATTACCCCTTTTGCTTTTTATCTTTTACATGGTCAGTGACATTGTTTTTATCCTTTGTTTCTGCAGTGCAATGTTCAACTAGTTTGTCCATAACTAGGATTTCAAAGTAGGCAACATTTCCTTATTAAAATATAAGGAACAGGAAGGAAATAGACTCAACATAAGGAAAACTTATTGTCTCTGATGGAATGTTCAAAAAATCCTCATTCAGCTTCACAGCTGAAACTCCTGTGAGGTAACTCACACCTTACTGAATAAATCAATCTGCAAATTTCTGACTCAGTTCACATGCATTTCATTTCACAATGTTTCATTTCACAGCAATAACGACCTGGCCTATACTTATTCTATCCAATGCCTGGGTTTAGAATGAAAAGAAATAAATATATTGTTTTGAGTAATCTTAATGTGTTTCTTTTAATCTATATGGCATTCCAAATTTTTAACACTGTTTTGTTTAACTTACGTTGTTTTTATAAGTAATGAAAAGTAATGAAGATTGAAAAACTAAAAGCACTGCTTTAAAATTTCAAGAACTAAATCAACATTTCCAAAATGGAAAACACGTCATTTAAAAATGTTCAAATTGTATAGCCTAGTGTTTGAAATGGTGTGATTTTTATTTTGCCCAAATTATTTGGTAATCTTTAACTCCCCAAAAAAATATTTTTAATATATATACCAAATTCACTTCCATTAAGTTTTTCACAGATTTACTGGTGAGTATTACAGGTAAATAGCAGTGGTAAATATCTGTCACAAAGTATATGCTGTTAAAAACTTTTGTTTATGATAGACCTAGAGATAAGGTATATTTATATATATCGAGTATATTGACAATCCAGACTGCATTTTCAGCATATTTCCACCACAGGAAAAGCTTTTATAGTATATGACACTTCTTTAACTTGAACAGTACTGGGAAGATTTTTCCATCTTCATCAACTTGATGCTCTTTTCAAGTGTTACTGTTTCTGGTGTATAAGTACATACCTAATCAGTCTTCACTTTCCAGACACTTTTGATCTTAACATGTTGTCAGAAATGTTCTTGAATGTTTTAAGTTCTGTGTATGGGGAGGTGCCAGCTGTAGGTATTTTTATATATTTTTAATTACCTAATATCCACAAGTGAAAACAGCATTGCTGTAACAATGAAAATATGGGAACAGTTTTACCAAGAGTCATCAAATTCATTGAACTTTACTTAGAATTACCATTCTTTGAATAACTCCCTCAAGGTTTTCTGTTGTTTAAAAAAGGGAAGTTGAAAACCTATCTTCAGTTTCATGTGAGTAATTCCTCATCATTTTTTAAATTAGTTTAAAGGAATTAAAAATTAAATATAACTACTAGGTGTCATGGAAAGAGAGTCTTTAGAAATGTAACTTATCATTACTTCCCTGTTAACTCATCAGTCCACTATAACGATCTTTGTCTGTTATCTTGAAAAATATATTCAGTTACTACTTCTGTGAAACTGTGGTTTTTTTGTAGTGGGTTTGTTTTCTTTATGTTTTTGGTGTTGTTGCTTCTGAATAAAGTTAAAACTGCATATGAAACCTAAAAGTCAAGAAATAACTAATGGAAAAACATGATAATGAGTGTAACATATCTGAGATCTGTTTCTAAGACAAGGATTCTGAAAGCGGATGTGCACATAGAGGACATACACATGTAGTGCAGGTAAGAGCAATACCTTTGTTTCAAACTTAAATATAGCTAAATATAGAATTAAGAATTTCTGTTTCATTGCAAGCCTAGGTGTCTATTCTGCTTCCACTGAATTTTGCCAAAAATCAGAGACAGTATGAGAACTTTATTATTTTTTATATATCCATATATTCTGGGAAATCTAAACAGAAGAAATAGCATACTAAAATTATGTAATCTGCAAATTTTGCATAGAAATGTTCATCTGGGAACTTAATTGTCAGTCTTACACATTCCAGAAAGGAAAAAGAGAACTTAATTTATCCCTGCAAGGTACTACAGGAAGATCAGCAAAACTCTATAGTCTACAGAATAAAATACTGTTGGCAAAGCTGACAAAATCAGTGTGATTTCTTTGCTCAGGTCCACAGCCAGATGGAAATATAAAAGTAATGTTATTTGCTTGAGCTAAGCGCTATCCTAAAACTGAAACAAGATGTAAATGGACTTACTCCAACACTGCCTGTTGGATTAATATAGCTACAGTTACAACCACAATTTTGTTTGTCAACACATGGGCCTATATTTCCAACTTGAATAAGATAGATGTGTCATTTTGTGGTGCATTATATCTTTATTTTTATCATAAGTCATAAGCAAATATTCTTTAATTTATCTGAACAACACTAGTACGCACACACAAGGATGTATGTATTTTCATACAACACATTATCATTCATCTAATAAAAATCCAGTATTTCAGAGGCAGAATATAAACCTCACAGGTATTGTGAAAAAAATTCAGTTGTAGACAACTAGTTCTATTAACTTGCAAAACTAAGAGATATTCAGTATCCACTGTTTCTCTCTTAACCATACTTGAAATTATGTGTCAGAAGTCCATTAGAATCTGCTTTAATTTCCTTTCAGAAATAAATCTGCATCTTCTGAAGTAGTGTAAAAGTGGAATAAAACAAAGAGAAATTCCCAGAAATTTACAATAATATCATGGAACTGACAAAACACTACAAAAAGAAAAATTATTTTTCTTAAAGCTTGTCATGTTCAGATAATTTAAATAAAACTTTCTTTCTCCATTCCCATCCAAAGTGGAATCACGCCCACAACAATTGAACTGGAAAAAACACCTGCAAAGAGAATAAACCAGTTAAAATATTTTTCTTGTAGAGAAAAGTTTTCTTCTCTGCTTACTTTAATTAAGCAGACATTTTTTGTCCTTGTTCAGTGAATTCTCTCTTTTTGAATTTGCATAAGACACATATACCTAATATATAAGAGTCAGGAAAAGTTAAAGGCAAGCCCAAAGCCAAATTCACTTTTTGCTAAAAAGACTATTCAGTTTTGACTTACTGTCCGTTGTGTGCTCTGTACAATTTGTACTTCACGACTCCAAGTTGACTTACTGCATTTACTTTAAACAGTTTTGTTTTCACAAGGCCAGAGGTGCTGTTTTTTGATTAGCATAATGAGCAAACAGGAGTTATCTCATATCTTAGTTTGTCTCTGTAGAAGAGATCATTAAAATTAGCAGATTTATCTAGTTAAACAGGAATATTCCTTCTATGCTAACAGTTCCTCTGCTAAATACAGGATAGAGCTACAGATAAAACAATTTAGTTTATTTAACTACTGTCCCCCAGTATAGTCAATATGTGAGGGCAGGACTTTGCTTTTAGGGAGTTTGGGCTGTTATCCTGGTCCCCAGTATAAACACATTGACTGGTCCTGCAGAATCCCTGCACCTGGTGCTTGTCCTGGTGGTACCTGTTACAAGAATCCTCTCTCCATAAGGAAGCACCAAGTGTTTGAGGCATCAGTTCGTTAATGGAAGCTGGGAAGCAGGTCCCACTCTTTGAATTTAAAGAATCATTAGAGCAAAAATGGTAACCTAGTCTTTTATCTTAGGCTATTTGAATTTCAAAATACATTGATGGTTGCCCAAGCCCTCAAATAATAATGAACCTGCAGAAGTAAATTTAAGTTTTAATGGGACTTGGTTTTGATGGGACTGAAGGAGAATTAGAGACCTTTTGGGTTAAGGCAGGAGTGGACCAGCTGATGGGAATTTGAGGAGTTTCAAGGACTAAGTGTTTTGAGAACATGACAAGGACTGGACATCTGCAGGAACGAGAAAAACAAAACCTGCAAATGGGAGGTTGAGTTGGACCTGCCAGGAGGATTGTAAATAGAGTGTTGTGGTTAGATCTAGAAGAAGAAAAATTTAGAAAAATAATATATGTTGACCAGCCAATAATAATGTAGTTCAATTGTGTGAACAGCATGTGTTTTGTGTGTGAATCCAATGACAAGTTAAGTAGTCAAATATATGGTAATTATTGAACTGTATAAAAGTAAATACAATTTCCAATAAAGATGAAGTTTCCAAAACATCATATTGATGTGTGTGAAGTTTCCACTAGGGCTTGCACGAGGCAACATGGGATTTAAATTAAATGTACTTACAAGAATCTTATAACGCGTGAAATGAAACAGTAAGGTTCACTTTAAGTTTCTTTCGATAACTTTGATATAATTTCATACACCTGCATTCTTGTGTCCTGCAGAAATGTGTATCACAGATGGATTTCCTAAAACTTTATGTTTGTCTTTAAAATACCTCACATAGTAATTGCTGGTTTAGGTACAATTCACTTCACGTCCATGAATTCACTTCATGAACCAAGAACCAAGAAACAATCTCAATCACATCCTTAGTAAGACTTGATTCTGTTTCATCTAGATATCATATATATGCACCAGTAAGCCTGATATATTAGCCAGGCTAGATAAGGCAAATTTAGATGTGTGTAAAGGCGTAATCACAACTACTTTCAAAGAAAGACGAATAAAAGTTGAGCCAATCAAATTATGAAAACATGTATCTTCAGCTTTTCTAGAATCTAAATATAACCCTTGGTAGAAAAAGTGCAGTGTTTTTTTCTGATTGTAATTTTTTTCCCAAAAACATAAAGTGACTTTGAATAGATTTTAGAAGGTATAGTAGCACAAAGAGAGGTATAATCTCAAATAGAACATTACATTTTAAACTGGAAAAAGAAGAAATAAGGGAGAAAGGAAGGTTGAAAAATAATCTTTGAAGAACCAAAATAATTTTGTCTTAAAAATTCAATAAAATTATAAAATCTCTACGAGGATTGAGGATCTTTTGAGCACTGCCATAAGATATTATTTTCAGTATGAATAGAGCTACTATACTAAAAGTAAAGATCATGTGGACTGTCATATCTCTTGAGTCAGAGAAGGTTACTCCAAGTTTATTTTATAATTCAGTACAGAATATAAGTACAGAAGTCAATACTTTTTTTACCCTTACTCCCTCAGAACAAGAAGAGCAGTAATTCTCTAAGACAAGGAAGTCTCTCCTAGGAGCCTACAGTAGTTTACAGTGTTATTCTTATCTGCAAGAAAATGTAATTTGGAGGATAGTCATACATTTTTTATTATGTATTTTGTATTACACAGTGATCCAACCCTTAACTTTTCAGAGTTTTGGCAAGATTCAGATAGTCATGATGTATTTATAATTATGATATCTTTTACAAACAAGAACTAAGCGGTGAATTATTTCTACTTTTCCTCTGCACAGAACACAGAGAAAAAACATATTAACAGACTTCTCCATAGACATGCACTGAAGGCTAAAGCTTCATGAAGACTCTTTAATAAACCCCTCAGTATACTGGAAAAATCATAGCATTGCCATGAAAACCGGAATACCAGAATCAAATTTCAGTATACTCTGAAATCCACTTCAGAAAATTATGCATTCAACAGATTATGAATTAGGGATCTGCACTGTTTATTCCTAATCATTTAATTTCAGTATGTTTTTAAGCTGTATTTGCAATACAGTTTAGTTAAATTTCACATATAAAAATACCTCCCCTACTCTGCATTCAGCTACTTATTCCTCATTAATATGCTTGAGCCTGACAAAACTAGAGATTCATAGGAGAAATTCACTTATGAATATATCAGGAACGGAAATTTCAGTTTTACATTTCATTGTTTTTCAATTTTTTGTTCAACCAGAGTGGTGAACAGGCTCCTGACTCCTTCAGCCAAACACAAAAGAGAAAGAATGTCAGGTGGCAAATATATTTAGTCAACAAATATAAAGTTCAGACATTTGTCTGCATGCCATCTGCATGCCAAAATGTAGCAATCAAGGATTTTTTCAATTACTTCAAATACTGAGCACATTTCAGGGAAATCATGAAGGTCACATAGCCCTTCCCTTCATTGAGTAGTAGCATCAAGTAGGCTGGAAATGATCCTATCTCATTTTCCCAGAGAGATTTTTCGCTGGTATAAGAAATTTGTGTGTTATATTGTACATATCAAGCGTATTGTCAGTATCTTTATTACAAGAACCAACAAAAGACTATAGCAACAGAACTGGTAGCTGTCTGTGGAGCACATAAATGTAAAACTGTGAGTCATCAAACTTATTTTTGAGGCACCAAACTTTTGGGCTTGCAGAACTCACATTTTTCTGTTAACAGTCACTGATAATTTATTTGAGAAACTCAGCCTTTGGGGTTTCCTGTATCTCCCACAGATATTGTTTTCCACTGAAACTTTGAGTTACTGTAATAGCACAGTGTTGGAAGATAGCTTTCCACTATACTGTTTCTGAGTGTTTTATGAATTTTCCTTTGGATAATAACAGTCCCCAGTTTAGGCCTGTTCTGTGCTGACTGTTTGTATCATTAGATTGCTGAATCAGACTAATTGCTCTACAGCTGAATAAATAAATAAAATTCAGACCATGTGGTGCTTTCTTTTTGGAGACATAATTTCCTATTTATTTTTGAAAGAAAATGTGATGGTGCTTTACAGATGGGTTCTACTCTACATTAGAAAAGGATTTAAGGTACTCCTCCATCCTCAGCATTTCCCCCTGAGTTTGCTGTAGCTAGCTTTCACCTGAACAAGTTAGTTTCTGGTAAGTTTCCCCTTAGTGAATTGTTTCCTCCTGGTTACCCAGTTGTCCAAGTGTTCTGCACAGCCTATGCACCTCTCCCAAGGTTTGGGATTTCACCCTAAAGTTTCAGACCAGGACAACTAGAAGCTGTGACATATAGGGTTGCAGAGCCTGGGTATTTTGCTTTACTGTAAAAGGAAGTTTATACAAATTGTAACCAAGTGGCCCAGTGTTCTCATTATTACAAAAAACATCCAGTTTACAGTTAAGAAATAGGTTGAAGGTGTGTGATATCTTCATAACAGTTGTATCCCTGGAAAAGAAATGCCCCTATTACTTTGTTTTTGAAAAGAGCAGTATGGAATACATGCCATGAAAGAACACTGTCAATAGAGACAGCAACAAGTTAGCTTACATGTGCGAGTAGCATAAGATGTTTATATCTAAGACTGTTTTGTTCATTCCATGGGGGTGTTTCTTTACTATCTATAAAAGATATTATCCCTTTCTAGTGATAGCATTTACCAAGAGGCTGCACTTAAGTTCACTACCATAATAACTATACACTTACTAGAAATGTACTCCTTTGTGTTGGACTATTTCTAAAAGTGTATCCTGCAAAACTATCTCCATTCCTTTCAGAACCAAGAACTTTCACATTGATACAGGCCTATCCTGACTTCACCTGTACTAGTCATATGCCTAGACTAAAATGGAGGAAGAACAGAGGCAAATTTATCTTAACATTGCCTGTTATATAGAACAGCAGTATTATCTTTTTAACTAACTTTTCAACATGATTATTATGACTTTAAAGAAGGACAGATTATTGGTTAACTTCTATAACCAACATGGAAACAAATCAGAGGAATATTAATTGCTGAGAAACCTTCATAAATTGAAGTGGAATTGCACAGCCTGAAAAGAAGATTAAGAGCTGCTTTTCTCTATCTACTTCTACTTCTGAAATTCCATTATTATGGTGGGAAACGTGATAGCTTTTGGTATCCACAGAGAATACTATTTTTTTTTCAGTCATGTAAATTTCATTTGCTCAGACATCTATAACGAGACAGAGGTAGCTTACAATAATTTACATTTCAATCTCCCAAATGCATGTGAAGTGGAAAACAGTTCTGTGACAATAAAATTTTATTAGCTGAGCTAAGTGTAATTTACAGTTAATATATGAAAAACTTTTCAGTTCACTTCATTCTGTCTGATAAGGCAGAAAGAGCAATATATTAACATAATGGATCTGTGAAGTGGTTAACACTGTTTATTCAACATGTCTATTACACATGGAATTTTAATTTGAGACTTTTTTGAGGAAAGTGACATCAACAATTGACAGTTATTGATTCAGCAGCTAGGTGATTTAACTGTTTTTACATAAATGAAAATCAAAATCCAATTAAACTTGACTTTCTAGTTGAACTATTTATCACTGACAGAATGCTGAGTGACGACTACTGCCACATAATAATTTAGGAAAGGGAGAACCCCTTGCTTTCTAGCTTATCTGTAGATACAGCAGGGGGACCTATGCCTTTCGCTTCTTAGTCAGTATATTATCTGTCCATCTCTGAACCTAGGAGTCCTTCACAAATAATACTTTAGAATGAAAACAAATAAATGGATCACATTGTAAGCCTGGGTGCATTCAATAAGACTCCACATTCACAAATACTGTGATTTATTGATTATTGCCATGGAATAAGGCTCAGAAGTTGCTGTTGATAAATACACTGGTATTAGAAAGTCAGTAGTATTACTGTGGTATATAGCTTATTGGATGGGTGTCCCTGTATATGGGATATAGCCTGTCAACTATACAAAGTTGATACAAAGGTGGAATCTCTCCTCTGGTGCCTTTCTCTTCTTAGTTTTCTTTGCAGGAGGAGAAAAGACAAAGATTCAGTTGATGTCATTTCATTATTAGGTGGAGTTTGAGTGACTTTAAGGAATGCACAGGTTTCAGTTCGTTGGCACATGCAGAGATGTGAAAAGTAATGTGTATTTTCAAGTTAATGAAACAAAGTTCAGCCATCAATCACTTGTTGGGACATTCCTCTGGCTTAGTTCCCATTAGCAGCATTTTTTCAAACAGAGCATGACCACAACACCTCTGTACCTTTTCTTGCTTTGTTTCATATCTCTCTCAGGCCAGTACACCAAGGTTCTTCAGTGTTTCTGCTCCTGAGGTGTGCAGATTTTTTTCTGGTGAACTACTGTCAACATGGAGACTACTTCCTGGTGAGATTTGTCTTTCAGCATTTTTCTGCAATGACTAATAGTTTTGTAGGCTGTGCTTTATCATGATGCAATCAGATTGCTTAAATATAATACATTCTAATCTTCTATTTTCTCTTTGTTATTTGCAAAGTAGTTAATAGGTAATAGTAAATAGGTATTCATCCTGAAAAAAACCATGTTTTAAGGAAAACCAAGATGATAAAATAAAAACTCATTGTCGTGGTTTTGCCCTGGCTCAATTTACTTTTATACCCCCCATACAATTACTATCAGTTGAGAGAAGGTTTATGTAGACAAAAAAAGAGACTGAATTAAAAAAAAGTATGAGTGTTTATTATTAACAAACTAAAACTAAAGAATTATATCTACAATAATTTTACTTAAGTAAAAGGTATTAGGTATTTACAGAAGATACTTCTCCCCCCACCTCCCTTTATATCAGTCCAAGGAGGAGAAGCAGTCTTTTTCTGTTCTCAGAATTCCAGCTCTCTCTCTCTCCAGTAACTCTGCAGCACTTTCGTCGCAGTTGGAACTTCTTTATCTCTCTCTTATTCTGTGTTGGCCTCCAGGGCTGGGCCTACCCCCCTCCTGGGTTAAAACCGAAGGCTGAGGGTTACCCAGGTCCTGAAGGGGCTCCTTCCATAGACTTGCAAGGGGACACTTGCTTACTATGGATCTTCTTCCACAGGGTTACAGGGGATAATGGTTTAAGAGTTCATCCCTGTTTCCCTATGGAGGTCCCTCCCCATGGGAGAACAGTCCTTGATTGACTTCTCGGCATGGGTCTAGTCTGGATCCCTTACTCGGATCCCAATATCCCACCTGAGCCATTTTCTGCTCCAGCGTAGGTTCTCTCTAGCACCAGCAGCACGGATCCCACACATGGATCCCAACATCCCTACCTGAACCGTTTTGTGTTCCAGCGTAGGTTCTAATACCCATCAGGGTCATAAATCTTCAACAGCAGCAGCATGGATCTCTCACTGAGATCCCAAGCTTATCTGAGCCGTTTCGCTCCAGCATAAGCATCGATCCCTTCGAGGGTCACAAAGTCTTTAACAGGACTCTGCCTCATCTGAGCCGCTTTTACTCCAGCATAAGGCTTTCTCTGTTAAAGTCACAAATCTCTGGTGCATCCACAAACTCCTCTGTGAGCCGCATGGGGGGTCTCTTCACCCCAACAAATTTTCACAAGTGGTAGGGTTTTTATTTTTCAGTCTTTACCCTGCTGAAGGGAGAGAGAGCAAAAAGGAGAAAAAGCAGTTCTCCCCCCTTCGAACTTTTCTTCTCTCTCCTGTAACTGCAGCTTTGACCTTGGAAGTTCTCTTATCTCATGGCTGGAATTCTTCTGCAGCGGTTTCTCGTCTAAGCAGTTCGCCTTTTAAACTTTTTTTTCTTCACTCTCTCACAAGAAAGAAGAGAGGCTTCAGTACTACACCTGCCCCCCCCCGGCCCAAGCCGGGGGAGGAGGGGGCCGTGGCCCTCCTCGGGCCAGCTACCCTTCTACATGGCTGCTGTTCCTAATTTCAACTGCGCAACCAACCTTCTCTTCCGTTTTCTTAAAGATGTAATTAGCAAAGGCGTCACTGAACTTTTTGATTGGTTTTTTGTCCGGAAATCACCTGGACAAAACCATCCTCAGCCCCAGGGATGGGCTGGTGGGCAAAACCACGACACTCATGTTCAATTTTTGAAAAGCATTGGTTCCTACAAACATGATAATTTTTAAAAAGTAAAATAGTAAAAATTTAATAATTAAGTTTGCTTCTGAATTTAATCTTGAATTTAGGTGAGAAAATTACATTTTTTCTATAAAACAGTATATATTTATGCTGTGACTATCATCATCATGGCTAGGCTTCACAAACGAAGATTTGAGAAGGGCTCTACCCACACTTGCTACAAGCACGCTGATGGCTAAAAAGGCCAATGCGAGATAGACAAGTCCGGTTGCAGAAGGCACAGCAGAAAGACTCCCCGGGTGACATCAACGAGACACGATTCTTTCTGCACTGTCTTTTCTCCTCGAGAGTGATCCTGCGTGTGTGTTCTCAAAAGCAGCAGCAGCGTTATAGATGGTGTGTCTCCAGGCCTCCCGATTGGAGGCCAGGGTAGACCAATGGTGGTGATCAATATGGCCAAGGCTGAGGGATTGTTTCAGGCAGTCCTTGTATCTCCTCTTCGGGGCTCCTCTCTTGCAGTAGCCAGTGGCAAGTTCCCCATAGAGCACGATCTTAGGGAGGCGGTAGTCCTGCATCCTGGAGACGTGCCCTGCCCAGCACAGCTGTGTTCTCAGCAGCATGGCCTCAATGCTCGTGACTGCTGCCTGTTCAAGGACAGGCGTGTTGGTCACATAGTCAGTTCAGTGGATGTTTAGGATTGTAAGGAGGCAATGCTGATGGAAGCGTTCTAAGAGATGCAAGTGGTGGTGGTAAATGACCCATGATTCAGATCCATATAAAAGAGTAGACAGTACAATGGCTCTGTAAACGCTGATCTTTGTACTTTTCTTCAGGTGTTTGTTTCGCCACACTCTTTTATGGAGTTTACCGAAAGCTCTGTACACCTTTGCTAACCTGTTGTCTATTTCTGCATCAATCTTACCGTCTGAGGAGATGATGCTACCCAGGTAATTAAACTGCTGGACTGATTTGAGCTCTGTTTCACCAATGATGATATGGGGATGATGGAAGATTTCTATGTGGGCAACGAGGGCGGCATCATCAGTGTAAAGCAGCTCACGGACAAGATGATTTAAGGTCTTAGTGTGGGCCTTCAGTCACCTTAGGTTGAAAAGGCTCCCGTCGGTACAATATTGAATGTAGATACCGTTTTCTTCATTGAGGTCTGCCATGGCCCTTTGGAGCATCATGCTGAACAAGATTGTGAATAAAGCTGGTGCAAGAATGCAGCCTTGCTTCACACCATTGGTTATTGGAAACGGCTCAGAAAGTGCATCACCATATCTGACTTTGACCACGCTGGTCCTCATGAAGCGAGGTGATCATTTTGAGGAACCTGGCAAGACATCCTAAACATTCCAAAATCTGCCACAGACCTTTTCTGCTCACAGTATCAAAAGCTTTGTTGAGATCAACAAAGGTTACTTAGAGTTCCCTACACTTCTCTTGCAGTTGCCTGAGAACAAATACCATGTCTGAGGTACCTCTGTTGGCTCGGAAACCACATTGGCTTTCAGGCAGAAGTTCCTCTGCTATGGCGAGTATTAATCTGTTCAAAAGAATTCTTGCAAGGATTTTACCAGCAATGGAGAGCAGAGTAATACCTCGGCAATTTGAGCAGTCTGATTTATCACCTTTCCTCTTGTACAAGGTGACGATGACAGCGTCACAAAGGTCTGAAGGCAGTTCACCTCGTTCTCAACAGCACACCACGAACCCGTGAAACTTAGCATGGAGTGCTTGGCCACCATGCTTCCAGACTTCAGGTGGGATTCCGTCAACCCCAGCTGCCTTGCCAATTTTCACCTGCTGTATTGCTTTAAGAGTTTCTCCCATGGTGGGGGCAGTATCCAGTTCAGTTTTCACAGGTTGTTGTGAAATGAACTGCATTGCTGAGTCTTTAACTACACGATTAGTACTGAAGAGAGTCTGAAAGTGTTCAGACCATTGATTCAAAATGGAAACTTCATCTGTGAGAAGCATTTGGCCATCTGCACTGAGTAAAGGGCTTTGAACCTGGTGTGTAGGACCATAGGCTGTTTTCAGAGCCTCATAGAATCCCCTGTAGTCACTTGTATCTCTGCATAATTGGATTTTTTTTGCTAGATTGGTCCACCGCTTGTTCTGGATGAGACGAAGTTTCCATTGGAGCTTGCTGCATGCGAGTCGAAAGGCTCCAAGTATAAGAAAAGGCGTTACTATAACCCATGAATATTGCACTTTGTGGGCCAGTATGCAACTTATCTTCCTGTATATACTCAAACATTCTCTGCTTACCCCCCTGGTGTTTTGGTGGGATTAAAATTAGAGGAAAAAGTTACAGATGTTAATGCAGAAATAGCCCAACCCACTGCAAAAGTAAGACATCCACCTACACAGAGAGTGTTGAGAGCTTAGTAATAGTAGGGTACCTAACAGTCTTCCTAAATTAAATAGTAAATTGCATATTGTTGGGAATTTCAGCATAAATTATGACTTAGAACTAATGGTGTTTACTGCTCTTAGTCACTACATTTTTGTTGCTTGGGACAATGATACTTTTATAAATTATGAAAATGGATAAATACTCTAATTTTTAGAGAAATTTCATTATGATAGTTATTTTTCATGCTTTTCTATCATCACAGTAACTTACACGAAGTTTTCCTTGCGCAGAGCATAAGTATGATTTGTGCTTTTGGGAGCTTTATACCCCAACTTATACACAGTCAACACAAATTGCAGATCTGTCAGTTATCTTCAAGCACCACATTTCCTGTAAACATATTTACATCTATTTCCCAGAGTGTTGATTTATAAAGTAAAATGGAATGGTTTAAGGCAAAAGAAATATATGCCAGGAGATATTGCAAATATTACAAACCCATCTTATACATCTAGAACTGCAGTAGACCATGGAAGCTATGACAAATGTAATAAATATTATTAAAATTCTGTATTTTAATCTGGATTTGTCTTCTGAAAATGCAATTTTCTTTTTTTCTTTTTTTTTTTCCTTTCGAGAACTGCCACTTGAAAGGGTGAGACATTTACCCCTTTAATCTCCATAAAGATACAGGTTTTCTGCAATATTTGGGGTACATCTGCTATAGGAAGGAGTTGAACTTAAAAATGTCCATGAATGGCTACAAGCTCTTCAGATGGGACAAGCAAGGTAGGAGGGGTGGAGGGGTGGCTCTGTATGTTAGAGAGTCTCTTCCCTCTGTCCTACTCTGTAGAACTTGAAGTCAGTAATGATAAGGTTGAGTGTTTGTGGATCAGAATCAGGGGGAAGGCCAACAAGGTGGATATCCTGGTGGGAGTCTGTTACAGAAAACCTAATCAAAATGATGAGGGTGATGAATTTTTCTACAAGCAGCTGGTGGATGTCTCAAAATCTCCAGCCCTTGTTCTCATGGGTGACTTTCACCTGTTGGATGTCTGCTGGGAACTCCATACAGTGGAGAAGAGGCAGTCTGGGAGATTCCTAGAGTGCATAGAGGATAATTTCCTGCTTCAGCTGGTAAATGAGCCTATCAGAGATGGGGCTCCACTAGACCTTCTGTTCACAGACAGAGTGGGTGATGTGGTGGTTGGAGGCCATCTGGAGCACAGTGACCATGAAATAATAGAGTTTTCAATACTCCGGGATTCAAGGAAGGTCACCAATAAAACCTCTACACTGGACTTCCAGAGGGAAGATTTCAACATGGCAAGGTTATGGAGCAGATCATCCAAAGTGCAGTCACATAGCACCTACGGGATGGACAAGGGATCAGACCCAGCCAGGGCGTGTTTAGGAGGGGCAGGTCCTGTCTGACCAACCTGATCTCCTTTTATGATCAGGTGACCTGTCTGGCGTCAGGGAAAGGCTGTGGATGTGTCTACTTGGACTTCAGCAAAGCCTTTGACACTGTCTCCCATAATATACTCCTGAAAAAGCTGCAACCCATGGCTTGGACAGGGGCACTCTGTGCTGGGTTAAGAACTGGCTGGAGGGCCGGGCCCAGAGAGTGCTGGTGAACGGGGCTGCATCCAGCTGGCAGCCGGTCACCAGTGGTGTCCCCAGGGATCAGTGTTGGGCCCGGTCCTGTTTGATATCTTCATCAATGATCTAGATGAGGGGATTGAGACCATCATTAGCAAATTAGCAGATGACACCAAGCTATGGGGAAGTGTCAATCAGCTGGAAGACATTAGGGCTCTGTAGAGGGACCTGGACAGACTGGAGAGTTGGGCTGCTTCCAATGAGGTTCAACAAGGCCAAGTGCCAAGTCCTGCACTTTGGCCACAACAACTCCTGCAGGCTGGGCACAGAGTGGCTGGAGAGCAGCCAGGCAGAAAGGAACCAGGGAGTTTGGATCAACAGGAAACTGAACATGAGCCAGCAGTGTGCCCAGGTGGCCAAGAAGGCCAATGGCATCCTGGCCTGCATCAGGAACAGTGTGGCCAGCAGGTCCAGGGAAGTGACTCTTCCCCTGTACTCAGCACTGGTGAGGCCACACCTGGAGTGCTGTGTCCAGTTCTGGGCCCCTCAGTTCAGGAAGGATCTTGAGATGCTGGAGCAGGTCCAGAGAAGAGCAACCAGGCTGGTGAAGGGACTTGAACACAAGTTCTATGAGGAGTGGCTGAGGGAGCTGGGGTTGTTTAGCCTGGAGAAGAGAAGGCTCAGGGGAGACCTCATCACTCTCTACAAGTCCCTGAAAGGAGGTTGTAGTCAGGTGGGTTTCGATCTCTTCTCCCAGGTAACTATCAGTAAGACAAGAGGGGATGGTCTTAAGCTCTGCAGGGAAGGTTTAGATTGGATATCAGGAAGAAGTTCTTTACAGAAAGGGTAATCAGGCATTGGAATGGACTACCCAGGGAAGTGGTGGATTCTCCGTCCCTGGAGGTATTTAAGAGACTGGATGTGGCACTTAGTGCCATAGTCTAGTAACTGTGGTGGTAATGGATCAAGGGTTGGACTTGATGATCTCAGAGGTCCTTTCTAACCCATCTGATTCTATGATTCTATGATTCTTGACTCTATATCTGCAAACTTCTCTCGAAACGCAACTCTTATAAAAAGTGCATATATGTGGTGAAGGGAAGATCCTGCTGCCATAAAACAGGATGGTATTGGTTTTTTTTAATACATCCACTAAACATAAACATTTTGTTTTCCCTTTCCCTGTATGATGAGCACATTTGTTGCCTGTGGCAATCCTCCTTGTGGGATGCAATGGAGGTGGGAGGCAGCAGAGGAGACCCTTCTCTGTTGGATGTCTCTGGCACTGTCCTGGTCGAGGAGAACACAGAGCTGCTCTGCAGAGCTGCAGCATGCTGGTGTTGCCTCTCATTTGTCACCTTTCTCATAAGGGCCTCCAGGGCAAATGACATTTTGTACTGCAGATGCAAAAACTCTGTTCTGAAGTGATGCAACCAAGTCCACAACCAAAAAAAAAAAAAAAGACTTGTTACCTTCTTAATTCAAATGGCATTTGCAAATAGCTGGTATGTTGCCAGAGAGACTAATGTATGGAAACAAATTAAACCTAAAAACCCACTGCTGGACCAAGTCAGACCCTTCACTTTACTTCAGGAAAATAATGCATTAGGAAATTTATGAGAACACTTGGCAAGTCAAAGGGGTTTTGTTGTATTTTATCGATTTCACATACGGGATTTTTTTTCCCAATAAAGGTATGTAACTAGTGACAAGCTACCTGTTCCAGAAAGCATATGCATGTTACCAGTTTAAAAACACCAGATCTCATATACACACGGCCTATCCTATGTCAAACTCAGGCAAAGGGAAATGTACTGATCTGTAGGCAAAGCCTGAAAATACTGGAACCAATGACTCTTGCGGAGTCACTAAAAAATTTATTCAACCAATGCAGGAACTCTGGCATTATCAATACACTTATATACTATGATTGCCGAGATGAGAAATGACTTTATTTGTTCCTGAAAATGTCATGTTTGCAGAGTGCTTCGCCTGATACAAGAAGTGGTCTGTTTTGTCTGTTCAAGTCTATTCCTACATGATAGGTATATATTTGTCTCCAGATGACACATCAGTTATAATGTTCTCTTCTTTTCTTCAGAGTTCTATCTTCACTGTGCACTTATGGCAGGATTTACCACCTATTTTAAAAAAAACTGTAAGGAATAAGACATTACAAGAGAACTCGCAAATACACCAAATGATGTTTTGTTGTTGAGCAACTACTCTTATAAATCCAGAAAAGAACCATTTATTTGATTACTACCTTAGGTTTAACCTTACACTTGTCTTCTGAATTTTCCATTTTGTTAGGGGTAGAAACAGAATTTTGCAGACTAGAAGAAAATTGCTGCATGAATGTCCTTACCTCTTTATTAACTTATAGAGTTTATATCATGAACTTGCTTACAAATTCATGGCACTGTCATTACTGAGGTATACTGACAAAATGGACTATATCTTCTATACATTAAGGATTATGGTAATGTGCTCACACATTTCTCACTGTCCTCCTTCATGTTTCTCCTGCAGTAGACTATGTCATTAAAACAGCAAACCAACATTTTTTATAAGCGAGTAGTCAGTGCACTGAGGATATAATACCCATCTTCAAGTTTCTAGGTTCAGAGATTTCTGAACCTAATAAAACTCACTTTATTTTCTTGAAAACAACTATGGGGTTGTTAAATACTGAAGTGTCCGTAGTTTATTCTTCCTTGCTTTCTGATATACTTCTCTATTCTATGGAACTATGGCTGTCAGCCATTAAAATACTACATGTTAATTAAAAATTTCCATATTCAACTTCACAAACACTTTTTTACCTTCTGAACATTGCTAAAATGCAGTGTGGACATAAAAGCTTACATTGTTCTAATTTTAGCCTTCAAATATTAGTTCAAAAGCTGAAGGTTTAGGAGATGGGTATCTAAAGGCATTGTGAGTGTCAATAATTTGTTTCTACTCTTTACTTCTGAATAACTCTGATAGCAGAACTATCATTTTGCACGACATTAGTTCTAACAGACATTTCTCAGAAACATGTAGATATACATAATGATCATAGAACTTATAAACTCTCTCTGCTTTCGAGAGAAAAAAACCCCACTACCTAGTAATTTCTGTGCAGATATGCAATTTCAGATTCAAGATAAATATTTATAACAGCAGACTTACAACACCTGCATACTTGCATTTCATTGTAGAATATATGACTCCAAATAAATTCTGTTATGTATAAGATGAGATTTACATATGTTGTTTGAAGGCTCTGAAAAATCGTACTGTAGAAATTAACGTACAGGCATTACAGCTATTAATTTCTAACTTCTCTTGGAACCATGTTGTGTAGAACTGATTAGTGTAAAAGAACATTAAAAAAGTTTGTCACAGTTCCTTCTCTTAGATATCCGACACTTAATGTACAACAAGCTAAATATTTGGATCATGACAGTATTGATGTAGAACACAAAGTAATCCTTGCAAGGCTTTTAGGTCAGCAGAGCTTGTGAGAGTCTGACAAAACGTTTCAAGGACAGAAGGCTCAAGAAAGGGCATACAAAGCAAGACGTTAATAAAGGGGTTCTGGTGACAGGAGGAGTGAGGAATATGTGTGTGTGAAAAGGAATGAGAGTGTTAGTAAATTGGAAAAAGATTAATATAAATAATAAATAAATTTGGAAATAAACTTGGAAAACTTCAGCCTGACAAAGAATGAGGAATTGGCAATCAAAAGACTTCTGAAAGTGGGATTCTTGCCTTACCCCTGAAATGTAGCCAGTAGCATCTCAGGATTCAGCAGAGCTGACCAATGAAAACTTTGAAGAAATTAGAGTATAAAGATGTCTGAGCTTATAATTATGATGGGTTTTTCCTTTCCATTTATACAATCCTATTTGTAAGTGATGTACAATGAGCTGGAGCATGTTTCTTTTTCAACAGAGTAAACTTCAGATGCTGTGATATCAGAATGTTTGAGAAAACAGTGACAATTTTACTCTTTATTCTCAAATTTTGCAATGCTATTATTCTAACTGAAAGCTCATTTCTGAAAACCCAGGAGGTAATATTTCCTCACACTTCTGAACTGGTTTGAGTGAATATGAGCAGGAATTTGGAACTTTCTGAACAACAGAAGGGTTCCATCTGGTAGTTGATAGAAATAGATTCTCAGCCAAAACAGGAAGAATAGAAAGAAGCCAAAGTTTGGAGGAATGTATATTAGTACAGCATGCATTACCCATATGTTTGCATATACAAAGATACATCTGCACATAGGCACTCAGTCAATATTAACATAATCTAGGTAAATGAAAAAAAAAAAGATTCTGCAATAAGAATAGAACATTCTGTGTTACAAATGTCACTGAACATACCCACCTCCCGAGTTATTTTCCATTTCAAAGTAAAGTTCCATATAAAGAAGATCAGAATGAGTTGGCAAAGCAGAACTTTACAGTACACTGAGATGGTGTCCTGGAAAACGAAAAGCAAAACTTTCCTTTGTTGGACAGCTGCATTTCTTTGATTATGTGATGCATATATAACTGGCAATGTTACACAGCTATTACAGATTAATCGATGTTAATTAATTATGTTACAAAGAACACGTGACATTTTGTGCTTTGTGTATTTCCTTCAATAGTTTTTATACTTTGTTACAGAGTAAGTGTCTTTATTATTTCTCACATAAATAACCAGTGTGCTGTTTACAGCCGAAATAGAACCCCATATGAGGCAGTTGTACTCACCACAAACAAGAACTTTTCATGCATGCAGGACTTGAACCAAATGTTTATATAGACAGCTGATAACATGTTACAGCCAACTCATTCATAAACTTTTTTTTTTTGTTTCTTTTAAATGGAAGTGAATTCTTCATTAACATACCACTCTGTGGTTAACACTCCCTCAAGATATACATTTTATTGACTCAAAAATATCATATTCAGGTATCATTCTAGAGTGTATTGACTGCTGCAACATATGACATGAATGAGTGTTTCAGAAACAACAACAAAAAAATAGGTAGAGGCACAGAGAGTGGAGTCATGCTCAATTCACTATCCATACAGAGTTCTCAGTTTTTATAAGAGCTTTTATGTAATTTTTGCTAGTTGCTATGGCAATTGGAATTCTGGTTTTGTTAATACAATAAAAATTCACTTCACCAGCATGATAGAAAGTCACTAATACTATATGACTTTTATCACATTAGTATCTTTTTCATGGCATTAGAAACTCAGTAGAGGACAGGAAACTCACTGATTCTATGACAAAGTCCCTAACAGAAGGTAACAGTTACCAGTGTGCTGTGAAAGATCTAGTATTTCACCGGACTTAAAACTTTATTTGTTCTTTGTTTGGGGTTTTTTCTATCAAAAAAAAAAAAAAGTTGAAACAAAAATATACAGAATTAATACAATTATAAAATGTGGGGGTTTTTCTTAATTTGAAAATATTAGACTAAAGAAGTAGGGCCTGATCTCAAGGCTGCTTAGAAAATTAAAATGTTTTAGTCAAATTTTGTGATTTTAATCCTTTCATAAGTAAAGAACATAACCAAATGTTTAATAAAGTACTCTGCATCAGAGCCAGAAAGAGGTGCTCAAGTGACTTGAACTTCCATATTCACATTTATTTCCAAATAACTTTCAAAAGTTATCTAATTTGACACCAGTCCTAGAGTCTTTTCAAGTCACATTTATAATACCTTGATTGAGACTTCTGGGAGAGACAGGGGGTAAAAAAAAAAAGTATTGCATTTAAAAATTATTTTGCCTATGCTAATGCAAATTTATTACTATCTAGCTTAATTTTTTTAAAACTTGGATAAAGTCTTCTTTTTTATTAAATCTGGATTTTTTTCTATTATTTAAAACAAACCGTTGCAAGAAAAATACCTCAACAACTCATTGACATATTTATCAGTTTAAAACTTCCTGGAAGATATTAATTAAGTCTGTTTACTTGTTGTGACGTAAGTTATATACAAGTGAAACCATGGAACTATCATAGCCTTCCTAGAAACAGATTTAGGATTATTTTCAAAGTTGAAAATAAACTGTTAAGAGACAAAACAGTAAGAAATACAAATATAAAATATCCATGCATAAGGTGTTCTGTAACAAGTGAAAATACTTTCCTGTGGCGTCAAGACATTCACACTAAAAATTTTCTCTTACACAGTGGATACTCAGGCTCTTGCAGAATTATTTAGCCTCTCACAGAGATTACTGATTTTAACATGACACAAATCTGATCCAGAATAAAAATTCCCCTGCCACTTTCAGGAGGAATGTTGTGCTTCTGGAACAATACTCTCAGACCTCAGTGATTTGTCAACAGGATGCTCTCTGTCCCAGAGGGCATAGTCAATATACAACTTATTATCTCTCAAAACAGCAGACAGTTTGAAGTCTCATAAGTCCCAAGATTTACACTTTGTGTTAATTAGTTCATATTTATGCAGCTGTGTGAATCAAGCTGGCTTCTGGTCACAATTATCAGCTTTTTTATCGTTCATATGAATCATACTGGAATGTTTCCTGCAAAGTTCTGCAGAGGGGAAAAGAATGTTGTCTACCCTTTTATCACCACCAATTACTTGGAAAGACATTTTTCTTTAACATTCCAGATGTAGACTAGCTTCAGACTGGAAATTATCTGATACTCTGGTATTAACTGTTGAACTGGAATTTCAGTGCAACAGTTTGTTTAGACATTAATAATATCATATTACTTTGAGACCACAAATCAAACCAAACATTTCCTTTTGAAACCATTAGGTGGCCAAGCTTTTAGGGAATGGTTTGTACATTTCAGTCAGGCTAGTAATTAATTACTAGCTATTAATAGCAATCCTGATTTGAATTCCATATTTTACTTATTTAGTTTGGTAAGAACATTTCATAAAACTGGAAACACATGTTTCCTTGACAGTGGAGTTCCAATGCCCAGGAGTCCTACAGTGCATCATGAAATACAGTCAATCATGTAGTAGTCTAACAGCAACTTAGAGATGGTCCTTGGCCTTCCAATTGTTCCGGTCTTGCTGTTGAGAGTGAGAGCTTCAAAAAGGCTCAGGCACAATCTCTTCAATAATCATGGGATGCTGGGTTTTTTTCCAGAACATATAGAAAAGGAAGATACTCTCTAGAAAAGATGATCAATGCCCAGCACCACGCATATAGTCTTCCTAGGATCTATGGTATTTTGATCAAAAACTTGTTTGCAGATCAAATATTGCAGATTCTAAGAGGAAGTAGCACACTGCTGTGTAAACAGAAACAAACAAACAAGCAAACAGACACAAGAAAAGCAAAACAAAACCCCCTCCACTGTTACTCCTATCACTGCTGTCATCTGTAGAGCATCTTTGACACTTATTTTTCAAAACTGACTACTTGTTGACATATATCTAAATGGGACCTATTTCATTAAGCTAAACAAGCAAAAAGTGTACAATATCAACATTTTGCAATATAATTACATGCATATGTATGTGTGAACTTAAACATATACTTGATGCTGTATGCATGAGATAGAAATCTACAAAAATAATAGTAAATATGCAGCTAAATACAGACTCTACCACTCAAAATCACACAACTACATGTGTACATTAAAAAAAAGGAAAATAAATAGGATCCAAAATTCAAATATGTAACCTGAATGGAACTAGTTTTAAGTTATTGTCTGTACTACATACTTGACAACCAGTCAGTGTCAAAATACTCTAATTAGTCTCTGGACACACTAAAATAGAAACTGAGTTTGTGTGTATTTTCTCCATGTCTCTCTTTCAGACAGCAAAGTTTCCCCTCTATTTTCACTTCACCCAAAGATTTTTCAACAAACACTACTAATAGATAACAACATTACCTCTTTTCTAATTTGTAAATCCACAGGTATAAAAAAAAGATTTTTAATTCCAAAATAGTTGATATAAAAATATCAGATTTTTTTTTAAATTTTATTCATAGTGTAAGGAAAAATGTCCCTTAGAGTGGCCAGATCCTGAAGAAAAACATCCTTTTGCTCTCAGAACATCATCAGTTTCTTATGTGAACAGTTGATCTGTTCACTGCAAATACCTAAGATCATAATGTTGTCTGGAACCAACACAGACCATGATAGACCCACTCCAGCAATAGTCAGGAAACTGCAGGATCATCTTCTGAAATAATGAGTCAGTTGGGTATAAATTGCCATAATTTATTATATTATAAATAAAGTCACAAGTATATTCTAAGTTTTAGCATATCCCAAAGATTTGTGCTACTATTTCTTCTGCTTTCTGCACTTATTTCTTCTGCTATTGACACTTGAGATATCTCTAGACAATAGAGTTGATTTTTAACATGAAAACATGACTGTATGACCTAAGAGAGATTTTTGTGGCTCACTTAAAGTATTCTGGAGAAAGAAACCTCTCCTAGCAGAAAATTTTCTCTGTATTTATCCAATAGGTGATACTATTAATTCTTAGACAAATGTTTGCTGAAGCACTCTTAGCAGCTCTGCCACCAGGAGAGAGTGAAAAATAAACTGCGAAGTAGACAACTTTCTTGGTAGTTCTAGCCCTGATCATTAGGATAAAAGATTGCATCAAAATGACAAAAAAACCCCAACTATGCAAGTATTACTAACTTTCATGATCACAGAATCATAGAATCGTAGAATATGCTGAGTTGGAAGGGACCCATCAGGATCATCAACTTCAAATCCTGACCCTGTACAAGACACCCCAAGAATGACATCATACACCTGAGAGCCCTGTCCAAGCACTTCCTGAACTCTGTCAGGCTTGGTGCTGTGACCCCTTCCCTGGGGAACCTGTTCCGGTGCCCAACCACCCTCTGGGTAAAAAACCTTTTTTCTGATATCCAACCTCAACCTCCCCTGACTCAGCTTCAGGCCATTGTCTTGGGTCCTGTCACTGGTCACCAGAGAGAAGAGATCAGTGCCTACCCCTTCTCTTCCCCTCATGAGGAAGATATAGCTGCAGTGAGGTCTCCCCTCAGTCTCCTCCAATCTGAATCAGTGGCCTCAGCTGCTCCTCATAAGGCTTCCCCTCCAGTCATACTCACTTCCCAGAAAAATGGTTTGTACAAATGAATAATCAAGATTGCTTCAGTAACATATTCTAAAGGATTGGTATATTTCAAATTTTCTTTCAATATCTAAAAGCTGTCTCCCCAGGGAACTGTAAGCCCTTAAGCCTGGTACTGATCAGATACAAAATAAGAGAAATGTTACTTCATGACTAAAAAATAGAAAAAAAAACTATACAAAAGGTAAAATAATGACAACTGCATGGTTTTCAGGAAAAACGCTCTTGTCAAAGAAATTGGTTGTCTTTGTTTTGATTGGGTTACAAATGATGCAAATATTCTGTTATTATTGTACGTCTGCACTTCATGGCATTTGACCTGAAAGTACGATTTTAAAAGCTTGTCTTATAAGAAATCAGCAGAGAACATGTAAAATTACTTCAGACACAACTGCCTGTATTTAGAAATCTGCCAAAAATGCAATCTGGGCATTTTCTAGCAGCAGAGATGAATTTTTGGACTGCATCTATTTTTATAAACCAATTAAATATAAAGCATTTTTTTTTCAACTGACATTACATTGGATTGTAAAGACTGGAAGCAGCTTGTGCAACAGCATATTTTCTTTAACCTGAAGATACTGATAAAAATTAAATTTTATTTAATATTTTCTAATATTATCTGGTGATAAAGAGCAACACAGTTTTGCCTGTATAAAAACAATATTTTGAATAAAGGGGAAACTGTCTGGCCTCTTAATATTAAAATTATGTAATACTCTGCCTTACTTAAAGTTTATAGTAATCTCAGAAAGCACAACAAAAAGATAATGGAAGAGATCCATGTATTAGAAAAATAATGTACTTTTAAAACTTTGACCCATGTGAGTTGCTAAAGAGAAGCCTTGTCAATATTCCCCTTAAAGTACCTAAAAAAATTTAGAACTTTGTTGCTTTTCAAGACCTTCCTGCTAAAAGCACTCAATATCATGATTACATTGCTGGAAAGGAAGCTAGAAAAATCTTCTCTAGAGAAATTTCAAAATTAAATGCAATATCTAACTATTAAGATCCATTATATACATGAAAATACTTTCCAAAATATATAATGAATTCATTTAACTTGATATTTCTAAAATGAGATTGGATAAATATTTTGGAGGTAGTTTGAACGAGCTTTAGGAAAAAATAAAATGTTGGTCCTGTATGGAAGCAGAGACAGGTACCAAAACAGAGCAGAACCTTCTGATAATGGACTTCCACATTTCACCTCTTTCCTCTAACTTAGCCTGCCTGGAGCAACAACAGTCAAATATATTCTGGTTTCAGCTGGACAACACTGGATATAAAGAAAGGAAAGTCTGTTACAGGGATACTCATAATGGTTATACTGATGTCCTTTTTTCTGAAGCTTGGGTTGTACGAGATACAACCTGGGAAGGAATCTCTTTGCATTCTGTTTTCAAATTTTACTTTGAGAACTGTTCAAGTAGGGAAGAGGTCAGTACACGCAGAGTCTAGGTCAAATGCTGTGACTATATCTACAGATAACATAAGTTGATCTTTGCCTTTTCCCTGTTAGTCTTTAACCTCCAAAAATCCATTTCTGATAGCACAAATATTTTGTGTCACTAAAATCCTTATAGACTTAACTGAGAATTTTTTTAATAAGAAGTGGAGATAAGTAACAGGTCTAAGTGGGAGGCCCTGTGGAATCTACATCCTTAATTCCTTGATTCCATTAAATATTGCAACTTGATAAATTCACATAAAAATAATAAAAGTCAGATGCTAGATTTAATTGGTAATAAGAAGAGGGAAAATGATGCAACAAAGAAATAATAGCACAGCATACGAAGTATCCTGTATACTTTGCCACTTAATTTTGAGACAAATCTGAATTCAATTAACATTTTTAAAATGTGGTCATTCGCTATCCTCACAATGTGAGCAGGAAGCAGCAGTTGCAACAACAAAAAGAACAGCAGAGAGGTTTAACATCTGGAAAGGAGTTCAACAAGGCTGTGTTATGCCACTGCATCTGTTCGGGATTTATACTGAAATGTTAATGCACATTTATCTTGAGGGTTAGAATAGAGGAATTCACATTAGAGGAAGCAAATGCTGTAATATCAGGTATGCTGCTGATGTTGTCTTTATCACCCAGTCTGAGGAATCACTTTGCAAGCCAGTAATGAGAGTGGCTGTGGCTAGTTCAGACTGAGACTACCTGGGAATGTAAAAAAGACAGAAGAGTGACATAGAGTACTGGAAAGCAAAATATTACAAAAATAACTAGAAAATAAGATCAGGAAGTCAGACAAATAAAGAGTCTTCACAAGATTTTCATTGTAGGAATGTGAAATTGAACTATGCCTAGAAGACTTTAGCATCAGCTATGAAATAAATAAACAAAATAAGTCTGGGAAGAAAATTAAGCCATTTTTTATTCCTGATGATGTGTCTAATCTTACAGTAAGCAGTAAGTCATGGTTATAACCGTCATTTCCACTTTTATTTTACTCTCTTGATTTACATTGTTACAAAATATGAACAATCTTCTATTCTTTAAGCGTCGTATTTTGTTTATTTGCTTGAATGCATTTTATGAAGAAAGTATTTGTGTGGAATTTTCGTGAAAACTCAACTGATAGGAAAAAAACAAAGCAAATGTATTTTTACACTTTACAAACAATAATTTTATCTTTATATGGAAAGCAATCAGACATTATGCTAGCTGACAACATAACCAAGTACTACCATCTAATTAACACAGCTGGAGAATCTGCATCCATTCAAACTCCACTTACAAAATACAGAACTACCAAGATGATGGATAATAAAACATCTATTTTAAAGTGAAAATACACCATATCTGGTATTCTGACTATTTGAAATAAATTAAAAAGATAAAAGTAACAAAAACATTGTGGATAAAAAAAATAAGAAAGAAGAAAAGGTAGCAAAACAAAAGTGAGATAAAGTTGCAGGCTGAACCAAAGTAAATTAGGCAAACATTTGTTACTGACAAATAAAACAGAGAGAGTAATCCACAACTGATACAAATCCATGAAATGCTGACTTCCATGGAATCACATCTTAACATGACTTCAAACGTATAGGTTGCATAACTGGAGGAAAACAAGGCAATACTTTTACTTATTTTTCAGACTAAGAGTTTTATAAGAAAATAAACATTAAAAATAGTACTTTTAGAAGGATACTTGCACATTTTTTAATGCAGAATTTTGTGAAGATATGGTACTTAGAGCAGAAGCGTAATGAACAATAATCAAGACTGGAACTATAGTTTCTTTTGCCCACATTTTCCCCAATTCTTTCACAAGTGGGATGTCTATATGTGGTGGCTATATAGACTGTGAAAACCTCATGAAAATCAGGTATTTAGAACAGACAGTTATAAAAAAACCTTGAATTACTTGACTCGAGTTATTCAGGAACCATTTTTTTCTGTGAGTCAAAAAGTATTATATTTTTAAGGCACAAGTTATGTACACTACTAGACTATACCCTGTGCTTATTACTTTTCCATACTGAAAAAAAAAAAATTAAATACTCCAACATTAAAACAAGCAACAAAATTCTAAAAGTGATTTTCTACAAATATTCAATAAGTACTCATTCCACAGTATTATTCGACATCATTTTATTTGACACAATGACAATTAAATACATCATGCAATGTACTAAGTGCCAATAATAATATTTGATTATAATTTAAGGGTAATTTGAACAAATGGCATAATTACTTGATGCATCATAATTACAAAATAGTAGAATGGGATGATGGAAAATTAGAATTGACAGAGAATTTCACCTTCCTATAAATTAGCTCTTTTTTGAGTTCAGTTTTAAAATCCCTTGTATTTAAATCCCTATTTGCACGTCTGCTTCAAATAGGGCCTGGAGGCTGCAGGAAAAATAGTGAAATCAATTTTCTCTCCAGGTCTGTTTCAGGTAACACACAAATCTTCTCTTAAAAATACGCCATAAATTTTGTTCATATGTAATCACACATTCATGTATTGTCATGCAAAGCTGAAGAAATACACACAACTATAGTTCTGAATAAAACTTTAGAAGTTCACTGTAGCCCTTGTTCTTACACAAAAAAAAATCTATCCTTTTGTGTTCCCTTGTGTTTTTTTAAATATTCATACTAATCTCTTAACAGAAAAGAACATCTTTCATTCATGTAGATAGAAGATAATTGGATTACTGCATTAGTGAGCTTTCCTATTTCTCATCATGTTTACAAGTATGTGTAGGTACATCTATGCTTTGGCCATGTATAGTTCATGAATACTGAATATGGATGCATGTAAATATATGCATCTATACATATTTATGTTCATATGTAGGCAGAATCTAATAAACAAAATGTTTGACCTTGCAATCAGTGGTGTTAAAACAACATCCAAAGTGAGAAAGCATCCATATTTCAGGTTGTATTTCAGGATTTTTTTTTTAATGCAGAATTTTATGAACTAGAATAAATTTTTCTACAACAACCTCCACTACTGTGAACTTTTATTCTGTCTCACGCTAACGGTAGATCATTATTATCACTAGTACAAATCCTGAAGTTGTCAAAGTACATCTGAAGTATTCCGTTCACTCTGAAGAGACAGCTTCAAGATTTTGGATTGTGGGCAGTTTATTATCTCATGTTCTTTGCAATCAAATATATGTCATTTATGGTATAGCTGAGAAGCAGCTGTGTATGCTAAATCTGACTGGTCTGCACACAGAACCGAAAATAAGCAAACAGGTTACATTTCTATATGATCTATAACATATATAATTACTTAACATGTTGTTTGATAAAGTTTTTGCAAACCCAGTCAAAACTGTTTTGTCATTAATAGTGAAGAGATGGACAAGGTGTATGTAATCTTTTCCCCGATATTGAATTTTTCTATTTTCCTCCTTTAGCTCAATTTGAAAGGCTTTGTGTTGAAAGAGTCTCCAAAGAAACTAGTAGGTTTTAATGGAAAATATCATCCTCAAGGAATAGACTCTAATTTTCCTCTTTTCTGAGGATAAAAATATTATCTTAACATGAAAGGTCTATCTCTTCTCTTGCTGAGGGAAAAAAAAAGACCTTTAATATAGTCCAATTCATCAAACTGATTCTTTCTTGCTCTAGGTTATTTCTCATTGATATTCTCTTTGATTGCTATGCATTTTTAAATTAGTGTTTCATATATCCATGTAGCACAAATTATTTAGCTATTACCTTAGATTTGTATTCATTACATGTTTGTATGACTTTATCATTGCTCAGCATTATTACACCCATAAGGGAATGACTTGTATTGCCATAGTTACGAAGGTAGGAGTATTTAGTTTTGAAATCAGTATCTTCTCTGTTCATAATCAGGTGAAGAACGAAAGTGTCAGTGTAAATAAATTGTTCTTATTTATCTAGGCATCTTTTCTCTAGAACACTCTTATTCCTGTACAGTAACAAAGTATAGTTTTACCCTTTATTTTTTAAACTAAAACAGCTAATTTTCAACCTGACCTAAAGGCATCTAATACTAATGCTGGAATAAGAAAAATTGTAAGCCCTATGTTAGCAAGCACAGGAGTTTTACATCTTGCTTAAACAACAGCAGACTTCAAACTACAAGCACTAATAAACACTTTTATTTCAGTCTGCATATTCCTCTTCTTTCTCACATTTTAGAAATCAAGGGAAAGCTTCTCTGCAGCTCAGTCAGAAGAAAGCTTAAGACTCCTACTAGTGGAAGGCTCCTACCATTTATATTATCATCTGTTCAGCAGATGTCAGTGAAATATTTGTTTTAGGAGTTCTTATCATTAAAATATTTTGATTTAAGGCTGCTGAGTTACTTCTCTCTTTGTTCCAGTACCAAGTGCAAGGCAGTACAGCTCTTTCTTATAAGCTTTATACTAAGTAGTTCTAAGTATATAAACTAATCCCTTAAGAACCTAACTTTCTAAAAATCAATGGGACTAAAATTCTGTATGTACAAACTGCTCATTTTCTCATACGTGGTAGTAACGTCTTGAAAATTCTTGCATTAGTTTGAGCACATGATTTGCTCTGCATGTCCTCAGAACACTTCAGAAGAAAATCCAAATGCCCTCCATCAGTATTTAAAGTGAGGTGTAGGGTGTATTTGGGGCACTGATAGAGTGTACTAAATTGGTAGGCAATGGGATACTAACATTGCACTTAGTTGCAGTAGGTGACAAGACATGCTGATTTATGTTTTGTAGCTTATTGAGTAGATGTAGTGTAGGTGTCCCATAGCTGACTAGTAAAATAAACAAAGAATAAACTTTAACATTTCTATATCACAAAATTCATTTCCAGGCCGAGATACACCTCTTCAGTTCACCTAGTGTTTGGAAACTGTATATAAAATGCTTTGGACATGATGACAGCTCCAGGTTCCTAGTAGTATCTTATACTACTGCTATGTGACTCATTACTTTGTTGCTGAGAGATCTGAAATACAAAGGATTCTTTAAAAACAGTGATTTACTGTTTATAAGCAGTATCTTTACACCAATGCAACAGAAACAGAAAACTTTTCAATGTATGAAAATACGTATTTAAAGTAGTTTATTACAAAAAGAGGCACAAAATATGAAGCATGGAAAATCAAATACTATCCAGAAATGCATTGCTTTATTCCAACCATTTCAATATTTAAGCTAACATAACAGGAGTAAAAAGTTTGAAACACAGTAAGCAAAAAGATTAAAAAAGTGTTGATTCTCTTCAGAGGTATTCTATGGCATTTCAGTATAACAATATACTGAAAAATCTTTGAATAAGTTCACAATTACTTAGCTTTATTCTCATTATATACCTTTCAGAGAGAAGAAATCAAGATTTTCTTTACCAGAGTAGAGGGTTAGCAAAATGCAAAGTTGGTTTGCTGTTTTGTTGGGTTTTTTCCTCTTTCTGAATTATTCATATGGTTGTTGTTGAGAAAAAAATAATGATTACAGAGCACAAAATCCCAGTAATTTTTTTAAATGCTTCATTACCAAAAAAATATTATTCCCTTGCATAATGCTAAATTGTGAGACTAATTTAAGAGTGTATATGCACAAATAGAAATTTGCACAATATGCGCAATATTTAATAAGGAAATCCTATCTGCAGAAAAAAAGGATAACAGAAAACAAGAAGTCTAACATTAGTGGAGAATATATTCCCAATATTTATCCCTGCTACTCAAAATACATATTCTAGAAAATCCCAGAGCTGGTGAATGGCCAGATAGATGGCTCTTTGGACTGCTCCAAAACTTAAAATAGTTAAGAGTGATATTTTCAGTAAAAACAGATCAGGTCTGTGCTGACACCTGCTCAGTCCAGTAGAAATAAGAGCTGGTTTCTGAATTTGCAATTGAACAGCATTATCAAATTTCTAAACTTACTCCTTTATATTCTGCACCCCCAATTTTGCATTCCTGACAAATCTGAAGTTTTCCTGATGTTTCCTTACACTTTCCTAGGCATTCTTTATCCTTTACACAGAGGAAGAACTTCTCCCCTCACTTCTTCCCTCAGAAATTGTTTTTGGATTAGTCACTACATCACATGGCAAATCACTCCCCTGGTGCTTCAACACCTTCAGGACACAGCACTAGGAAGAGTATGCACCAAAAAGCTGTCATTAGTCGTTTGTCTTCTCCACCAAGGAGAAGGAATACTTCAAAAATGGGTTGATGTTCTGTCTTGTAGCTGTTTCATAACCAGGTTTTGTTGTTGTTGTTGTTGGGTTTTTTTGTTTATTTGTTTGTGTTTTTTTAATATTCTAGACTTTATGCACACTAGGACAAGTATGTGAGGATAACAGATGTTTAAAACTGGGACATGTTTTTCTATCTGGTAGGAGAGCTGTAGGTACTAGCTTCATGAAAGTGTTATAAAGACAATGTTTAATACCTATTCAAAATATATTTTTGAAGGGAAAAAATGCTGTGACTAATAAACTTTGCATGGATATCTTTAAGGCATATATTTGTACAAAAGGCATACTTTTAGAGAAAGGGCTTACAGAGAGAGCAGTTTCTTTGATGATCAAAAAAGTTCTCTGCAGCAGTCATGAATGATGTGTGATATTGTTAAGTTTTTCTTGTTGTTATTCTCAAACTTTTCTCTCTTTAATGATCAATTTGTTTTCTTTTAGGGTTATTCCCTTTTCTTTACTTCTGTTATTTCAGTTTGTCTGTATCTCTGCATCTATTTCTGGCTCTTGTGTCTAATAACAAAAAATAGTTTCTGTTTTATTGGTTTGTTTTATTCCCCACTTCATCATTTTTCCCTGTGACCTTAGATTAAAATAAGTATACAGGTGTAGCTTTTGCTTTTCAATCATTAATAAAGGTATCTTCATTATGACACAAGCTTATTGTTTTAAGTATTGAAACTTTTCCCTATGTACCTTTCTTTTTTTCTAGTTAATTTTCTAGGATGCTGAATCAGGATTTTTTTACTAAAAACAAACATATAAAAATATCACTAATACAGTCTTTTTAACTTCCTCATTTCCATATTGTCTTTTTATTAATTACTTATTACAATGGTCAAACAAAACAAGCATTTGAATATCTATGTAAGACTTTTTTAAACCAACCTCCTTTTCTTATGACAGAAAGCTGTTACTGCAATTTAAATTTCAGACATATGTTAAAGGTAGTTCTAACAGCAAAAACTAGATCTAAACTATGCAGTATAAATCTTTCAGTTTTTTCGAATACCTATTATTCTTCATCAGTTTATACTGTGGCAGCATCCAAGGGCCCACTAAGGACATACATATACTTCTGTTTATTAGATGCTGCAGAATCTTAGGAAAACATCATTCCTGTCTAAAGATACACCTAGTCCTTTAATGACAAGCTGAACCCAGTTAAATCAGGTGTTCACATGTTTATAGTTGTCATGACCAGGAGCTAATCTGATGGAAGAAAACAGAAAGTAAAGTACTATTAGCCAACAGTGTGGAGTAAGGGAAAAGGGTAACAAGATCACACAGAAAAATTCACAGCTTCACAGTAAGGCCGCCGAGGAGTACTGTGATCAATTACGCTGAATTTCATTGTAGTTCAAGACATTATGCTCTCAAAAAATATTTTTTTATATTCTAAAGCCACACAGTTTCTTTCCCAGGATAAAGTATCTACTGGGTTTTTTCCCAACAGTTAGCCACATTCATTACTAGCTAATTCTTACTTATGTTAGCCTGTAGAAATGGAGACATTTAGCTAGCTTTGCTGAGTTCTCTCTATCAAAATTCATCAAAGCAAAACCTATATCATAATTAGTTTCAACTTGTCAGCTTCCATTCACTGGTTCTTGTTGGTTGCTAAACTGAAGAGTCCATTTCAAAAAGTAGTACTTCTCATGAGTACCTTCTCAGGGACTGTGATCAAGTTACCCTTTGATGTCTGCTTTGATAGACTAAGTAAATGGACCTCTTGGAATCTTACATTATAAGATATACCCTCCAATGCTTTAATCATGCACAAAACTCTTCTTTGAACTTCCTCAAAACTATCAGCATCCATTCTGAGAGTAACAAAACCTTTTCAAACATTTTCATCTAAGACAAGTCAGCTACCATCATCGTCACTTAGCTGTGATTCTTTATAGGAAGTTTATATATTTTGACTATTGACAAAACACCCACCATTTACTTTTGAAGCAGAAAATGCTTTCACTGTTATTTCTAAGTACTAAGAAGAGGTAAGAAAAAGGGGAAAAGATGTGTCAGAGAGCACTTTCTTTTTCTTTTCACATTCTGCTTGCAACTGAGTGCTACTGCCATAGGAGAGTAGCAGGGAATTGTATTACCTGAAAAGGCAGTTGCTTTGAAATTGAAATACGGAATTTAAAACCTTGTTGTTGCTTGAAGCACATTAATGTTGATTTACTAGCCAATAAATACAAAAAAGCTTCCAGTGAGGCTTACAGGCTAATGGAGAGAAACAGCACAAAGATACTTCTGTGATTAGTTGTTTGTTTAATTACAAGCTGTAGCTGATTAGAGTTGTTCAGTGTGACTTTCATGGAGTGGTTTAATTCCCTGGATCTAAACCTCTGAGCCCAAAAAGCTGCAATCTAGGCTTCCTGTAGGATTACACCACAATTTAAAACATTTTAGCAAAGTCATCACAACCAGCTCTTTCTTACCCAAAATTTCTACGTAATGGCCTATAAAAATTCTGTTGCTGTAAAAATACTGATTAAATGGCTGGTAATATGCTGCCTTACATGACAGGTGCACTTACTATGGAATATTGCATTAAGCTAATGCTTTCCACATGCTTTGATTGTGGTTGCCTTCTATCACCCACCCAAGTAGTACATCACAGAGAAAGAGCAGTGCTAATGTCTTCTGCTTTTCTTACATATTCAGATTATAGAGTCTTCTGCAGCACATGCTCTGAGAGATAATTCAAATGGAAAAGCAGGCTGTATTTCCATCTTGACCAAAATAGGTCTGCACAGGTTTTCTATCTAAAGTTGGATTAAGCTAACTGCTTCTGATGTCACTTACAGGAAAAGTTTTATTTTGTGATTCCTACCTTTTGTGTAAATGGACAAGGAGTTCCTTTAAGAGAGAAACTGGAAAAATAGAAAAAATTAGATGGAAGACAGTAGCAAGGAGGGACAAATGTTTAAACAAAAAAGGATCTTCTAAGTATAAATGTCCTTTGTGTCTTCCATCTTCCCTTGTGTCTTCCATCTTTTCCCCCTTTTTCCTTCTTGAGTTCCTTCCTTTTTGTCTTTCCTTTTGCTGGACTCTTTCTTTCTCCCTTTCCTTTTTTTCTCCCTTTCTCCTTTTCTCTTTCTTTTTGCCTCTTCTTCTCTCTCCTGTGCTGTAGATCTCAGTCAGCCCAAGCAACATGTCCCTTGACCAAAATGCAACTGGGAGCTGTACAATCTGGTTCTGTTACAGCTGTTAATGACAGCAAGATGACTTGGGCTCTACAAACCTGAAAGAAAATGCCTTTCTCACTTCCCAGATCAGGCCTCTGTTTAAGCTTCTGTCAGAGCTGCAGCTGGTAGGAGCACTTTGATAAAATCGCCAAAGGACAGATAGAGAGAAGGAAAAAAAGTAATTGGTGTAACCTGACAAACCTGAGACTCTGACTGCCACTGCAATGAGAGACAAAGACTAAGTGCTCGTGAGGGGAGAGTGAAGATTTTCAGAGATGAGTGGACTAGACCTCCTTCGTCCTTATTCAGTTCAGTTCAAAGCAGGGCATACGCATATAAGAGCCTTCCTTGCAGAAATATATGGTGATATCTGCACAACAATCATGCTTGAAATTTATCAGCCTGGAAATAAATCTTTTTCTGACCATTTAGTTTTACTTTTGTTTCTGCACAATTCTCTCTTATCTGTGTGACTTTTGTTAGAGTCCAACGTCAAGGACAGTACTTTGATTCTGCAACTCTCTTGCCTTCTTTCAAAATTGTTTAAAATTAATAATTTTTAAAAGGCTTCTGTAAACACACCCTTCTGTAATCTTCCCAACATCCATAAAACCACAGAGAAATTAGAAAGATTTCCACCCATACCCCCCAATACATTGCCGAGGTTTTGAATGCATTTTGTTGCTGCCAAACTCCATTACCAACAGTTGTTTCACCTGAATTACATAGAACTACTGACCCGATGTAAAATTCCCTCTGCTCTTTTAGGTATCCACAGGTTTTATTATTATAGGGTCCTTCAAAACTGATGATCTGATGTATACTCTGTGTATGTGTGAAAAGTGTTCATGGTTAAAACACTGATGATATACTCAGAGAAATACTAGTCCTACAAAGAACGTTATAGCCTGTTGTGCCACTGACTGCACTATTAACCTTTGCTCTGCATATGTTCCTAATATTAATCCAAATAATTCCAGTGATTAAGCTTATTAATAATAGTTCTATCTATAAATATTTATTTTCATTGACTATCTTACAAAATATGTTTTCCTTTCATCTGGACAAGTATTGGATACAAGACTTTCGTCATAATTCAAATGTTTTCCTGGACAATGTTTTCCCTTTTCAGAGTCATTTATCTGGACAACTGTTGTCTCAGTAGCTCAACTGCATTGTACAACACCAAGTATAGTGATAATGCTATTTGTTTGTTTGTTTTTTGTTCCAGCACAGATGTGTTCGACACTGGAAACTCATGGTAAATCTGATACACATCACTAAACTGGACTTCCTGTGCATCCACAGGTCAGCCAGGCTGATATGCTGTCAATCCAAAATCATAGAGACTGGAAAAACCTGCCAAGTACTTCACAGTGGTTTTAATAGAGTCTGAATTTCAGTCACTTCATTTAGAGATTAAAAGAAAAGGAAGAATACTGAGAAAGCTATGTATCTTGTGCAAATGGTAGTCCTAGGGACAGCAACCAATAATGCAAATCGTGTTTGCTGTTTATGGATATCTAGGATTCACACTTCATTCCTTTTTATCAGATATAAACAAGTTAAACAGATGAATCTATAATGTAAAGTAATATACTTTGTGATGTTTTTAGGAGGATCTGCAACACAGTGCAAAAACCTTTAAGAGTTCAGAAATCGAAGTAAAAAGCTACAGATGTAGATAAACCCTATATACAACATCACCGTCTATTGTCACGAAACCTAATCTTGTCTGAATCCCTTAGTCACTATAACATAAATAAACTAAAATTATCACAATGAGTATAGAAAACAATTCAATCTAGGGTTTTTTTGATGATAAGGATGATCATTTAATTAAGAAAAAAATGTACCTTATAAAGAAACTTCCCAAATCTGTTTGTATTCTTAGAACTTCTTTCTTTCCTTCTTTTATTTTGCACACATATACTCCCAAACACCAAAACAAGTTTCTCCCAGGCTGAGAATTCTTTTTTGAGTTTAGCCTAGGGCAAATGCCTATTACTGAGTTATGAAGAACTGGAAATAGACGTATGTAAAGAAAATGTCAGTGACACAATAATAGCTTCCAAATCTTGCTGCTACAAAGCATGCTGTTGTTCTTGCTGTATTTAGAGCAATTCTGTTCTGTTTCCTTTGTTCCTTAGGTTCTTAGATTGTCTGTTCTTTCAGGTTAACAAAATCTGCTGAAGTGCCCTAAATCTTCATGTCATGCTGTTCTCAGATCACATTCAGTGTTCTATGGTTATATAATATGTAAAATATGAAAAGTATTTTTCATCCCTCTTATTTCTAGAAGAAACATGATGAAACATGATATATAGACATTACTGTCAAATTACTTGTCATTTCTTTGTGTATTAATCATTGCGTTGCTGTTACCTCCTAAATTAATGTAAAATTACTCTTTCTATTTATTAACAGATACATTTTTTGTCAATTAACGTAATCTTTCCTATGAAATCACCTATATAAATGCTCATAATTACTCCTAAGCAGAGCTTTTTTTAATTGTTGTACCTGATTCATACAGCTATGTTTCTAACTTGTCACTATAAGTTTGCTGTTGGTAGCTTCCTCTGGTTCTTCTGAGTTCGTCATGAACGTTAAATGGCAACAGAGCTTGGTGTTACACCTCACTGCTCAGCCAGTTCAAATGTTGCTAGAAACCGTATTGTTCTCTTTCTATCCCTTAGGAAAGCTTACAGCTAGTTAGTCCTGCAAATACTATTCCACTCCCAGGAAAAAATATTTTCTAATTTGTTTGTTTGTTTGTTTGTGTGTTAAAGTTTTCTTCTTGCTTCTGATATTCTGTCCTTGTTGAGGTTGAAGGGGCTGGCTTTAAATTCTTATGATTTAAATTCTCAAGGTTGTAAGTTTTTATGCTAGCTTCCCTTAGGGACTGACTATGTTCCAAGACTGAGAAGTAATTTTCCTTATTTAGAAATAGATATAAGTAAAGTAATTCAAAATTTGATGGTGGAGGTGCATTCATAAAGTAACTTGTCATAAGATTTAGGTATCTTTTCTATGCTATGGTCACATGAAAATTGTTGTGTCATTCCTAACAAGAGTGGAGTGAGTTGGGCATGGTTGTGGCACATAAGAGTTTTTAGTCGATTAAAACAATAAACAGAGTAGAATGAGAGAAGTGTGGTAAGACTGACTGCAGATGCATGGATGCACAGGATAAGCTTTTGAGGAGACCCCAGGCAACAGACTTGACTCTACAGATTGGCTAAGAGAGTACTGTATTTGTTGTCGATCTGCTACAAAACGTCATGGGGATCGTATCAGTTAATTGGTACTATTAATACAGTTTTCTTAATTACTTAATAAAACTGTAGATCACATCTTAAGAGGTTGTGTGGAAGACTAAGAAAAGGGCATTGTGCTACTCCAATAGTAGCAGTTTGTCATGAGCTCCTTGACCTAGTTCACCAAGCAAGCAAAGATGACTCCAGTGCAAGTTTACTAGAGTCTTTTAATGAGTATTGAGATTTTCCCCAACACAGAATCTGTGATATTTAGGGCTTCTTTCTCAACATGAGTTTACTCCACCTGCCTCAATCTGCATTGTTGGGCAGTAGAAAAAGCAGAGCTCATTTTCTAATATATTATCTCTCTATAGATCTTATAGATCATGGATAATGCATTCCACTACTAACAGACATGGCATTTTCCTGAAATTCCAAGACAGACCATAGTTACACCAATCCTAAAAATTCTGTCATAGATTTTTTTTCTTCTTATCAAATAAATTTATTTTCAAAAAAGAAAAACAAGAGTGGAAAAGAAAAAGGAGTAATTTTTCAGATTATTGATTCCAACCTTAAATTTAAAGTAACATCTTCATAAGCATACAAGTTAGTTGTTTTCATACCCTTCTAACTGTGATTAGTTTTCAGCCTCCAATCATAAAATAGTTTCTGAAGTTTTTCTAGTTTGAAGTGTACATTTGAATAGTTTTTTTACTTATTGGTACGACTAGGATTTTAAACTTTCTGCAGCATGACATGCCTATAAATCAATAAAGTAAAACTGTTATTCCAACTATGCTAAGGGGCCAGTAAACCTAGAAAGTAGCTCACAATGCCAATAAACAACCCACATTAAAAAAAAAAAAAAATTTCACTGTAGACCCTTACTAATCAATATTTAAATTAATTAAATTAATTTAATTCCAAATCTCAGTGTTCCATATCTGAGAGTAATATCACAAATATAACAATACTGACAATTCTCTTGGGGAGAAAAATTGAAATTTCCCATTGCTGTCATCAAGTTCAGTGGAAAGTTTCAAAGAATGGAATCTCCATTTCAATATTTTAACATTTGTTTTCAAGGAAAAAGAGTATTAAGATTTATGATACTGAAAATATTCACAAAACAAGGAAGTTCAGAAAAAATATCATTTTGCAAAATGTAAACATGTTGGTTTGACATTTCTAACTGATACTAAAAGTTTGCCCTTGAAAACTCAGAATATTTTACATTTCTGATTAATGCCTAGAAAAACTGTGGTGTTATACTGAGATATGTGAACCATCTTTGGATCCACTGAACATGTTTGTGATTTTTACACAAACATGTCTTTACATTGTAAAATGCCTCAATTTCTTTATATTTCCAGGGAGAGAAAGGAAAGCAAACAAATCTGATACTACTACAACAGGCCTGGTTAAAAACAAATGCACAAAAAAGTAACAAAACCCCCACATTTTCTTTCCCTACCATTGTGCTTACATTTAGTAAAAGTACTTCATTCAATGAACGGATATAGAGTATTTTATGCTTAATGTACTTGATGGCCAACCCTCCCATTTTCTCTTCCCTTCCCTTTTTTTTTCAAGTGGCATTCATTCCGATGGAAGAGTAGGAGATTTCTCCTAAACAACAGCCTGCAGTTACTTAACACATATATAAAATATAAAGCACTTATAAAATAACCACTTAACAAATTTATAGAATATAAAGTAAGTATAAAAGATGTTGGCATTTCTGTATTTTATTCAGCAAAAAGGAAAAACATGAATGTCCTAACATTGGAGTTCTAAACAACTTGTTTTGGTTCACTTGATACCTTTTATTTTCCAATTTTGATGGAACCACACCTAGCAGAGTCACTGTAACCAGATGAGACTGATTAGAGGTAACAAGTACTGTGAAACTAAGTAGTTTAGAGATGAAGACTTGGAGATTTAAGAGCACTTAACTTTAAAAGCACTGCTGCATTCTAGACAATAGTAATTATATCTCTTCTGCTAAATCCAACAGGGTTACAAATGTAAAGCTCAGTCTGTTCCTATTGGTTAATCTACATGTACTGTGCTTTGCAGTTTACAAGAGAGTTTCACAGCTCAAGTCTTACTTGGTATGAAAACTTAGCTGGCATTCTTACCATGGTTTAATCATACAGCTATACTGTCACAACAGTTAGAGATGGTAATCTCTAAGGCTTGTATGGCATATGACAGGAATGTGAAATCTTGTTTTCCTTCTTCAGTATGACAAGCCTTCTTTCCTCTCCCAGACATAGTTTATCCCTCTGCTGTGCTGTGAGTACATCAAGATTTAGGGCACCTAGATTAGCATTAATCCTGAGCTTGGATTTTCTGTCCTGGTACCAGGTCCACCAGACTACCTGTGCAGCCTGCTTGTTGGGTTAGACTGACAAGATTAGGAAATATGCTGCCACTAAGAAACAAAATTTTGAAACTGACTGATGAATTTTAGATGGAATTTTGTTTAACTCCCCTCTAAAGCCTTGATGGCATGTCTGGAGAATGGTATGAATGTGAATATCTAAAATACCTGCAGTCATTTTTTTATGTTAGGAAGTATTGGCAAAGGCTTGTTGATTTGCAGTCTAGTAAAAGACTGACATGGTTGAGTTTTCCTATTTTGCTCCTACATTAGTCAGTTCCTTTCCCTTAATTTTTTTCTGCTGGGTAAGAAGGGAGAGGGGAAAAAGAGAAGCAAATAAAGTTGTCTTGGACATAATACACTATACATGCTAAACAAAATGTGGCAAATTACAGTAAATAAAAAATATTAATTCAAAATACTAACTTTTTTTTTAAAAAAGTATTTATTTAACAGGCAGAAACATTTGTAATTTTCAGTTATGTTATAACAATTCGAAGTATGTCCTGGAAAACAGAAGACCACCAAAGATCGTCTCCGTTTTATCAAATATATCATTTTTGGAGCGGGCTGAGGGAAATGACAACAGCATTGGTCTATTATTCTGTTATTATTGTGAGAACTCTTCTTACACCTGTTCTGCTACACAGGACCAAAAAGAAACTCCTCTTATCTCTATAGGAAAAAAATATATTTCTCAACTGATGTATGTAACTGAGAGTGTTGTATTCAGGGAAGCTCTGCCAATCTCTGTCATCTAAAAAAGTGTCCCATCCTAGCAAGAATAAAAGTTAAGTCTTTTTTTTTGCTGTCACAGAAATTATATTGTAATGATCAAAATACTTTATTACATTACTACAAATTATTTGTTTTAACAAGATAGATTTAATAAAGACTAAACTGGGTCATTATACACATGCAATTACTATAAACTTCTCGGGTCGCCCCAGTATCCAAAGACTCTAACATGAAATTGGTAGAATAACAGCATATAACTAAGAAAGATATCTACTCATGATTTAACCCTCTGACTCCTAAAGTGTTGATCTACAGTCTGTTCTAACTAATCAATTTTATTTTTAACTGATTTCAATTTCTGGTCATTGATGTTTATTACATATCTTTGCATTCTAAGCTAGACCTCACACATCACACATCGTCACTTCAGCTATTAAGGTTATGGCAAGTAAAAAGTCATGGGCAGAACTCCCCCCCCCCCCCAAGATCATATTAGAAAGTCAGAGAAAAAAATTATGTTAGATTTTCTAACATAAAAAGGCTCAAGATAAATAAGGTGACATATTGCTCAAGATTATAATTTTGAACTGAGTATATAATACAGTAAAGTAGTATCCTGAAGTAAGTGTTTATTATTTAATGTTAGGAATAATAAGCGTGTTTAGTTACTGTTATTTCTGTTTAACTCTACTGTGAGCTGATCATGAAAAATAAGTAATTATGTACTTTGTCTTAACAGACGTTTTCAAATTAAAATATTTTGAATTTCAAAATCATTAAAAGATGACCTGACCTTGCCATCGTTTTTAGAATTCTAAAATTGTGTGATTTCTAGAATTTGAGAAGGCAATATTGACTGTCTTTGAAAACACTTCCAAAGCACAAGTCACTTTCCGGTTTGCTCTTCATGTCATATATGAAAAATAACCATTTCACAGGAATGTTTGAAGATTTATAACGAATCAAAAATATCACTGCTATACATGAAGAAAAAAAGGCTGATCAGTAATGTTTATAAACTTTCTGTAGTCCTTGAAGAATGTGGGCAGTCAGCTGGGTACACTCAGTCTCTTTTTGTTTATACATAATCTTACTGTTTCCTCTTAACTCACGTAACTGCTGAATGCATTTATAGCCTTTTTACATTCAGGAGAGGAAGTAATGTTTTCTAACATTTCTTCCAGGCCTTAGAAGGAGATACTTTCTACTTCCAAAACCAAATATCTGCAATTATTCTGTATTTTTATTGTATCACATTTTACAGAGCTGGCTTTGTTCCAGAAAAGGAAATTGTATTGGACCTGGAAGTTTCTATTGTTTTATTAATGTCATATCAAATTCTTCAAAACTAAAGACAGGCATTGATAGATAATGGAGTTTCTGTGGTAATATTAAAAAGTATGAAATTGCACAGACTGGAAAAACACGTGTAAAGCTTGAAAATAAATATTCATGTGCAACAGTTTTTAAATAAATGCCATCATTTTTAGACGTTGAAGTGCCTTCTCCTACTCTTAGAATTTTTGTATGGATAATGAAATTAACATTAAACCCTGTCATTTATTTGAAAAGGCTCGCATTTTGAACAATATTGAGTATTTCAGGTTTTCTTTTTTTTTCTTTTTTGTTTCCGAGCCATGTGCAAGATTCATAACTCTTTACTTCTGCAAAGTCATTTTTCCTAATAAACATTTTTGTACCAGTGTTAGGCCCCATGTGGCTTTCAGTAGACCAATAGTAAGCCATGATTAATAGCAATAACTCTAGTAAGCCATTGATCTAGATGACATCATCACACTAAACATTCAGCTTCTTGCATGGATTTAAGAAGTGAAGCCAGGTTCATAGCAGATAGAAAAAACATATGGTGAATTTTATTAGCCTTCTGAGGCATCTTGAAAATCCCAGGACCTCCTGTGATTGTTTTTTTTTTTTTTCCCTATTATATCCACAATGTTATAGAAATCATGCCTAGTACAACAGAGCGATGAGGAAGATGTGGATTATCCTTGCATGCAGAAGGTATATTATGCAGTTAGACTGTGATGCCACACTGAGAGGAAAACTCAGACAATAAATGCCACAAAGCATGTCAGCAGCAGGGAGGCAGGAGTACAGTCCTGGTAAAGTGCTCCAAAGTGAAAATCAAAGTAAGCAGATAAAAGCAGACATTGGTCTGGGCTTTTTAATCAGGTGCCTGGAGCAAAGCAGAGGCAGAAAAAATAAATCTGTGGCGCTTTTATGGCACAGAGGGAGCAATGTGGTTGATCAGGTCAATGTTTATGTTAACTCTGGTGGAAGTCACTGAACATTCACCTTTCACCCTTGCAAATGAATCAGCAGGTTAGAAAATGTTCTTAATTTATGAAATAGCATGCAAACTCACTAACTATGTAGACAGAAACTGAAGAGTAGGCAATTTGAAGCAATCCCTGGTTTAGATGGGGTGATGATATAGTGAAATGCGTAATGTGAATGCAAGCTGGCATTTTGAAGCATCCGTTTATGACAAAGTAACAGGCAATTAGAAGAAATATGCACAAATTTGGACTGATATAAACAGCTTTGGATTTAGATAAACAGCTGCATTTTGAGAAGCTGAACTCCTGGTTCTGGTAATTATAATATATAATGACTGGTCTTCGCGAGCGAAGATCCGGGGAAGGTCTTTCCACCTTCCAGCCTGCGCATTGGATTTTTTAGGTGAGACACAGTGTGTGCAGAACTGAGCCCACCCTTTAATCCTAAGGTTCATCTACTGGGGCCAAGCGAGCTTGGACGGTGGCAGCGAGGTCCTTAGGATGTAGATGGATTGCCTTTAAGGGCTAACGAGCTCCATCTGCCCGGGGAGTGTCCCTGACCGGGAATCGAACCCAGGCCTCGGAGGTGACAGCGCCACGCCCTTACCACTAGATCACCAGGGGCTCCTGATTCTGGTCATTAACCTTCAGATAATCAAGGATGTCCTTTTTTTGAAGAAATAATAAAAAACAAAAAAACCCACACAAACACAAAAAAACCAACAGAAACAACCACCATCACCACCAAAAGAAAACCAACTTACTTACTTATTTTCAAATTTTCTTCAAAACACCACAGCAATTCTTTTCCTGAATCACACCAAGTGCTCAGGCAGTGAACTAAGATAGAGCTTAATAAAAAAATATACAAATAATTGCAAGCAGAGGAGTCTTCAAACGTCTTTCAATATGAGCTTGAACCTTCCTCAGATGCCCAAATTTGTAGACCATGCACTGTAAGTACCTAACTACAGAAGTTTTTGTTCACCCCAGTGATGAACTGTAAAGAGCGTAAGAAAACAACACACAGGATTCCCTTCAGCCACACTCCCTAGAACTCTGGGAGTACTCTCATCTGGATCCTTCCAGAGGACTTTCAGGGGCATAACTCCAATCAATCACTCAGCTTCCTAAAGTATTTTCTCATTTCCACAAGACAAACTAGCTTCCTCAAGGATGGAAACAAGCAGTTTCAAATTGTGTCAAATCTCTTTGGAGGTAACTCACTTCCTTGCAGATCTGGCGAAGGGCACACTGTTCACAGCACACTGTCCCTAAGGTAAAAAATATCTCCTTCAGACACTGGGAAATGCAATTATTCTGTTAATGTATGTGGGTGGCATTGCAGTAATATTTTGAGTTGGTTTTCTGGTTTCCGTCAGATTTTGTCTATTTCCTCCATCTAAAGCTCCTGACAGTTCCCAAATTGGAAATGTTGATATTCAAAACTGCTGCACTGTCTGCTCTCAACTGTGAAGATTTCCAGATTTCCTTAGAAAGAGTTGTTAAATTCCCTGCCACATGTCATTTTAAAGGCCACCTGTCCACAATGTTTAGATGATAGCCACTACCTACTATGATGTAGTACCATGCCTGTGACAAACATAAATGGATTTGATGCCAAGCAGTAGGCAAAGAATAGAGGTTGCATTATGCTTATACTGAGAGAATTTTCTAAGCTGGGAAAAGAACTCCATAACTTTTTTTATGCATTAGCTTTTCTTCATCATCCTGCCATCACTGTTACAAACATAACATAGCATACAAGCTAAAAAGACCAACACAACAAATACTGCCCACAAAAACAGCAGAGTGTGGTTGAAGCTGATAGATTGTTTTGATTCATGAGGATACTTTTCTTTCCTGCTTGAATTGGTGTTATACCTGTTAGTCATAAATTGATTACGCTAAAAAATATAGAAATTAATGGAGGGAAGAATAACCTGAATGTAGCTACAGTGGCTACATATAGGAACCATCTTCCAAGTTGTAGGGAGTTCTACACTTTTTAAAAAGTTTGATTGCTAAATTTAAGCTTTCATGAGAAAAAAACACAAACACAAATGAAAATGGAGGATAAAATATCTTCAGGCATAAGTGCAATGAAATGTAGAGCAAAACACTGAGAGTCATTTGGAAAGAAAATTTCTTGAGTACATTTGGTTTTCTTGAAAAATAGGTTTTGATTCAATGAAGAGGTCATTGTGTAAATTAAAATAACATGGTCCTGCCAGATACAACATAATGATCCACAGGTTATTAAAGACAAGAAATTTCATGTCCTCACTTTACAGATACCATGTCATATACTGCAATGATTTATACAGCTTAAGGACAAAATATGATAGCTGAAACAATCTCTGTAAAAGTTTCCATCCTCATGACTGGACAAATATTGTGACAGTTTATGGAATTCCCCTTTCTAAGTCCTGCACTTACAAAGTGGCTAAATGCAACGTCAGAGAAAAGACTTAGAATGAATGCTGATTAACATCTTCAGTGGTTAGTTGGGTTCTTTTTCATAAATGCCAGACAATTATTAGAAAACTAAGCCAAATCATAATAAATAAAACCTCTCCCCCTCCCTGCCCCAATTAGTTATCTTTTTTTTTTTCTGAAGTATGACTGCAGACTTTACATTTACCATTCTTTTGCATTCTTTGCAATGATTAGATGGCCCACAAAGCAGATGCAGCTGATAATTGAGGAAGCCCTTTGTGCTTTAGCCATTGCCAACAATGAGACAGATGCTGATAGTCAAGAGAACGAGCTCCTGCACTGCAAAGGCATCCTGTCAGGTGTTAGCCTCTGACAATGACATTATGGGGTTACATGTTTTCTGTTAGCAATATTACAATAGAAATGCCATACAATGTCAGTTGTAGAAACAATGCTAGGATTACAAATAGAATCCACCATGTAAGTATTGAACAGACAGGACAGAGAACATGCTGAGTAGGTCACCAAGGTTGATATTGGTATCTCTTCAGAGGAGCTTTATTTACTCATGGTTTTGAAATGAATTATGTATCTTATTATTTTTATTTTCCTCTTTTTGATAATTGTCCTTTTCTTATTATAAATTTAATGAAAATAAGAAAGTAATATTAATATAGAAAGTATTATGCATTTAAAATAGACAGCAGTCAGAAAATGACAATGTTAATATTTTTATGCAAAGTCTAATTCTATGTAATTGATATATGGTACAATTTGCATGAAAACATCTCTCGGTATAGCCAGTAACCCAGAACACCACATACTATAAGTGCAGTGTGAACATTTTAGTGTTCCCATGGGAATTCTAACACTGTAATCTCTTGATCCATATGTATTTGATTTCTCACACAAAAACCGCAGTAGATGGGATTCCTAAATGCTGTAAAATCTTATACTTGGCCTGAAATTGTTGGATCTATCTTGATACATAGGAATTGAAGCTCTACTTTAAAGTAATTGGTAACTATTCTCTCTTTCCTTATGCACTAAAGCACATCTGGACAAAGGGTACTCCCTTTAGACTGTTGGAGGAAACACATTCAAAAAAATGACCCTACTGTTTGATTAATAAGTGAAAAAACTGATAGACTACTTCCAAGATAGGACAATCAATACTGATCACTACACTTAGTTTCACTCCATGAATGAAATTATAAAATACGGATTCTGAGCCTAAAACTGTGTAGAAGACCTAATATCTGTCTTTGTGATTAAGAAGATTAAACAATTTTTGAAATGTCACCACCCATTATGGGTATTGTGTGGAAAAGAAAAGGATATAAGCAGAGAAAATTAATTTTTTTTACAGGATATAAGCAGAGAAAATGAGATTCCTGTGGCAGACCAGTCTCAGGATAATAAAATGTTTGGCTGAATCTGGAGATCTGAGATAATCCAATTGAATTAGGAGTTTAACCTCCAATTTGACATATTCAAATTTTCCAGCTAAGGCAGCTTGATCTTTGACACTAGATAAAAACTATTTTCTCCTTTAAGTTGTTTTTGTTTTGGGGTTGGCTTTTTTAAGATCAAAAAAGAATTCATATCATATAATATAGAAATTGGAAAGAGGTCTATTTAAAGGAGTTAATATTATGTAGCACATCAGTTCGTTTTTACTTATTAGATATAGATGAATGAAATCCTGTCCAGAACCAGATACCAGTCAAGTGCTAGTAAGCCAGACCATTCATTAATTTGATACATGATCAGCTGAGAAATTTCTGATCTCTTACAGTGTTTTGGCATAAAATTCCTTCTTTTATAAGGATCTGTTTTAATTCTAGCAGATTTATTCTTTGAACCTGTTCAAGTAATAATGGAATGATTATTACAATGTAAACAACATTAGAAGGACATCACACTTAGGGAGCATCCAGAAAAGGATGAGATGCTGAAAGACCTCAAGACTTGCAAGGAGCAGCTGAGGTCACTGGGTTTCTTCAACCTGGAGGAGAGAAAGCTGAGGTTGACCACATCATGGTCTACAGCTTCCTCAGAGAGAGCAGTGTCTGGGGAGGTGTTGATCTACTCTTTTGGTGACCGGAGCAATAGGACACGAGCAAGGGACTGTGTTAGGGGAAGTTCAGATTGAACATTAGGAAAAGCTTCTTCACTGAGAAAGTGGTTGGTCACTGGAATAGGTTCCCCAAGGAAGTGGGGATCTTTTTTGTCCCCTCCCCCCCAAAAAAGGCAATTAATTTTAAATCTGCATTCAAGAAACTTTAAAGGGAAATAAGACAAAAATAATGCTCAGGCAGCTTAAGTCTAAAAATTATACAGTCTGAAGTGTAATAAATATTTAAAACCCACTCAAACAACCTGTTTAGATTTCAGTCTTTTTTCAGAGACTCAATCTTTTGCTCAAAAAAAAAAAAAAAAAAAACCACACTCCTTAAGAGCTCATGTCTGCTAAACAGACATGAGCTAGACAATATACATAGTGAAGAAATAGATCCTACCTTGTTCAGGGGAAAGGAGGAGCTAAATGAATTCATGAAATACAGGCTGAAAATAAAGTGGAACTTCTAAATACTAACTATGGGCTGAATTATTTGGTATTTATTAGCACAAGTACTACTAGCTACATAATGACTTCTTTGAATTATATTTATTAAGGGAAGCAAAGAGGAGGAAGCTTTCTCATTGGAAAATATTTGTGTATTTGTGGACATCTGCATTCATATAGCCACAGATCATATCATAAATTTTATTTGGCCTCTCCTTTCTTGACTGCCAAGATTCCTATGAAAGCATCTTGCTTTCATGTGCAAGAAAAGCTTTTATTTTATCTATTAAACTCTAGATTTATTACTCCATGGCTAAATATACTCATTAAATTTTTCTTCAAGATAGTGAATTCACCATTCTTGCTTACTATATGCAATACACCAACCAACCAAACAAACAAAAAATGCAAATACTTTCTTTTTGAGTGAAGAACAGGGAAATTGAAGGAATTCTCAATCCTTATTTGGAAGAATAAAACATTAATAGTAATTCTTTATTATTAATTTTGGTTTGCATTTTTTAGGGGAGATTTAGCTCTTAGTATTAAAATAGTGCATTATTCCATTAAACTCCTCAGCATCCTCAGTTATTGAAACCAGTTTCAATAACTCATGCAAGGTATCAGTTTAAAGAATTCAAGATATTTAAGGTATTATTATCTACTAGTTTAAGGGTAAATATGTCTGCAATTTTTGTCTTTTCAAAAATAATGTCAAATTTAAAAACTGTTTGAAAAAGGTTTAATAATATTATCCAGAAGTGGGGTTGGAAATAACACAAGCCCCCCCCTCCTCCACACACGCACGCGCACACACACACACACACACACAGAGGCACATGCACACGCACATATCCTGTCCTGGAAGACTCCATGTCTTCTGTTTCCCTTAGTGTCCACAGCTTCTCTTCCCAGTAAAGGTTTTCTTTTTTATGGTCTAAGTGTTCAGAGACAACTTTCAGTTAAAACAAAAGCAATGTGTGGAGATTTTTTCATATTTCCTGCCTGAAAGCATTGCTTGATTTCATTTCAGTATGAATTGTCATGTATGCATCAGCCAGTACATGTTTTTCCCTCTTCCTTGCATTTTAAGGTCAGAAAGGACAGTTAGATGTTTTGTCCCCAGTGTATCTCAGTCTCATCTAATAAAGTCTGTATTAGGCCCTACCTGAGCTACAGCACAATGAACTTTGATTTAAGACTATCCATAAAGCTCCCATAAGAGATCTTGCAGTTAAGAGCTGTGACTGTTTATAATCTGCACCTTATTTCCTTTCTCTATCTGCTCCAGCATTTGTAGCAATATTTCTACTGGTTGTATCATGATTACTTGCAATAATACAATATAAACTCATAAAGTGAGTTTTCATCAATACCTTAAATGTTTCTTAAATAGAGAGGATCTGACCACAGTCCTATAATGAGCTTTTGTTTCATTCTACCAGAAATTCAATATTTTGTGACATATAAATAGTATTATTTATTCTAGAGATATGTACTGTGGAGTTTTGTTTGCATATAAGATGGATTTTATAAGAATTTACTATTAAATTAACTAGTTTCTGAAGCTTTAAGAAATAAAAGACTTTCTTTTCTTCCTCCTGGGTGTTCCAAACAAAGAAATAACATCGGCAACATAATTTGCATAAACTTAAAACTAAGTGATATTGTTTGTTTGTTTTCTTTAAGAAATCAATTCATATTAAGGGAATAGTTATGTGTTTTACTGTTCAATTTCCTTTAATTAAATTATGATTTTTATTAAAGTTCTTTCCATAACCTGGCACTGTGGTAGCATTGAGAAAAGACCACAATCAGAATTCAATCCCACTAGTGACATCTTATCATCCAAAAAATTTGTAGCTCAAAACAATACATTCAAAGAAACTGCAGATTCAGGTTATTTTTAGCAACAGACTGAAAAAACTTCATGGTTATTTTAATTATACCACAGGAAAGCATTAAAGGTAATATGCAATATCTAAGATACCTTTTCCACCCATCTCTAACTCAGGCAGAAATATGATAACATCCATACAACCTTCTGTAAAACATAGATGAAAGTGAAATATACACAAATATGACATTTTGAAGTAATTTTAACCTTTTATGAAATTATAAACAGTAAAAAGTGTAACTGCATATGTATTGCAAAATACCACCATAGGTCTGAGTAGTATTTTTCTGTAAATCCTAAATGTATAAGCTATTCTGTAAGATGTCTATATTTGTAGAAAAGATTTCTACATTTTCCCTTGATAAATTAAATGTTATTCATAAGTTCAACATTATACTTACTCTTATATTTCTGATATACCTGCCACACTTTAATCCAAGCCTTGCATATTTCCTGCTAGGAAATTCTACATCTACAGTTACAATTATTTAAGGTGTGACAAACGAGTTACGTCATGTAATTTATATGCCACAAGCATCAATGTTCTTTATTCTAGTTGTATCAGTAGGTAGCAGCTAAGTGTATACAGAGGCATTTTGTTCTGCAGGTTGGATGTTATCCTGGTCAGTGTGCTGGTTCCAGAGATAGTCTTGTTATGCATCCCCAGCCACAATTTGAGTTAAATTCAAGGGCCTTAGTTTCCAGGCTGCCAGAGGCTGAACTCATTGGGGAGATAAATTATACCACCCCTCAGGGACAGAAACAAGTTACCTGTCACTTGTCAAAGAACCAGCACTAGTGCATTGGTACCTAATGTCCCACCATCTCACCTGCAGGTAAGGTGGCTGTTATGAAAGCGTAGTCATGGATAAATGTGATGGAAAATAGGCTGGGATGAGAAGGATTTAGATAAATGAGACCTGGTACAATTAGTAGGAAAGTGTGCTGGCAATGACTTTCTAGAGAAAGCTATTAAAGCAACCGTGACCAACATTTTTTTTCTTACTGAACTATACTCAGAGAGACTTCTGTGTATCATATTTCTGTAAAACCCTTGTCTCACCTTTTGCTAGTCAAACCTCTGTTGTTTCTGTCAAGGCTGACACTTATAGTTTGTGCTTTTCTCTGGTTTGGAAAATGTGTTTTTCAGTCAACTGTGGGCAATGAATAAGGGCCACACTGTCCTGAAAATAGACACTCCTTATCAGGTTGTCCAATTAACCAGATCCAGAAGATTAGCAGCTGCAGGAGCTACAACAATTGCACTATGTTCTATTGGCATTATGAAAAGACAGTTTCAGTGAGCGTCTCTTCAAATTCATCTCCATTTGTGCTCCACACTAATAATGACTCCAGTTGACTGAAACCAGCAAAAAAATATCCAGTTAAGTGTCATTACATGACTTCAGCTAAATGCTTGCTTTGAAAAGTCTCTCAGAAGATATTAAGTTTCAGTGAATTTAAGGCAACATGCTGTGACTGCATGTTTAATTCTAAAAGATGCAGTGTCATTTTAAAGCAGTAGCCCGTGCAGCTACAGATTAATTACTAATTTTAGATGCTATGCTTTCTGTTTCTTTGAAAATTAAGAAACTTAGTGTGACAAAAATTGCCAGAGCACAAAAGAAAAAAAATCTTGAAACCAGATTAATTACACATAGTCTGTCTGTATCACATCTTCAGGGATATGATATGTGAAACAAAGCATAAGCTTTATACGTTAACTTAGACATAAGTCAGGCATTTTTGCCTTCACGTTGTGTAAACACAGGCTCGTAATGTAAAATAAGGTGAGATAGCACATTCTAACATAACACATTTTTGTCTGAAATATAGTTAAATATTTGCTTGATCCTATATTCTACCACAGAAAAATAAAACCTTAATTTTACAAAGGTGATAATTGTGTAATCACTCTAAATTGGTGAATGGCAGGGCATTTAAGAAAAATAAAAAAAGGAAAATAGCAATATGGAATAACAATAGAAACTGATGATTTAAAATTTAGAAGCAACTACATTAAAAAGCAAGTCAGTTTTCGGTGTGTTTATTATTGCACATTTTAGGGTATCTGCCTAAAATCTGAAGAATTCTTGTGTTAGTTGTGTAGTGACTAATCCATTCGACATCACAAATCTGTATTGAAATGTTGACAGAGCTTTAAATGGTTTAATTGATTTAATTGGTTTATATGGTTTAACAGGGTTTATAAAGTAAATCTCATTTGAATATATTATCTGTCTCAATTTTATAAGCCTCCATGACATCCACTTTAGCAGTTCCCTCAGGACGTGCAGATGCATCTCATTGGGTCCCATGCACTTCCCTTAGATGTTCTTGAACCTGATCTTCTCCTACAGTGGTGATTCTTCAGTCTACCTGTCCCTACCTTTTCCCCTTGAGACTTGGGCAGTGTGGTTGAAGCCATTGCTGGTAAAGACTGAGGCAAAAAAGAAATTACCATAAAAGAAATTATTTTCACACCCCCCCCCCAAAAAATTACCATATACTTGGTAACCACGTTTTCTGTTACCTTCAGGAAAGGGACCACATTTTCCCTGCTCTTCTTTTTATCACCAGTGTACTTATAGGAGCCTTTCTTGTGGCCCTTGACATTTCTGGCAAAATTTAATTCTGTCAGGGCTTTAAGCTTTCATAATGTGATCCCTAGCTGCTCAAAAAATCTCTCTGTATTCTTGCCACGCTACTTGTCCTTGCTTCTATGCTCTGTAGGCTTCCTTTTGTGCTTGAGTTTGTCCACTCAGGCCTCCTGGTGCTTTGGTCTGACTTTCTCTTTGTTGGGGTACTATCACTCCTGAGGCTGGAGGTGGTGACACTGGAATATTAACCATCTTTCTTGGGTCTATCTTGCCTCCAGGACTTTATCCCATTGTACTCTACCAAGGAGAACCCCGAAGAAGTCAAATCTGTTTTCATAAAGTCCAGGGTAGTGAGCCTTCTGTGGGCCTTTCTGCTACACTAAGGTCAAAAGCTCTACTGCTTCATGGATCCTGCAGCCTAAGCTGCCCTAGAGCTTCACTTTTCTCCTTACCTTCTTGATGAGCACAACAACGAGCATAGCACCTCTCCTTGTTGGATCATCTATCACTTGGAGAAGAAAGTTGTCATCAACATATTCCAAAAACTTAGTGGATTGTTTATGCCTTGTTGTATTGCCTTTCAAAACAGGGGTGGTTGAAGACCCCCAAGAATTGTGAATGTGAGGCTTGTCCTGTCTTTCTGCAGAGGCATTTATCTTCTTGGTCTCTCTGTTTCAGAGGCCTGTAGCAGACTCCCTGTAATGTCACCCGTTCCTATCCTCCCTTTATTCCTGACCCATTGTCCCAGGTTGGACTTGGGTCCCAGCCAAGTGCCCGGACCTCAGGGACAAAGCCTTCTCCCTCCCTCTCACTCTCGTGTAATTGACCGAAAAGATCACGAAAAGGAAAATCAAAAGAACCCAAACCGAACTGAATTTTAAGTGGAAGATTTATATATATATATATACAAAGAAAATTATATGCAGGGAACCCCCCAAAGGGGAAAAGGGAAGGGAAAAGGAAAAAGGAATAAAAAGGGATATAATGCAAATACTCCCTTCAGAGATAGCGAACCACACCACACAACCGCCGGCACTCTCTGCCTCTCAAGGCCAACCAGATACGCTAGGCCTCACTCCCTCACCCGGGCAGAGCGACAGCAAAGCTACCTTCCCCTTCGGTCCACCGGAAGAAAGAGAGCGAGAGTTTCCTCTCTCTTCTTATTTATACTTTTGCTTACGTAAAAATCGTATGGAATACTGGGAACATGGCCTTGGTTCCTTGGTTACAACCTGGTCACCAAGGAAGGCCTAGTCTTAAAACTACTACATTCTCCACCCCTTATTCCATACTATTTTTATGTAACACTTATATGTCATGTATTTGCTTATATCCCGCGCATATATACACATATTTTTATATATAGTCCTTTGGAGTAGTTGTCTTGTGGTAGAAGATCGGCATTCATCATCAACAGTAGCTCAGTTCAGATCCTTGGCATTTTGGTTATAATCACAGTTCAGGTTTAGGACTGGTTCACTGTCTCATCGTCAGATACCGGTATCAGCTTTGGTCAGGTCTCTCTCATTTGGCGACTGGTCTCCTGTAAAACAACTTGAAGCACAAAGTTCGTTTTTCCCCAAGGATAAATTTCCTTGAGGCACACACTGTATCTTTCCATCCTTCCTTATCACCCACCAGGTGTACCCTGGCCCTTGGGCAAAAACAACTCCACGAATGGGTTTGTCCTCGCCCGAGGTAGGGGTAACCCAAACAGCTTTACCCAACATACCTCTCAGGTGAATCACTGGAACTTTGTCTCCATCTACAGTGTGGAGGGATTCTGCTTGGGCAGGACCAGCTCGATTGATAGAGCCTCTAGTATTTACCAACCAGGTGGCCTTGGCTAGGTGCTTATCCCAGTTCTTAAATTTTCCCTCACATAGTGCTTTTAAAGTTGTTTTTAACAGTCCATTATACCTTTCAATTTTTCCAGCAGCAGGTGCATGATATGGAATGTGATAGACCCATTCAATACCATGCTCCCGTGCCCACGTGGCCACTAGATTATTCTTGAAATGAGTCCCATTGTCTGACTCAATTCGCTCTGGAGTGCCATGTCTCCATAAGACCTGCTTTTCAAGACCCAAAATGGTATTTCGGGCCGTTGCATGGGGCACTGAATATGTTTCCAACCATCCAGTCGTTGCTTTCACCATGGTAAGCACATAACGCTTACCCTGGCGGGTCTGTGGCAATGTGATATAATCGACCTGCCATGCTTCTCCATATCTATACTTGTCCCAGTGTCCACCATACCATAGGGGCTTCAATCTTCTTGCCTGCTTAATAGCAGCACAGGTTTCACAGTCATGGATAACCTGGGAAATAGTGTCCATTGTTAAATCCACCCCTCGGTCTCGTGCCCATCGGTAGGTGGCATCTCGGCCCTGATGACCTGAAGCATCATGGGCCCATCTGGCTAGGAACAACTCTCCCTTATGTTGCCAGTCCAGGTCTATTTGTGACACTTCAATTTGTGCAGCTCTATCCGCTTCTCTGTTGTTACGATGTTCTTCGTTGGCTCGACTCTTGGGTACATGGGCATCTACATGGCGGACTTTCACATCTAGTTTTTTTACTCTAGAAGCAATGTCCTGCCACAAATCAGCAGCCCATATAGGTCTTCCTCTACACTTCCAACTCATGTTTTTCCATCGCTCTAGCCATCCCCATAGGGCATTGGCTATCATCCATGAGTCGGTGTAGAGGTAGAGCCTTGGTCATCTTTCTCTCTCTGTGATGTCTAGGGCCAATTGGACGGCTTTGAGTTTTCGCCTTTACCTTCAGTGGCCTCCACGACTTGTCGGGTGGGACTCCAAACAGCTGCTTTCCACTTCTGGTTCCCTCCTATAATACGGCAAGAACCGTCAGTGAAAAGAGCATAACGCGTCTCTTCATCTGGCAGTTGATTATATGGCGGAGCTTCTTCAGCTCGACTCACTGGTTCTTCTTCCTCTTCATCGTCTGCCAGACTGAAGTTTCCACCTTCAGGCCAATTAGTTATGATTTCCAAAATTCCGGGGCGATTCAAGTTTCCAATTCGGACACGTTGCTCCATGTGGCATCGGTAGCATGATGCGTAGGAGGCACTTTCCCTTTGAACATCCAACTCAGCACCGGTAGTCGGGGTGCCAGGAAGAGCTGTGCTTCAGTGCCAATCACTTCAGAAGCTGCTTGTATGCCTTCATATGCCGCCAGTATTTCCTTCTCCATAGGGGTATAGTTGGCTTCAGATCCTCTGTAGTTTTGACTCCAGAAGCCAAGTGGTCGCCCTCGTGTTTCGCCAGGCACCTTTTGCCAGAGGCTCCAGGAGGGACCGTTATCTCCACATGCAGTGTAAAGTACATTCTTTACATCTGGTCCCGTCCTAACTGGTCCAAGAGCCACGGCATGTGCAATCTCTTGCTTGATCTGCCTGAAAGCCTGCTGTTGTTCAGGACCCCATTGGAAATCATTCTTTTTACGGGTCACAAAATTAAGAAGGCTCACAATTTGGCTGTACTCTGGGATGTGCATCCTCCAGAAGCCTATGGCTCCCAGAAAAGCTTGTGTCTCCTTTTTGTTTGTTGGTGGAGCCATTGCTACAATTTTATTGATGACATCGGTTGGAATCTGGCGCCTTCCATCTTGCCATTTCACCCCTAAGAACTGGATCTCTCTGGCAGGCCCCTTGACCTTGCTCTTCTTAATGGCAAAACCGGCTTTGAGGAGAATCTGGATAATCTTCTCTCCTTTGTCGAAAACTTCCTTTGCTGTGTTCCCCCATACAATGATGTCGTCAATGTATTGTATGTGTTCTGGGGCCTCACCCTTCTCCAGTACAGCCTGAATCAACCCATGACAGATGGTGGGACTGTGTTTCCACCCCTGGGGCAGTCGATTCCAGGTGTATTGCACGCCCCTCCACGTGAAAGCAAACTGCGGCCTGCACTCTTCTGCCAAGGGAATGGAGAAAAATGCATTTGCTATGTCAATGGTAGCATACCACTTCGCTGTCTTGGACTCCAACTCATATTGGAGCTCCAACATGTCTGGCACAGCAGCACTCAATGGCGGTGTGACTTCATTTAAGCCACGATAGTCCACTGTCAATCTCCATTCACCATCGGATTTGCGTACAGGCCAAATGGGGCTGTTGAAGGGTGAGTGAGTCTTACTGACCACCCCTTGACTCTCCAACTTCCTGATCATCTTATGAATAGGGATCACAGCATCTCGATTGGTCCGGTATTGTCGCCTATGCACTGTTGAAGTGGCTATTGGCACTTGTTGATCATCGACTTGCAGGAATCCTACAACAGAAGGATCTTCTGAGAGACCAGGCAGGGCAGACAATTGCTTGGATTTCTCCTCAGTCACTGTGGCTACACCAAAAGCCCATCGGTACCCCTTCGGGTCCTTGAAGTATCCTCATCTCAGGGTCCAGAGGACTACTCGTTACCTCCACCCGCAAGAAGCCCATGCAGGCAAAAAAAAAAAAAAAAAAGAAAAAAAGGGGGGAATTGTCGTGGTTTTGCCCACCAGCCCATCCCTGGGGCTGAGGATGGTTTTGTCCAGGTGATTTCCGGACAAAAAGCCAATCAAAAAGTTCAGTGACGCCTTTGCTAATTACATCTTTAAGAAAACGGAAGAGAAGGTTGGTGGCGCAGTTGAAATTAGGAGCAGCAGCCATGTAGGAGAGAAGGTAGCGGGCCCGAGGAGGGCCAAGGCCCCCTCCTCCCCGGCTTGGGCTGGGGAGGGGGCAGGTGTAGTACTGAAGCCTCCCTTCTCTCTTGTGAGAGAGTGAAGAAAAAAAAGTTTAAAAGACGAACTGCTTAGACAAGAAACCGCTGCAGAAAAATTCCAGCCATGAGATAACAAGACTTTCAAGGTCAAAGCTGCAGTCGCAGGAGAGAGAAGAAAAGTTCGAAGGGGGGAGAGCTGCTTTTTCTCCCTTCCGCTCTCCCTCCCTTCAGCAGGGTAAAGACTGAAAAATAAAACCCTGCCACTTGTGAAAATTTGTTGGGGTGAAGAAGCCCCCGTGCGGCTCACAGAGGAGCTTGTGGATGCACCAGAGATTTGTGACTTTAACAGAGAGAAAGCCTTATGCTGGAGTAAAAGCGGCTCAGATGAGGCAGAGTCCTGTTAAAGACTTTGTGACCCTCGAAGGGATCGATGCTTATGCTGAAGCGAAACGGCTCAGATAAGCTTGGGATCTCAGTGAGAGATCCATGCTGCTGCTGTTGAAGATTTATGACCCTGAGGGGGATGACGACCTACGCTGGAACAGAGAAACGGTTCGGGTAGGGATGTTGGGATCCATGTGTGGAATCCATGCTGCTGGTGCTGGAGATTTGTGATCCTGAGAGAACCTACGCTGGAGCAGAAAATGGCTCAGGTGGGATATTGGGATCCGAGTAAGGGATCCAGACTAGACCCATGCCGAGAAGTCAATCAAGGACTGTTCTCCCATGGGGAGGGACCTCCATAGGGAAACAGGGGTGAACTCTTAAACCATTATCCCCTGTAACCCTGTGGAAGAAGATCCATAGTATGCAAGTGTCCCCTTGCAAGCCTATGGAAGGAGACCTTTCAGGACCTGGGTAACCCTCAGCCTTCGGTTTTAGCCCAGGAGGGGGGTAGGCCCAACCCTGGAGGCCAACACAGAATGAGAGAGAGATAAAGAAGTTCCAACTGCGACGAAAGTGCTGCAGAGTTACTAGAGAGAGAGAGAGAGCTGGAATTCTGAGAACAGAAAAGGACTGCTTCTCCTCCTTGGACTGATATAAAGGGAGGTGGGGGGAGAAGTATCTTCTGTAAATACCTAATACCTTTTACTTAAGTAAAATTATTGTAGATATAATTCTTTAGTTTTAGTTTGTTAATAATAAATACTCATACTTTTTTCAATTCAGTCTCTTTTTGTCTACATAAACCTTCTCTCAACTGATAGTAATTGTATGGGGGTATAAAAGTAAATTGAGCCAGGACAAAACCACAACACCCATAAACTCTCAGTCAGCTCCTCATCCATCCCAAGGTAGAGCTGCCTGCACTCCAGCTGGTCACTGACAGAGGGCAACACTGACTCCTTATCTCCCTATCTGTCCTTCCTAAAGAGCCTATATCCTTCTATTCCAACACCCCACTCACAGAAGCCATCCCACCAGGTCTCTATGATGCATAGTCCTGCATGTGTGTCCACACCTCTGACTCATCTTGTTTGTTCCCAATGCTACCTGTGTTTGCGTGGAGTTAAGCTGGACCCCTCATGAAACCAACTGTTGCTGTAATGCCTGGAATTCCTCTGTGCTGCCCTTCAGGTGCTCTCCTGTGGACCTGCAATCCCTCTCCAGGCTCTCAACATCTTTTACTGGCCTCTGGCATCAAACTGGTAGGAGTGGGATGCACTGAGATTCCCCTCCAGTGGCAACTATTACTTCTTTACTGCTTTTCTATTTCTCTTGAATAAAAAGACAAGACAAGCCTCAAAGATCACTAAACCGAAAAACAAGAAAAAAAAGAAAAACTGAGGAATTTTTATATTTGTATGTTTAACATCAAGGCAACAGCCCTCATCTGTTCCCCAGCATATCCTTTGAATTAATTGGAAAGATACAGTTGTTAAATTGGAGCTTAGTCTTTGCAATCAAGGTTGACGGAAAACAATGAAAGCACCTTACAGTTTTTGGGAAGAAAATAAATAATAAAACTTTTTTAAAAAGAATAAATGTTCACGAGATGCTGACAGACAGACAACAAGGAACTGACAGACAAAAGAAAAGGGTCAGTTTTGAAAAAGCTTTAAAAAGAAGGCCAAATGTGCTTTGCAGTTTCTTCAGTTTTTGCTGAAGCACAATGAACCATAGAATTTTCCCTTAAAAATGAAATGTGTTGTGTCATAATTTGCTAAAATATGCAATTAAACTTAATGTGTTTAGAGGAGCAGATGGCTGTGCCTCCAAGTGTTCTCCCCTTGGGTTTTCAAATAACAGAGGAAGCAGGAGGGAGAAATACAAAAGACTATCAGTATGTACTCATACAGCTTAAATTCTAAGCTCCATATGAAGAATGTTTTGCACAGGGTAGAAATTTTCTGACTTTCTTCTATCTGTAAACAAAATGTTTAGAATATTTTCTTTAGGTACATTTTATTTATGGGTGTCAAACTCGGTCAGTCTCATCTTCACTACATCACGATGCCAGAAGTGATCCTGGGATTTCTAAAAGGAAGTGATGTCTACAAAGGGAAGTAGTAAGCATTTTTTGCTTTATTTCGCCTTTTTTTTTTCATCATTTTCAGTACATTTAAAGAGTTACACATTTTCCAGGGAGCTACATTAGTGAAAAAAACATGTCTGCTTACTTTGAAGCACTTTTGTAGGGAGATGTAACACCACTCCTTCATGGTTGTTCTGGCTTCCAACTGATTTCTTACTGACATTAAATGCAACCTTTAAAAGGTCAAATGGCTTGGATCCTTGTTTCCCTAGAAAATGCCATTTTCTCAGCATGATACCTCAGCAATTGCAATCAGATTTCTGTTCTGTTTCACAGAAAAGCAGACTCCTTGATTCCACAGCTCACCCTGTTTTGCCTAAAAGAAGACAGCCTTGCATACCACCTGGCCTGCTCCTTTCTTGAAGCAAATGTGGGCATGGCAACTGAGTAAGGATTAGTTGGAATATCAGCCAGGAACAGACAGCAGAATGGATTAATTAATTGAAAATTATGTTATTGCAATGTCAGATTTTTCTTAAGCAGTGTATCATTCCAGTCGCAGAGGTACTCTTCCAATTCATACTACTCAACAATTCTGTACTGTTACTTTCACTGAGAACCCCAGATGGATATTTTGGGTTTTTTTCCCTCAGCAGAAAAAGTGCAAAAATTGCCTACATTTTGGTTTCTTAGGTCTTGGAAAATGTGAAATGCTATACTTTCATTAGTCCAGGAAGAGAGTGCTTTTAGTTTGTGATATTTTATTTTTGCAGTTATGTTTTATTGTTTTATTCTGTTTCATTAGTATTATTCTACATAATAAATTCCAGAGCAGTGGTCCTAAATGCTGGTTATGTGGCTGTCACTGGGGACCACTCTCATCTTCATTGCACCAAGACTCCAGAAGTGATCATGGGATCTGTAAAAGGAAGAGACATCTAGAAAGGGAAACAGCAAAGTGACCAGTTTGTGGTAAGGAAGCACTTCAGCTGTGTATGTTGGTTTGGCTTGGTTTATTTTCTCCTGCAAATATAAACCCAGATTAACAAAGGCAGATAAATCTCCAATAGAGGCTTTTATTTATTGCAATCTGAGTGGATCTTCTACCAACAGAAGGAAAACAAATTTTGGAATATTAGACCATCTGTACAGACAGAAGTAGAAGGTATTAGGACTGTGCTCAGTCTGTTCACTAAAGTTCTTATGGGATTTAGGTCTTATTGTTCCATTCCCATATGAGTTCACATGTCCTGAAATTTACTAGGAGTGTCTGGTTCTTGCTTCAAACATATCTACTGCAAAAGACACAAAGGTTTTGCAGAACAGCATGGCCTGCTGACTCTTGACTCATTTCTGTAAAAGCTTTAATATTAGAATTCCCCTTCCTACAAACCCTTTAACAAAGCCAAACCAGAAAAGAGATAGTACCCTCTTTATGGTGTCTCCTGCATTAGGTCTTCAGCTACTCAGGACTGCACACCTTGGAGACCATGACATTTTGTCCCTACCATCATTTTGATATTTCCTTGACCATCAGTTAAACACAGGCCCCCAGTACTGCTTGTTTAAACCATGCCTTGTACTGGTAAGGTATAGTGCAAATGAGCAGAGCCAACCAAACCACTGAGCTTTATTCCAGGAGGATATATGAGATATTCAAGGTGCTTCAGAAACCTGTCAATGTGGAATCAGATCTGAAGAAGGGGAGCAGAAAAGATGTGCCTCTTGAAATAATTTCAGCTAGAATAATCAGTCCCAAGGTTTACAGGATTTAATAAGGATTTAATAAGGCTTCTCTCTTGCTATACCTCTGAAAGGTTAGTAAACCATTTAAAGAAGTTAAGCTGGACAAATCCTCCAAAGCTCTGAGTTTGCAGTGCATTAACCCTGGTGTATTCTACCTGCTTTCAGTGTGTATTGTAGTATCCTTGTACAACTCGTCGTTTCTCCTACTAATGGACTTACTTCTGACAACTATATGAACACACTGTATAATAGTTTATGTTTAAATGATGTTACATGAAATATGGAAAGCAACTGGAAAACAGGACTGAGAAACAGATCACCAAATCTTTCTGGACACAAACTAATACTTACTTATTTTCTCTCCCATCCCGAAGACTGACTGGCTCAGAGGCAATCATAATAGTCTTCCTCTTGTAAAAAAAACCATATAAACAAAAAAAGCAAGCTAAGGAATGCATTGATCTTCTTATAGGTTTGAGTAAAGAAAGCATCCCTCTTCTGTATAATACTTATACAGGAGGCACGAGGTGTTTCCAGATTCAAGTCTTTGTGTCATTCTATGGAAGGCTTTACCTTCAATAAAATACTAAAGTTGTGTGTTGCAGACTTATTTCCTCTAAGCCCCACTAGCATGAAAAGCATTTAAGACATTAAAGCTGAAATTTCAGTTGTGGGTCCGTTTTTTGTTCTTTTTGGTTGTTTGATTGGGTTTCTTTTTTTTTTAGTCAGTAATTACTTTTTAATTCAGAGAAACAATAGTATTTTTATTTTCCCTTTTGTAACCAAGAAAAGCTAAGCAATTATAATTTATGACTGTTACATTTTTTCCTCTGATGATGAGTTGCTTTTTCTTGAAGAAGCGGTTGCCTGTATGTTTTCTTCTTCTGTTTTTATTTGCTGAACTGACTTTTTTGCAAAAAAAAATTTACCTTAGAAAAGGTAATTATAAGACTTCACATTTATTTTGTTTCCCTCTGTAGCTGTTAATACAAAGTTCAAACAATCTTCCAGGCCTGTCAAAAACAAACACACTAAGAAAAAAAAACACCCCTGAAACTAGCTCAAAACAAACAAACAAAAAAAAACCTACAAGGAGGGGAAAAAAAAAAAAAACTAACACCAAAAAGTGTGTATTATTGAAAATTCAAAAGGTCAGCTTGGCCACTGCAAGCCTGTCTTACTGAATAATTCCCCTGAAGAATACAGATAATCTAAAGTAACATTTTACACTGGGAACCAATAAAACAAAGTACACAGGTGTAGTCAGCATGAGATTAGGATAGCAACAATGGAATGGAGGAATAAGAAGCATGGTCTTATATCCCAGATGGAATTCTTCATGTAAGACTTTTTAACTTTTTGTCTTTTAAAGATAACATTTTGGTCTGCAGTGTTGATGCAAGAGGGATGAACTAAGGGGTGTTGATAACATCAACATAGAATAAACAAGTTTAATTTGCGAAAAGAAGCAATTGAACAAATTAGCTAGATATGTGTTTGTACGAATTACATTAACAAAGGCTTCCAAAATTATGGGGTTTTTTTCACTTTGCTCATTTGTGACCACAAACACATAGAAAGAAATAGAATTATATTAATCTGGTAAAGCACATACATATAGGCAAAACTTGGTATAAGACATTTTGCTGTTTTACACTGACTTTGAACATCCCTGATTATTTTCTACACGCACTCCTAATTCAACTCTTCTTAATATGGCAGTGAAACCACTCTAAGAGAAAATGAGTTTTGGAAAACTTGCCCTTAAGTGAACCTGAACTAGAAACAGATTTGTATTTTTTGTAAAATGTGTTGTAATATCAAGCTGTTGCAGGAAATTCCTTGCTTTTCATTAAGACATTCTCAAAGCATAAGATGAAATAACTTCCTTAGGACTCTGACCTACATCCAGCCCAGATGGATGATCAAGAGAAAGTTCTACATCCACTGAGCTCAACAGCATGACTGCCTACCTTTATACAAGTAACACGGTCATAGCAAAATCACTGATTCATTACAATTGAACAAAATAGAACTTTTATGTCAGACATTAAATTTAGTTTCTAGTTTCGTGTGTTAAAATATCCTTTAGTAAAAGGAAAAATCAGAAAGAACATGGCTCTCATAAAATGCAGATCAGAATTTGGACTCAAACTTTCAAAGGCTTTTGAGTGCACACAAAAGAGACATGAAAATCCAGCAGACCTTTTCATTAAAAAAAAAAAAAAAAAAAAAGAAAAAAAAACAACACAACACATCTCTGAATGAATTATATGTTGTATAAATGGTCAAAGTATAGAACACGTTGCCTAAGAAACACAGTCCACCTTGTGATTTATTAGACTTTTTTTCCTGCAATGTAATACTTTTCCATTATAGCTGAATGGTGCACAAATTCAAGGACAGATAAAGTCAGCTGGGGAGAAAGAGGGAAAAAACCACTCTTTCTTCACTCTAAAACACACAGTATGTCTATTTTGTGAAGCAAAATTCCAGAAGAGCAGCACATACAATTAATATATTAATGTCCCTGTTGGAAACAACTACATATATATGCCTCAAAAAGTAACAAGGCAGTTATACACCTTTTTTCAACAATCCAATAAAAAATGAGAGCTCTTTCCAGGAGATCCCCAGTGTCTCATGTCTCATATGCCAATACTAAAACCACAGATAATCTTTTTTTACACAATCATATTCTCACACCTGCATGGAAAACCTTTTGAAAATTTTAATAGTGTTTCAAGGGAAAACACTATTATATCAAATCAACATCTTTCCTCCAAGTGTTTTTTAACTTCTCGGTTTAAGACCAATATTTTTCTACTTAGAGGAGATCTCTTTTTAGGAATAAGACACATACTAGAAAGTTTTAGATTCAGAAGTCCTTCATTTTAAACCAGGTAACTGTTTTTAACCTGGTTAATTACATCACTAGTGAGTAAAGACATATAATATGAGTTTTTACCTTTATTTTGAAATTAAACTCATATGGTCTGACATGTAGGTCAATACAGACACCACATTCAAAAAAAGCCCCCAGACACTTACTTAGGAGTTTTAATTCTGGAGGATTAGGGTAAGACCAAGGTTTCCCTGCATACTTTTGTAAGTCCCTGTGTTTCCAAAAGATGCAACGGACAGGCTAGAAAATGTAGGCTCTATTAAATATATTTTTCATAATTTTTCAAATCCTGCCTGTTGACTATGAAAAATATGTTTCTGTCATCAAGTATCTAAAAGACTTAGCCTGTTTCTGTCCCCTGCTACAAACAAAAAAGTCCAGTGCTGCTATGCCTACATTTTAGACAAGGGTCTGTAAAGCTCACCTTACTGTACTTCCATACACTCACAGACAAATATGTAGTGCAGAGATACTTTGACCATTCAATTGTCATTACAGACAACCTGAAAAATGAAGCCTGAGCGAACTTAGTGGTTTCAAATGTAATCTAAGTGTTTTCTTATGTAGCTGAAATCACTCCTATTCATTCCATGAGTACATCCGTGTCTCCTACCTTCATTGTTTTTATCGAAGTCATCTTTGAATATCCACATTGTTCAGCAATCTTTTCAGAGCCAGTTTGCTAGTCAGATTTGCTGGGCATCCTCCAAAAAAAAATTTAAAAACCCCCAAAAAACTAATATAGAAAGAGAAACAGGAAACAGACAAAATAAAATCCATTCTCTAAAAGAAACTGTGAAAGTCCGATGACTAAAAATGAAAATTAGATTTTCAAATAAAATCTAAAAACTATTAAAATATTTTTATTTCTTTTATGTGTAGCAATCTCAAAAGCCGTATAACTTATCAGAACTTGCTTAATTTTCTCTCTAACAGTACATCCAGTGTGAAAAACATATTCCAATATGACAAAAGAAAAAAAAAGATAAGGTGTCTATCAAATATAAATTGCCCATTAAATAGATTTAGGCTTTAAAGTGGCCCGGGCTGTTCAACAATCACTACACACCTGTTTACTTCATCAGTGAAAATATGTGAGATTTCATTTTCAACTGCTGAACTTTTTTTTTGTGGTCAGTAACCATAAACCATGGGCAGTATCTTCTACAACTGTTGGTTCAACAATTCCTGATGCAGAGCATTCACTCTAATAGAAAAGGCAGCTGAGGGACAGCTTGTTGAAGCTAGCAGGGATCAATATTCCCTCAAAAATAAAAAAAAAATCTGAAACTTTGATACTAGTGGAACCCTTAGTCTTCAGTCTCAATTCTCATACTGAAAAGATAACAAGAAATCACATGACCTGCTGAGAGATATTGCATGAGCATGGTTTGCCTGCACCTAAGGCATGACCCTGACCGTAAGTCAGTTTCAGAACAGAGCTCAGTATCAAAAATGCTCCAAAAATCAGAACCCCAAAAATGTTTTCAACTGTGAAAAAGCTTCTGTTTTTTTCTCTCTTCTTTTTAAAATTAATGAACTGTTGCTAACCCTTGCACATAAGACTTTGTCCTTTGCAATGAGAGTTTTACAAGAATGTTTAAGGTGTAAAGGAATATGCACAACAGGCAAGTGGCCTTTGGATTTAAGAGCCTCCAACTATTCTCAAAAATGAATGGCTGAAGTATCTCCAAGGAAATAATAGCAAACTATTGGATTACAAATCTCCCTTGAATACATATAATAATAATTAAATTTGAATGTGCTGAAATATAAAATAATACTTTTTTTAAAACACCCTGGATTAAGAGGTTCACATCAGATATGGAAAACACATAGATATTTTCAAGTAAAAAAATGAAATTAAGTGAGAAAACAATTTGTCATCCTTACTTCCTACAAGAGTTATATTTTCTGTAGCAAAAATATTATTTCCTATCACTTGTACAAAACTATTTTAAAGAAAATTGATTAATATTTTTATTATTTTTTGAGTATAACAATTTCTAATTTCTGATTTCTTTTAGAAAGAAAATAGAGAAACCATAAAACAGACTTTTAAAAATTAAGCTAATGAACGTATATTACATCAGGTAGAAAATATTTGGCTATTTTTTTCACTAAGTTTAAAATGAGCTTTGTCTTTTTTATCCATCTCCATTCTGAAAATCAGAATTAAATATATATTTTCCTCAGCTCCTGAATACCAGTATGGATTGTAGATACATGTACGGGGTGTACTCTCTGTGTTTCTGGCATGATCAGACATCAGAGACACAGGATCAGTCTAGAGCAGAAAGCCTTCTGGATCACATGATCTTCTGTACAGACAGATGACAGAATGAGTTACTTGCAGATTTCCAAGATTAACTCAGAACATCTTGGCCTTTTAGCATTTAACCTAGACCATTACCATTATTTTTAATAGAGGTCTTATGTGTGAATAATCTATACCATCTGTTGAGTGTAAAAGCATAGCAGAAAAAATATAACCTGGACACAGAAGTATTAGTTTTATTGGTGTATTTTATGAACAGATGCTCAGAATAAAATTCAATTCCTGGAATAAAACTTTTATTCAGACAGAATCTGAAGATCAAAAAACTTTAATTGTCCTCCTACATCCTAACCCTTCAAAAGGCTGAATATGAGAAAAATCCTTTTCAATTATGTTCTTTGAATGGCTAAATTGCATTGGAGATTGTTGGGGTAGGTCTGCTACATAAAAAGAATGCAGGAGCCTGTAATATTGTTTAATTGACCACATGTCCAAGATGGTGATTTTAAACCTTTGTGTAACCCTTCTTGTTCCCATAAACCCCTCACTGTACCTGTGGAATGTCTGAGAGATAACTAGAAACTCATCTATTGGTTGTTAACCCCTTGTCATCATTGGTTGTTTGTAAGATGTCCTGTATTCTCACTGGTCACCCTGGGATCCCTCCAAAAGGTACTTAAACCATTGTTAGATCAATAAAGCTCTCTTGGCTCTCTCTTCGCTGCTGGACTCCCTGCGTGCTGTGTGGTCTCTGTCTCCTGGCATAGATGCCTCCACCGCCTGTCCCTGCCACGAGGGACGGGTGGCGGGGGGTTGATCTCAACCCTGGAAACCTTCACAGAGCAACCGGGAGTGACCCTCCAGAAACCCCTCCAAAACTGCAACAGATGGCGCCCACCGGGACGAACTCCGCCCACGAAATCGGTAAAGACTTTCAATTTCACTTTAAAATATAAACAGTGGGAACAATAACTGCTCGCTCCCCCTCCACCATTGACTAACCCTGTCTCTGCGATGCCGGGGGAGGAGAGATGTTTTGAACAGTGGTGCCAGCTCAGCAGAGAGCCCGGCGACTGAACTGTGCCATGATGCTGACCCCTGTGACCCAGGGGGCGGAGGGCCGAGGGAGCTGCAGGCAACCGGTGTAGCATCGACACAGCAGCAGTGGCTGAGAAGCGCCACTGAGATACTGAGAGTGCAGCGTGGTGCGAACTTGGGGTAGCAGCAGAGACTGCACGCGAAACACGTGTGTCCAACATGGAAAAACAACATTTTCAAAGTGCCCGCCATGTCTCCATTGGACGGAGAGAGCCGAGCAAGGACCGTGGAAGCAGTGGCGGTCGTTGAGGGTGCACCAGCAGCTGCCACTGGAGCGTCCACTGGAGTGACCCCCTCCTCCGCCCCGACGCAAGAACTTCTCTTCGCCCCCTGCTGCAGGAAGAGGAGGCAGAGGCTGCAGCCCACAGGATGTGAGCTGGGCTCTGCCGCCTGCTCCGTGCCCAGTTAGAGCCACGCCGCCCCTATGCCCGTCCCGTCCCCGGTTTCTATGCCCCACGCCGCCGCCCGGATCACGTGCCTCTGCTCCATACACCAGGACAGCGCCAAGTGACCACCCACCTCCAGCCACGCGGTCGATCCATCCCCTACCGCCCGCCCCACCCCCCAACCCTTTTCCTCAATTTCTTTCTCTTTACAGTCTGACTTCAGAGTACCCAAACCAGTTTTTCTCCTTTACTGTTCATATGTTAATTACTGGATTGCTTCACTTTTACGTTTCTCTACCAGGCACACCGTGACCATCAAGCTGCAGCGAAGCACAAATAACCTTGCAGTTTTTAACAACTACTTCAGGTCTTTCTTTAAATGTGATGTTGTCTTATAATGTAAACAATTTCGAGAGTATGTGTAGCAGTTTTCAAAAACAATGACAAATTTTCCTTAGTAATACCTATTTGCTTTGAGAACAGGGAATGTATGTATTATCTCCAACCTATAGGAATGTTATAATTTGCAGTTAGTCAAACTTCAATGGTAAACAAATGTTGACTTTATTATAAAATATAAAAGGGTTGGGGGTTGGGGAGGGCGGCAGGAGATGGATCGATCGCATGGCTGGAGGTGGGTGGTCTCTTGGCACTGTCCTGGTGTATGGAGCAGAGGCACGTGATCCGGGCGGCGGCGTGGGGCATAGAAACCTGGGACGGGACGGGCATAGGGGCGGCGTGGCTCTAACTGGGCACGGAGCAGGTGGCAGAGCCCAGCTCACATCCTGTGGGCAGCAGCCTCTGCCTCCTCTTCCTGCAGCAGGGGGCGAAGAGAAGTTCTTGCGTCGGGGCGGAGGAGGGGGCCACTCCAGTGGACACTCCAGTAGCAGCTGCTGGTGCACCCTCAACGACCGCCACTGCTTCTGCGATCCTCGCTCGGCTCTCTCCATCCAGTGGAGAAGCGGCGGGCACCTTGAAAATGTTGTTTTTCCATGTTGGACACACGTGTTTCGCGTGCAGTCTCTGCTGCTACCCCAAGTTCGCACCACGCTGCACTCTCAGTATCTCAGTGGCGCTTCTCAGCCACTGCTGCTGTGTTGATGCTACACCGGTTGCCTGCAGCTCCCTCGGCCCTCCGCCCCCTGGGTCACAGGGGTCAGCATCGTGGCACAGTTCAATCGCCGGGCTCTCTGCTGAGCTGGCACCACTGTTCAAAACATCTCTCCTCCCCCGGCATCGCAGAGACAGGGTTAGTCAATGGTGGAGGGGGAGCGAGCAGTTATTGTTCCCACTGTTTATATTTTAAAGTGAAATTGAAAGTCTTTACCGATTTCGTGGGCGGAGTTCGTCCCGGTGGGCGCCATCTGTTGCAGTTTTGGAGGGGTTTCTGGAGGGTCACTCCCGGTTGCTCTGTGAAGGTTTCCAGGGTTGAGATCAACCCCCCGCCACCCGTCCCTCGTGGCAGGGACAGGCGGTGGAGGCATCTATGCCAGGAGACAGAGACCACACAGCACGCAGGGAGTCCAGCAGCGAAGAGAGAGCCAAGAGAGCTTTATTGATCTAACAATGGTTTAAGTACCTTTTGGAGGGATCCCAGGGTGACCAGTGAGAATACAGGACATCTTACAAACAACCAATGATGACAAGGGGTTAACAACCAATAGATGAGTTTCTAGTTATCTCTCAGACATTCCACAGGTACAGTGAGGGGTTTATGGGAACAAGAAGGGTTACACAAAGGTTTAAAATCACCATCTTGGACATGTGGTCAATTAAACAATATTACAGGCTCCTGCATTCTTTTTATGTAGCAGACTTACCCCAACAGGAGATAACACCTTTTTTTTTGCTCTGGTGACTTTAAGAACTAGCTATGAATATTGAAATGCTAAAATGACAGTACCTAAAAAAGGAGAGCTGTTTGACATGGTCCAAGTACAGTAGGTTATACATGCAATTAAATAAGAAGAAAAGAAAAGAAGAAAAAAAAAAAAAAAGAAGAAAAAAAAGCAACAAATTAAGTATCTAGACTCTGTATCTGGAGGTTTACTGTAATTTGCAACATGGCTGACCAGCGTGTTATTAATCTTACATAGACATGAAGGTGCAGTGATTTTCCTACAAAATCAGGTGCTTCTGTACGAAAAGCTTTGTTATTCTGTTATTCAGTCACATGTGAGACTGTACATAGCAAAACAAAGAAAAACATGGCAGTTAGCCTTTTATGCACACTGGTTACACCCTTTCTGAATTTCATGACTCATTGTCTACCCTTTTTTCACGTTTAATCTATAGACACCTGTGCACTACATATGGGATATGACAAAGACATAAGAGGCTAAAACCAACTTCTGTCATCAGTTTGTGACTTCAAATTTAGACTATAATCAGTCTATATCAGTGTGGTGTGTTGACCTTACCTGATTGCCAGGTACCCACCAAAGCTTCTCTGTCACTCCCCTCTGCAAGTGGACAGGGAAGAGAAAATTGAGTGAAAGGTTTATGAGCTGAACTAAGGACAAGGAGAAATCACTTACCAATTACCATCATAGGCAAAACAGACTTGATTGGGGAAATTAATTGAATTTATTACCAATCAAAAGTAGAGCAGGATAATGAAAAATAAAACAAACCTTGAAAATACATATCTCTCACCCTCCCCTCCTTTCCAGGCTCTACATCCCCCCATCAGCGGCGCAGGGAGATGAAGAGTGGAGGTTATGGTCAGTTCTTCACAGGTTGTTTCTGCCTCTGCTCAGGGAAAGGAGTACTTCTCCTGCTCCAGCATAGGCTTACTCCCACTGGAGATAATTCTCCATGAACTTCTCCAGTGTGAGTCCTTCCCATGGAGTACAGTTCTTCAAGAACTTCTCCGGTGTCGTTCCTTTCCATACAGTGCAGTCCTTCAGGTCAAGGCTACTGTGGTGTGGATCCCCCACAGGGTCACAATTCCTACCAGGAAACCTGCTCCAACATGGGCTCTTCTCCACAGGGTCATAGGTCGCAGCCAGGAACCTGTTCCAGCATGTGCTTCCCTTGTGGGTCACAGCCTCCTTCAGACATCCACCTGCTCTGGCATGGGTTTTGCCCTGGGCTACAGGTGAATCTCTGCACTCTCATGGACCTCCATATGCTGTGGGGGTGCAGCTGCCTCAGTATGATCTGCACCATGGGCTGCAGGAGAATCTCTACTCCAGAACCTGCAACATCTCCTCCCTTCCTTTCCGCACTGATCTTAGGGTCTGCAGAGTTGTTCCTCTTACATATTCTCACTCTTCTCTGAGCACAATTACATTTGTTCTTACTGTTTTTTCTTTTTAAATATGTTATCAGAGAGTCTGTACCACCTTCTTTGATGGGCTCAGACTTGGCCAGCATCCTGGAGCTGGCTGGCTCTGGCTCTGTTGGACTCTTAGGGGAAGGTTCTAGTGGCTTCTGACAGAAGACACCCCTGTAGCAACTCTCATCCCCCTACCAAGGCCAATACAGCAGATACATAAGTAATTTGAGTTTCTTTGAAAGATATCCTGTTTAAATAACTTGACATGTGTGATTCAGGCTCTTACTATGTTCAAATTGATAGTGAAAATGAAAGTGGACTTACTGCTATCAAACTTTTTCCTATTAAGTTCTCTGCTCAGGTTTCTTACTTAAAATGGACTTTTACCCTGTTCCAATGACTGGATTTGTCAGTTTGCCCCAGCCACTGGTTATGGACCTCACACTTCAGACCAAGATGTGCCAGATTGTCACAGGAAGATATGTGGTAGATTTCAATCCTCCCAATAAAGCAGATTAAGGCTTTATTAGCAATAGTGTAGGCAATAGCAGACTTAGGGACATATCAAGTAATCAACATAGACAAGCTGATTAAGTACTGCAGAACACTTTACAGGGATGCAGTGGTGAAAATGAAATTGCTTCAACCATTGTTATACCACTTCTGTGTTGTTATCACTGGAAATAGTGAATCATTAAAAAGAGAGAAAAACATGAAATTCTCACAGCTACATGCTTATGCTAGTAGTGCTGAACAGATTCAGTAATTAGAAACAATTTGCAAACCCCAGTGTCTACCAAATACACCAACAAACACACACACACAAAAAAAAAAAAGAAAAAAAAAGAAAAGAAAAAAAAAAGAAAAAAAATTCTGGCTATTTTCCTTCTAGGTAAAGTTTCACATGAACCACTTCTGATCAAAGGACTTCAGAAAAATGAACGTACACTTTATGGGATAGCACATTATCTCAAAGCAGGACAAGTTACTCTTAAGGTTTCTAGACACTATCATGACAGAAAGTCATGGATTTAACAGTCAAGTTTTGCCTGTAGGATTTTAAAACATCTCTTTTGGGGTAGGTATTGTAAGACAGTTTATATACTTTGTCCATTGACCCTCTTTAATATACCTTCATATTAATCTAATTCTGTTCATCTCATTGAGACACTTAAAGTATAAAGGTTTGTCTCTTAGTAAATGTCATAAGTTATTTTTCTTGCTTTCTTTCTTGCCCCAAGACATTCCTATTACTTACCTTTCCTTTACCCAGACAAAGTTAGACATAGTCTTAGAAGTTCTTTGAGGTACTTTTATTATATTCATATTATATTCACGCAGTTAGAGATAAAATGAGAGAACAAAAATTTATGTGTGTAATCACTAATAAAAGTAAAAATTAAAATTAAAATATAAAATAAAAAAACCTAGATATTAAAAAAAATTTTAAAAGTTGACTTATAGAGGACTTAAATACCAATTTTTGAATCAGTCTAGAACAAAGTATTTTATAAGAATTAACATTCTTCCATAAATACTGTGTTAAATCTTTTAATTAATTTATTTACTGAAAAGCATATTCACCTAGGGAGTAACTAAATTTTGAAACTGTAGTTTGTTGTATCAAGACAATGGATTCTTCAGAGAATTTTAAAAGTACTGAAATACTTTTATATACTGTTTGGCCTGTTAGCTTTCTAAGATTATTAGAACTAAAATATACATCCTTCTAATGTGCAGTCTTTGAAGCTGACTTTCTGAGGAGGTCAATATTTTGGAGAAACTTTAGTAAGGTTAATCAATCAATTCAATCAAAATTATTGCCTGTACAGTATTTGCTGCCCAGATTACAAGGTAAAGTATTACTTTTGGAGACCAAAAGTTAGTTGAAAAACTTTTCTTTTTTTTTTTTTTTTTTTTTTTTTTTTTTTTGGTGGGTTTGCTTCTTTGTTGGTTTGGTTTGGTTTGGTTTGGTTGGTTTGTGGGGGGTTTGTGCCTTTTTTTTTTTTTTTGTACATGCATTCCAAAACAGAGTTCCTAGAGAGATTTATATAACAGTGGAACAGTTTTCTTTATGAGTACAAAAGTACAAAATAACAGCTAACAACACTAAAAAAGAATTAACAGAACAGAGAAACATAGAAAGTCCTTACTTTAGAAACTGTTCCTGAAGATAAAACACACTAAAAACTCAGTAAATTGTGCAATGCAAATATGACTTTTTGTTGGTTTTGTTTTAGAAAAAATGTCCTAAGAATTTTATGGATAAATACCATCCTGCAGCCCTCTGAAGAATCCTTATGGTTCTCCTTCAAGAAAAATAAGGACTGGTTTGATGAAAACAATCAAGAGATCCAGGAATTGTTGGGAAAAAAGAGATCTGCTCACCAAGAACACCTTGCTCAGCCATCTTGCTGTGAAAAAAAGCAACCTTTTGACTCGTATGTAGCAAATTCCAACAGAAACTTCATGACATCCAGAACAAGTCGTTGACCAATCTAGCAGAAAAAATTCAATTATGTGCAGATTTGGGTGATTAGAGGGGATTCTATGAGGCTCTGAAAACAGCCTATGGTCCTACACACCAGGTTCACAGCCCTTTATTTGGTGCAGATGGTCAAATGCTTCTCACAGATAAAGTTTCCATTTTGAATCAATGGTCTGAACACTTTCAGACTCTCTTCAGTACTAATCGTGTAGTTAAAGACTCAGCAATGCAGTTCATTTCACAACAACCTGTGAAAACTGAACTGGATACTGCCCCCACCATGGGAGAAACTCTTAAAGCAATACAGCAGGTGAAAATTGGCAAGGCAGCTGGGGTTGACGGAATCCCACGTGAAGTCTGGAAGCATGGTGGCCAAGTACTCCATGCTAAGTTTCATGAGCTCGTGGTGTGCTGTTGGGAACAAGGCAAACTACCATCAGACCTTCATGATGCAGTACAAGAAGAAAGGAGATAAATGAGATTGTTCAAATTACCAAGGTATTACTTTGCTCTCTGTTGCTGGTAAAATCCCTGCAAGAATTCTTTTGAACAGATTAGTACCCACCATAACAGAAGATCTTCTACCTGAAAGTCAGTGTGGTTTCAGAGCCAATAGGGATATCACAGACATGGTATTTGTTCTCAGACAACTGCAAGAGAAGTGCAGGGAACAGAATAAATGACTCTATGTAACTTTTGTTGATATCACCAAAGCTTTCGATACTGTGAGCAGAAAAGGTCTGTGGCAGATTTTGGAACGTTTAGGATGTCCCCCCAAGTTCCTTAAAATGATCATCTCACTTCTTGAGGACCAGTGCGGCCAAGTCAGATATGGTGATGCACTTTCTGAGCCCTTTCTGAGCCCTTTCCAATAACCAGTGGTGTGAAGCAAGGCTGCTTTCTTGCACCAACTCTATTCACAATCTTGTTCAGCATGATGCCCCAAAGGGCCACGGCAGACCTCAATGAAGAAAACAGTATCTACATCTGATATCGTACTGATGGAAACCTTTTCAACCTAAGGTGACTGAAGGCCCACACTAAGACCTTAAATCATCTTGTCCGTGAGCTGCTTTACACTGACGCCGCCAGATGCAGCTCTGCAGCATTTTTTGCAGAGGCTGCTGAGGTTTTTGGGCTGGAAGTCAGCTTGAAGAAAACAGAAGTTTTATATCAGCCTACACCTCAGGAAGTCTTCCATCATCCCTGTATCATCATTGGTGAATCAGAGCTCAAGTCAGTCCAGTAATTTAATTACCTGGGAAGCATCATCTCCTCGGACAGTAAGATTGGCAAAGGCATACAGAGCTTTCGGTACACTCTATAAAAGAGTTTGGCAAAACAAACACCTGAAAAAAAGTACAAAGATCAGTGTTTACAGAGCCATTGTACTGTCTACTCTTTTATATGGATCTGAATTATGGGTCATTTACCACCACCACTTGCATCTCTTAGAACGCTTCCATCAGCGCTGCCTCCGTACAATCCTAAACATCCACTGGATGGATTATGTGACCAACACGTCTGTCCTTGAACAGGCAGCAGTCACGAGCATTGAGGCCATGCTGCTGAGAACACAGCTGCGCTGGGCAGGGCACGTCTCCAGGATGCAGGACTATCAAGATCGTGCTCTATGGGGAACTTGCCACTGGCTGCCGCAAGAGAGGAGCCCCGAAGAGGAGATACAAGGACTGCCTGAAACAATCCCTCATCCTTGGCCATATTGATCACCACCATGGGTCTACCCTGGCCTCCAATCGGGAGGCCTGGAGACACACCATCTATAACGCTGCTGCTGCTTTTGAGAACACACACAGGATCACTCTCAAGGAGAAAAGACAACGCAGAAAGAATCGCATGTTGTCGATATCACCTGGGGAGTCTTCCTGCTGTGACTTCTGCATCTGGACATGTCTTTTTAGCCATCAGCGCGCTTGCAGCCAGCATGGGTAGAGTCCTTGCCAAATCTTTGTTCATGAAGCCCAGCCATGATGATGATATCCATTTAAATACATCATCCAGTCTCTGCTTTCACTTTTTACAAACAATATTCATCTTTTTTTTTTTTCTTTTCATAAATATAAAATCTTCAATTAATAACTAGTCAGTGTCTGGCAACCTAGTACACTAGTGGCCTAATAGATCACCTAGGAACACATACCAAAATTATCATTACTTATACATAATAGAGGATTTGCAAAATGAAGGGTAGAAAGCCTCAAAACCCACAAGAAGCAAAGGACACATAGATTGTCATAGCTGAGAAGGAGTGCAGCAGAAAACCATGAAAATTTAACACATCAGTAAACTTTGTTTTGAATATTTGGTTTGGCCTATGAAATAGAACAATCACTGGAAGTGTTGAGCACCTTTAATTCTCTAAAACTCCAGTTCCTCCAGATATTGCTCACCATCTTGCATGATTACTACCTGAGTAATTCTCTCTCATGTTTATTTTTGTTCCACAAATGCTGATTCTACCTTACCAATCCAAATGCAATGACAATTAATTCTGCAGCTTGTAAACCATTCCGATCAGAAAAAGATATTTTCATACAGTAAACAACCTGAAACAGCTGAAGTTTTAGCTTGCAAAGCAGTTAACATCTCCACAATGAGGATGTAAGAAATCCAAGGGAAGAGAAAGAGGATCATTGCTGCTTTTCTAATGAAGCATTCTTACAACCAGAGCTGAAAAGCTATTTCCCATATCTATATATTATTTTAAAATATTTGGTATGTTACATGGAAAAACACCAAAATTATGTATAATATCAAGCACACACTTTGCAACCGCGGCTGTCTGTAAGAGTTGTGTCCCCTCCAAAGAAAATATCCCATTCAGTGCAGGCATATGTTTTATATAATCAAAGGATAGTGTGTAGTCAGGAATAATTTATTATGCACATCTGTAAGAGTGCTACATTTTAAAATACACAGTTTTTATTATACCTTAACATTATTTACTTAGGGGGAGGAGATAATCTGACAGTTTTAAAGAATGAGTTTTCCTCTTTAATTAAAAAAAAAAAAAAAAATTAGAAGAAATCCTGCACGCTCAATTCAGTCCATATTTTATTTGATCATTCTACATGGTTTTGTGACTTCTATACTTTTCAACATGCTGAAACAAAGAATTAAAGCTCAAAATCCCCCTCTGTAAATAGAAACACATTTTACCAGGAACAGACAGAAATCTTTGTTCCAAGCTGACAGTAAAGGGCTGCATTTTGCCCTTGATACAACCACCCACTCCCAAGATAGGGACAGCAGTGTGCATGGGCTGAGGAGCTTGATATTTGTTGGAGATTGGCTCTGATTTCTCTTAATTTTCTTTTAAGGTGTGATGGGATGGATTCTGTTAAAATATATATATATATATATATATACTCCAACTTACTGCATAGAAATGTCACTGACCAAGGCTGATCTTGTTCTGCATTGCTTCAGTGCCTCACTCGGAGAGACTCCTGCCAGTACCCATACTCTTGGAACGGTACTGACCCACTGCATCTTTCCCCTTCCAGTGTTCAAAGCATTCCTGACCATGCAAGGGCATGAGCATCTCATATAGGGGTCTTCCATGGGCACAAAAAATAAATTTAAGCCATTGGCAACCCTTCAGAATATGAGAACTCTGGATTTTTATGCTTGTAGTATTAATTTTTTTCATGGTATGACAGAAGGGACAAGAGCAGCATTTTGTAGCCTAAAGAACAATTAAAGTATGTTCAGCTGAAGCTTTCCAGTTATCTTCTGAAGTTCTGCATAATCATAGCCTTCCAGCCCTTGGTTCCCACAACCCTCAGCTTGCTCCTGGCAAGGGAAAACTGCAATTTCAGACTTGCTGTTTTACTGTCACCCACAGACTTGGGTGCTCATACCTCTGAACATGACATTCCTAAAGCGTTTTTCTAATTTGGGTAATAATTCCATATCTGTACATTTGTTTGCACCTCACATCCATGTGCAGAGCACATGGTAAATAAAAATTTTGAAGCTAGGACATATTTTCTAGATGTACTACCAGTGCGACATCCTACTTTTGAAGAAGTGATCCTTTCTTCTAAATTCCAACTCTTATTCTTCCATACTGCTTGAGAAGGCTAACAGCTTTACCTTGATTGGAACTGCCACTACAGATGGGTGGCAAAGCCTGGAATAAGCACAGGGACATAAATCCAATCCTATCTTGATATTAGTTTTTACTAACAATAATGTTATTTTCTGCTAAATATCATGTCCTTTCTGTTATAGCACTGAGGGTGGGAAATCGGAATTTTTATTGATTGAGTTTTATCTTCTGCTACCAATGCCAATGGACAACCTAGAAAATATGCCAAAGAGTATCTCTCATATCTTTTCTCGTTTTCAAAATAAAAGACCAATTTTTTTATACTTTTGGTCTCTATATTAATTTAATTTAACCAAAAATAAAAAACCCCTGTATTTTATAAATGAAAGGCCTTGGAATCACTTTATCCAAGTAGAGTATCACAGATGTTCGAAGTTTAATATTATTAAGTAGTGTTATTATTAAGTAATTTAATATTATTAATCAGTAAATCCATGAGAAGGGGCAATCAACCTTAAGTTTCTTTTGTATTTTACAGAAAAATAAATTTCTCAAAGAGCCTCTTGGAAGGATGATTTGAAAAATGTGCAAATGTTATGAACATTAGAAAATTTAATTTACATAGACTCATATTTCATAGAAACTGCATTACACAATACATGAAATTTACTGACTGAGTTTCATATTGCATGGGCAAAACTTCATCAGGGAATTACATCGCTGAGCTTAATAAAGATATGTAATTTATGACATTAACAAAAAGATGGAGAATACAATACCTACAAAACCAAAGTTTTTCAGAAAGTTTTCGTTCACAGAATAAACTAATAAAAAATAGAAGGGTTAATTTTAAAATCAATTATTTGCACTTACAGTTGTACAGTGACAGCTGATACATTATCCATGGGTTTAATAATACTCTTAGATGTGACCACTACTAGTAAAGTTTTAAAAGCTTAATACACTTAATTGTATTTTGTTGCAGTGAAACTATGCCTGAGTTAGACGTCTTAGGAATTTAGCATGTGTTGGAGATTGAATGATATTTTTACTTTTGTTTTAACTTAATCTTGAGAATAATAGTAACACACAAGATTTTGACCTTGATAAAAACTGCAAAAGACTCCTTATGATTTGATATAATCTATACATAATCTTTATTATCCATTAAACTAATTTCTAAAGGAAGCTTATAATAATGTTAATTCTGATTTTCTTCTTCTTTCAGAAGAAACAAAAGTAGAAAAGTATAGGACGTGGGAGTGCAAAGGAACTTAAGATGTCACAGAAAGATGACAGTGAGAGATGCCCAGTGATGAGTAGTTGTGGCAGCAGGGATAAAATTATCTGCCCTATTGCAATATTTAATCTTCTCTATTAAGGAGATATCTCAAGAGAAGCACTGATTTCTGGAAGACTGCAAGTATTTGAGAACACAAAGTACTACTGGAGAAGTCTGTAGCCAGTGGATTCACGCTGCATAAACATACTCAATACAGCCTTTGTTCAGCATAACAATTTTTGACAGGGCATATAGTACTAATAAAAGGCAAATTAACTGCTTTATGGACTCTCTACTGACTTCAGCATTTTCACACTATGCAAACTCAATTAATCACAGTTCCTGGACTGAAAAATTAAAGTTAAAGAAGCTAGATTTTAATCACATTAATTATAGATTCTATATTTAGCATCTGTGTTTATAATCACACTTATTTAGATTAACTAATTTTAATAACAAAAATATTTAATGTAAAATACAGTATGCACCATAATAGCTGAATGCTATAAACTGATAAAAGTATCTCCCTGTTGTGATCTACTATGACAAGGACCTCAAGCTTGAGCCCAATTTCAAATTGATTAAAACAGCAAATACAGTCAATCACAATTTAACGGTAATAGCTCTACAGCTTTCCCTGATAAGAAAATCACATCCTAATAGAACCATAATTATGCAGACCCTGTAGATACCAGCAAGAGGTGACTGTTTGTGACATTCTGTACCTCTAGTATTAACAGTAACACATACCATGTTTCAGCAGAGTCAACAACTCTAGTAATTTGAGTGCTCAAAATTGCACTCTGTGACTGTGTGTGTGTGTGTGTGTGCGTGTGTGTGTGTGTGAAAAAACTGGAGATTACATCCTGCCATATTTAATTTGTATCATGTGAACTCTTTAATATATCACCTTGTATGTAAGTGCCCATAACCTTTAATGTAAGAAGACTTCTCTATGAACTGGAAAGTGCTTTACCTTTATTTCATAAACTAGGAAATGAATTGCATTGGAAAATAACTGATTTGCAAAAAATACTCCAAAATTCTTTCCGAGCAAAGAAAGTGGGATCATATTGCTTTCCAAAACTTTGGACCGTTTTCTTCAAGATCTTTTCCCATAGTCTGTTATTACACCCGAACTGGGAGGAAAAGTAAGTGTATGATAATTTTATATGCAATTGGGAAAAAAAAAAAAAAAAGTAAAAATAAAATAGCAGCCAAAAGAGCAACTGATATGGGTATATTCACATTTATTTCATATTTATTTTTATTGTTAGGGTTTGTTATATTCAGATGTAGTACTCTTTGCTCTTCTCTACGTATTACTTTTTCTTCTTTCCAACATTTTTGGTAGTCATTGCTAGAGTGGGCCTTTTTTACTATAGGCCCACTCTAGCAAAAAATTGTCTTTCTTATACCAGGTCACTCAGATGTAAAAAGAAGTTCTCTAACCAGAAGACAAAATTATCTACCAAATGGAATTGTGTCTGCCAGAATGATGCTATGAAGGTTACTGAGACACCACCCTTTCATGGAATTGAAATATGTTATCCTGATAGCTATGTACCTTTTAAGCTTGGTTAATGAAATAAACCAAAATGCTTTCTCTCAAAAATACCTTTGTCATGAATGACAAAAATATTGCATTCAAAAAAAAAAAAAAGAGAATTAAAAAAAAGACTGGTATACTTTGGTAGTGTTGAACCTTTTATCATTGTAGACAAAATTTCTTTCAAGACAAACCAAAGAAGTCTCTCAAAATATTATTTCAAACAATTGTCATGAATTTTCTTGTCAATACTTCAAAAGAAAACAAATAAATAGAATAAAATATTTCTTATTGGGTTTGTTATTCCTTCTCCAGGTCAGCTAAACTTGTGCTTTACATTTATTCACAACTGTATTTGAGGGCTGTAGATTAGCTTCTTCCACAGTCATATGTGAATTAATTTCAAGGATCTGAGCAGCAAAACTGAAAGTGAGCATATTAGTGTGATATGTTACATAGTTCCAGCTTACAAATTGTTACTTTTTGGATAATCTTCACTATATCAATTACCAACTGCTTCAAAAGTAGTATGTCATTTTACAAGGACTCCTCGGCAACCTATAGGAGAAATAAAACTACTCTCAGTGTTAAGATGATCAATTTTGCCTATAACCTCCCTTAGAGTGTTGTAACCAAACCAAACCATGTGTGCAATGCTCCATACGCACCCACTGACCACACTGAGGCTTTCAACTGCTTATATTTTTTCTGCTTTATTCTTTAAACAATCCCATCCATTTCTGTTGCTTTTGTGAAATTTCTTCTGGTAGACAGTGTCTCATGCTTTTTAGATTCATCCTATTTCTAACAGTCACAGAAGCTCAGTTATTTATCTATCTTAAGAACCATTCCAAAGGCACAGCTATGATAACCATACCTGTGTTCAGGACTAAACTATGTACTTTAAGTGCCAGGATGTCTGAAAGTCAAGCACGTGTATATATACAAATTATGGTCACCTTCAACTACATCTTTTTCAGATTGATTTTAACAGCTGCTATGATTTTCACAGGGGATGCAATGATCCTACTTAAAATTCATTCTGTAGAATTTTATGGATCGTTTTCCATCTTAGGCATGATGGAAAACTTTTTTGTTATGTGTCCACTTGCACGCTAGCTACAAGCTGTTCTTGAAGTAAAGTCATTTAAACCCACTTCAAGTGCATTGTAGAAGCACTGAAGAGGAATTTATCTTTACTCACACTTCATTCACAAACTTGTTCTCTAGTGATGGGGTTTAAATTTTTCCTCCCTCTCATTTCTTCGGATTTTCCTGTGACTATTCATTAGTGATTGATTCTGAAATATTTTAGCAACTCAGTCATGCTAAATTAAATTTGAGTTCCCTCATAACTTTTCTACATACTCTTTTTCTTATAAGATATAAAAGCAGATCCGTTCAATCTTGTGTCAGCCAGCAATAAGACTTTCTGTTTCTGTCATCTCTTAATTACTTTCGCCTTAAGTCCTTCACTTATGTACGATAATATTAAGTAAAGCCTTTCCATCATTGTTAATTATATGTGTGACTGTGAATAATTATTCTGCAGGTTTGCAGGATTTACTTCACATTTACAGTGGAAAGCATATAATTTCTTTTAAAACTATATTCAGACATAAATTCACCAAAAAAAAAACCAAACCAAAAATGAATAAGAGATGTGATGCTTTCTCCTAATAACAACCGTGTATGGAGAAAGATCACAAACCAGTTTCTGTGATATCAGTAGGATTATTCCAGATTCAGCCTATTTTAATGAGAGTGGAAAGAGATACAATACATAAAACAGGCAATTTCCAATGAAGGGTACAGAATACAGCTCAATTCACCTAGCCAGTGACTAGCTATTTTTGGTGCCCCAGGTACGTTCACAGACCATCTGAGTCTGGTTATATTTTTGGCTTCATTTGTCCGTAGTAAGCAAGTATACCACCAAAAAGTAACCTTGATAATTAGTAAAGGTTGTAATAACATCTGGTGACCAGTTGGTAGGCACAACATCACACAGATGTAATTCTGCCTCACTTTGCTCACAGAATACCTACTTATGGCACTCGGGGATAAAACACACTTAAATTCTTACCTGTTCTAAATGAATTCTAGTCACTTGTCTGATTAAGAATTTCTATTTCTCCAGTGAGAGATTACTATGCATACATAATTTAAACTGAGAAAATTAGGACTAATTGCATCCCTATGGCCATCATTGCAGGAACCACGCCTAAAGGTGTTATTTAAAAAATAAGGGCTTCCCAAAATTTTCAAGTATCTTCTTCAAAACCGTATGGAAGTGACTTAAGGAGAGAATCTCACTACAGGGCAAAAGAGGTAAAAGCTGAAAAGAGATGGCTATCTAAAGATCTCCTAGACCTGTGTTATCCCACTGCAACTCAAGGGTTTCTAACCTCTGACCTAAAGCCAAAGCATCTGCAAAATCAACATAGATGGGCAAAGGAGAGAGTACACAAATTATTGATTTGATTTATAATACAAAGAAATAATAAAATAATTTTTTAAATTATGATAAATAAATAATAGAATTTTTAAAAAATGTTGATAATTTAGTTTATTCTAAAATAAAGCTCCTCAAACAGCCCATCGCTGATGAAGCAGAGAGAAGAAAGCTGAAAAGCCTCTGAGAAGAACAAGTATATACTTGCAACATAGAATGTGAAAATGAACAGAGGGCCTGATTACAAATTAAAGTTTTGAAGAATATTGAAAAGTTTTGAAGTGAGGAAGCCCTGACAAAAGAGATAGATAAGTCTGTTTGAGTGCAGACAAGTTAGTTCTTTCTGGCTTTCAGGATAAAAGAGGAAAAGAATATTAAGTAATTTATCCTAAAACAAGAAAATTCTGAAATACTAAAGGAGAAAGATTTTTCATGGGAGCAATGGGTCTGTTATCCTGAAAGAGTTAAACTTCTACAGTAAGTCAATTTTTCAGCAGAGATAAATAAGAGCAAGCATCATCTCCCAATGGCAAATGAAATGCAGACTTCATAAAATATTTTGTCTATAGTACTGTGGGGTTTACTGGTCTTGGGGTTTTTTTTTCTGTTTTTCCTAGGTTTCTTTTGTGCATTTGTAAATGAGAAACAGTCTTTAAGAGAAATCTTCATGAGTAAGGGTTACATTTTTGGAAGAGTATTATTGACACATAGGATAGACTGAGATATCTTGTGATAACACTTATGAGTAGTCCATTTGCAGCAGGAAAAGTTTACCATCAAGGAGAAAATAATCATGGTACTCTATGACCTCTTTTACAAGAATATTTATTTGCTTCACTATTATTGGTGTATTTACCATTAAAGTACCTCTGTGAGGTAAGAAATTACTACAAACTACATCTTTCACAAAGAGAACTGAGATAAGACACAGTAGGATTGTAAGCAATTTGCCCATGGTCACCCAGTATTTATGTGAAAGAACAGGAAGCTGAACTCTTGTTTGCCAATCCAATCAACATTTTAAAAGCAAAAGGCTGCCTTACCTATCTAGGCCTCTAGTCAAAACTCAAATTGAACTCCACTGGGGACTTTTTGTAAACTCTTCAGATGAATGTTTCCTACAAAGTATTCTCTCTTGATGGCAGTGTGAGGTGGGAAAAAGGTAACAAATTAAATAAAAATAAGAACATAAAGTATTTTAAAAGTATGAGTTAAAGGAGTTGTATCAGTAGGAGCTGTAGATACCAAACCTCCCAAGATTGCTTAGCCTCTTTTCTAAAGGTCTTCAGATAAGTTTTATGTGACATTTCAGACCACATATTTCAAAAGAAACAACTACTGGGTGACTATACAAAACAAGAGAAGGCCTGCAACTCAGCTCTGGTGTACTCCCCATAAATTAAAAACTGTAATGTTGCAAACATTATGGTTCTTTGTAAAAAAGATAACAAAAAGCTAATTCTGCTGCTGACATGACTCCCTGAAATGGCATTTTTAGGAGTTATTAATTGAATGGTAAGGATTCTCCCTCTCCCTGGGAGCACTCATATGCAGCTGGCAGTGGGTAACATGCAGGAAAGGGAAAACTTAGTTCTCACCTAAACTGAGCTGACACTAACATGATTTGGCCCACGTAGTATCTAGGATCAGCTATGCAGCTTCTGCTTGTGGTCAGAACTTTATTCTCTTTATTACGTGTAGTAACTTTATAATGTTATTTATGGCCCTAGCTCTAACCACATTCCCAGAAGAGAGCAGTTCCAGGAATTATGTTACTGCTGGAAGTGTTAGCTTCTAATGTACTACTTCTGGCAAGGCTGTGACAGCACGGTATGTGTATGCTTGTGTGTATATATGTCACTGCCTCTGCTTATGCAAGAGAATGTGATTTTAAGAATACTTGTCTATTAGTAAGGGTGGTAGCTTTTATTCCAAAAGCATGTACAACTGGAATAAAATCATTCTAGAGGTGTAAGGCAAGAAATAAAAAATGTGAACTAATTCTATAAATCCAAGTCATATTTTCTACTTGACAAATAGCCATTATCAATCTCATGCTAAGTGAGTGTTTAAAATTTTACAAGTCAAAACAATTGAAAAATTGAATCCTTTATCAAAAAATTCAGCATGACAATTCATCCCTCTCAAGTGTCACAGAGCCCTAAATTCCCAAAGACAATTCGTTCTGAAATAATAAAATGGGAAAAGTTCTAAAAATATATGTCATTTTTTCTTCTCAAGTGATTACACACTGAAGATGTATCTTCTTCTTTTCTGTTTAACAAACTAATCATGCTATTTTTTTCCCCATCTTTACTATACATTGAAAAACAATGCTGAGAATATGCAACCCTACATATTCCAAAATGAAAATCAATTGAATGACAATACCATACACTTGCTTCTCTCTGAAAAATATGTGTTAGTTGAAATAGGGATTCTTAGATGACATATCAAATTGCTCATAATTCCTGAAGGGTTTTTTTAGGGTTAATTCTTTGAAAAGGAATCTGTCAAACCATTTTTAAAAAATAGTAGTACATAAATTGATTCCTGTCTCAAACTTCTCTTTTGTGGGTAGTATCTCTCTGAATTTATTTATATTTTATTCAGAAAATTTCATAAAAGTGATTCATCATTTTTAATAATCCTCTCTGTGTTTTTAAACTTTAGAAGACTGCTGTGATAGAGTCATAGAATCATAGAACATACTGAGTAGGAAGGGACCCATCAGAATCATTACATCCAACTCCTGGCCCCCCATAGGACACCGAAAGTAACATACCATGTACCTGAGAGCTCAGACAAGCTTGGTGCTCTGACTATTTCCATGGGCAACCTGTTCCAGCACCCAGCCACTCTATGGGTGAGAAACTTTTTCCTGATATCCAACCTAAACCTCCTCTGACACAGCTTCAGGCCATTCCCCTGGATTCTGTCAGTGGTCAATACAGAGAAAAGATCAGTGCTTGCCCCTCCACTTCCCACTGGGAATAAGCCAATCACCTCCACCTCTTCTGCCCTACCTATCCCTCCTGAAGAGCCTGTAACCATCCCATAGGGCACTCCAGGACTCATTCCATAGGTTTCACTTATGCCGCTGTTGTCAAATCTCCATGACTGGCCAAAGATTTGAACTCTTCTTGCTTGATCCTTAAAAAGCTGCATGCTTTGGTGTAGAAACATTTCAGGAGTGGTACTTTGTGGCTGACATCTTGTGAAGCATATTGAGGGATTCCATTAGTGCTTATTTCCTCAAGTTTGACACACAATCATACCTCTCTTCTCTGGCATGCATGGTATTTTGTCTTTTCCTTCCAAGCCAGTGTAAAGCTCTATCAATAAGCCCCTCTAGCTCCTGTGCTAGAACTCTTTTTCACTCTGAGAAAGGAGTGTCCTGTCAGGTGTCAGTACACCAGGTGTTGACTAGACCATCCCATGGTCAAAGGACCCAAGAATATACACCAGATAAACCATGTAGACACTGGTTTTACCAGAAACATTGCTTGCTTCCTTTGTTCTTCATGCCATTCACACACCATTTTATTTTGAAAACTTTTCCCATCATCATGTATTCCTACTTTAACAAAGAGAATGAAGTGAAAAAGGTTCTGTATGCTGGCATACATAACATAGTGACATCTGACTTGTGCATTCTCTTTCTTGAACAAAATGTATTTCAGTCAAAACTGTGATTCTGCTCTTTTCTTTCGTTTCTTCTGTGCCACTTACAGATTTCAACCTTATGGAGTCATAGCTAATGTTCAGTGACCTTTTTTTATGTTCTATCTTTCAGGATGAGGAGTAGGGTTTTTTTTGGAACAGACTGACTGACGGTGCTCAACTGGCAAACTGGTAACAGCAATGATAAACAAGTGCTATTCAGGGGCCACTGGCAGCATCAGGATCATCAGCATAAGCAAGCTGTTCTCCCAGGCATATTACAATCTATCATGCAGTAAACTGCTTCTCCACCCAGCTCTACCATAGTAACCGCTATAGTTGTATCACACCATACCAGGATTTCAGAATGCATGCTCAGACAAAGAACTCATCAAAGCCTGAGCTGGTGACAACCATAAGGAAAATTTCTTATTTGATCTATAGATAGATGAAAAACATCATAAAAGAGAAAAATACTGGGTTTCATATGTAAGTGTTAGCGGACAAGCAAATTTGTTGAAATTACTAGATCTATTATGTTAGATCCATTTTTTGAATTGTACATTGCCAATTCTCCCCTCTATCTTCACTTCTTTTGAAGTAACTTTTGAATTGACTGAGTTTCCTAAAAGAAAAAGATCTGAACAGAGGAAAATGATATAAAATAGCACCTTCAGTAAATGAAAACCAGATTAAACTCTATAAATGCCAATCAACACATGAAAATGCCTAGTTAATTAAAAGTGTATTTTCAATGTCCGGTAAGTGTGTGCACAGGTTTAAACTATCTATGATATGAACTATTTCTTTCCTGGGAAATGCTAAAATAATCTGGGTTTTCAGTTCTTTTGTAAATAAAAAAAGGATTTTAAAAAACCAACATTTTACACATATATAACAGATTAGATTTTGCTTTCTAAGACATACAAGTATGAAAAGAAAATATAAGAATACCTCCCACTACCATCTCTGGCATGTCCAAAAGAGATAGAATTTTCCTATAAGACTGTCTCTCTCCTTTCTAATGTTTATATATATGTACACGGGCTGCCTCTTTAATATAAATCCTCTTAGTCAGATTATGGAACTGAACCCCTCCTGTTTAGCATTCCATCAAGAGTTACCAACATAAGAGAGTACACCGCCCTTATTCCATAGAAAACTGTCCTTTTTAGAGCCTGTTAAAACTGAGCTTTATTAAGATTGAATAAAATGAACTAGTGATAAAACTTCACTCATGTTATATCAGGGAAAATATCCAAGACACAAAGTGCTCACCAAGAAATTTTAACTACCGCAAACCCTGACTAGGATGGTGGGGAGGACAACATGCTTCTAGGAGTATTTTCCTAGACATCTGCACATTCATAAAGTATTTTACTTTAACAATTTTGTAATTTTCTTGCAAGAAACACTTTTAATCTACTGTAACATGCATACTTGTGTACAGAACCACAAGTTTATAAATAGCTCTTTGTCTATGGCAATTCTGCTGCTAAATTAGTTCCTTTGCAAGTTTCTTCTTTCATTCCCTTAAAAATCAAATACTATATACCACCTTATCCTGAAATGAAAGGAACTGATTGGATATAAATGTGGTTCTGAATAAAATTAATCTCCAGCAGTGCTCACATATGTGATAAGGTAAAATGAGTAGGTTGGCTTTTTTTTTTTTTTTTTTTTTTTGCGCTTTTTTCTTTTTTTCTTTCTCTCTCTCTCTTTTTTTTTTTTTTTTTTTTTTTTTTAATTGTAAGAGAGAATTACTAAATGGGCTACTTGAGAAACTGAGTAATATTCTTGGGCTGATATGAGTCCTGTTAAGAATCACTACAAAACAGTAGACTAGACATAGATGCCCCTATATTTCATTAGGAAATGGTTGGTGATTCATCTTAGTAAGAGCAGGAGCAAAATTAAAATAGAGTGGGAACAATCATACAGAATAGTCACTATCTGGTTCATCCTAATAAGAAGTAATAATAAAATATGATGTAGCTGAAACTCATTTGTTCTCATCACCTAACCCATGTCATCATAATTCTCATTTTAATAAGCATCAGCATATGCTGTTTAAGTCAAAGTAGTAAAATAGGACTTGAAAAAATCCTCCCAAGTATTTTCCTTCTTTCCTTCCTTCCTTCTGAAGCAACCACTGAATCTTACAGAGATGAATGTGCACAAGTTTTGCAGATGATTTGTGCCTGTTTGTATTTATTCTGATCCTTTTGTATTTACTCTAATCCTTCCACTGCTCACTACCCACCTCAAAACATCCTGCAATCTACTTTTTGTGTTAGCTAGATTTGTAGTGTGCTCTATAATAAAATGTATTTTTCAAAAACACGTCTTTTGCAAGACGACTTCTACTACGTACACTTGCACACTATTTTTTGTCCAGTATTTTTAGGAATTGATGTAGGGGTTTATGTCTTTAGCTATCATCTGCATAAAAACAGTCTTTTTCATAACTGCACAGTTTTCTCTTGAATATTTGAGTAAGCACTCAAGAAATCTCCCTAACTTGAACAACCTGTTCTGATTAGATCTGAAAAACATTGGATTTGAAATAAAATTGTGATTTGAGGTGTATATTACTGTGAAAAATTCAATATTCCATGAAGTCATCACAAGCGAGTTCATTTTTTGATAGAGCACAAAATGTGAGAGAGGAAGGAAGGAAGGAAGGGAGGGAGGAAGGGCGAGAGGGAAGGAGGAAACATTATTAAAAGCTGCATTACAAATTATGATTTCTTTGCACTGCATGAAGTTTCAAGAAAAACCTACACGGAGTTAGGGAAAGGGAAGAAGGAGCTGTCTTATATCTGAGGTTTGTCAGTCATCCATGGGTTTACAAGACAGAAAGTTGTTTCATGAGTTACTGTATCTGAAGTTGAGGTCATTTGGAAGCACTCATTACCATTGTAAAAGTGAACTTTGCGTGTGTTTAAGTATGTATTACAAACTGAATATTGTTCTCTTCTCCAAGTCTGCCTGCATGCCCAAATGTACTGCTAAGCACACAAAAAGTTCACCACATTCTGTATTTCATCATTTCTGTATGTATCCTTTTTATTAGCTAGGATTGTTGGCAGAAACTGAGTAAGCCAACAAAAAAATTGACTGTGCAACATACTTGGACTATACAGCAAGGAAAATCCCAACATAAAGCTCTCCAGATAAAAAAATGTAACAGGGGGGATTAAGATTGTTGTATTTTCTTGAGTGAGAGTGGGCTGGTGGACTATCCTCCTAAGGAAATGTTCAGTCTAGAAACAGGAAGGGGAAGAAGGGTCTCTGGGATACTCCCTGCTGATGTAGGAGACCCAGAGCCAGCAGACACCATCCACTTTACCCCTGTGGGACCTTTGCTGGAGTGGAGAGAGTGCAAAAGGCACTGTCACTGCTGCAGCTCCTGATCAGCACCAGAGGAGGGAAGTGGGTGACTTGACTCCCCAGCAAGGCAGGGGTCTCACAGCACATCCCTCCCTGGCAAACCTCCCAACGCCTGATCAGTCCTTGGTCAGAACAGAGCTTCACAGTTAATGTTTCAGCAAGATACACAGATGAAGTTCATCCCTGTTTTGGTAGAGTAACATTTTGTTTCAGCCTCTAGCAGGAACAGCACGTCACTAATTCATAGTCTGAAGGCCAGAGAGATGAGAAGAATAGCCAGAAATGTTTTCCACACATCTTTCCCTCTTTAAGGAGGCATTGCTTCTTCAGGTCATACAGAAAAATACAACATTCTATATATTTGAAACCCATCATGTTTGGTAATATGAAAGTAGTTCCTGTGAAATAAAATAAAATCTGCTCTATCTGACCACCGTAAGTAAAAGCACTATACCAAATGACAGCCTAGGTAACTTTAAATACACATGAAAGTATGATAGCATAAAAGCATAAGAGTAGGAGTAACAAGGTCACGTTACCAAAGGGAGCTACCTCCCAGTATGTTGTTTGCATATACAGCATGACACTCAGAAGCAAAGTTGATAAGAAAAATTAAAGACCTTCTTTACAGTAACACATTAGAGATTTCATGTAAACTAGTCTACACAAAGCAGATCAATGCCCTCTTGTATTTTTTAACCCTATGGGCTCATAATAATAGCTTAATTTACAAATGAGATTCTTATATAAACTTGAAAAGTTCAAGCTGACTATAACAAGACACCTAGAAAAAACTGATTTAACCCTAAATCCCTATAACTCTCTGAAACACTTGTGAGAGATGATCAGTACACTTGTGTGCCGCTAACATCAGCTAAAAGGACACTCACAGTTCTTGCCAGGTCAAGTCATATCTCACCTTACCAGAAGGTTATGGAAACCATAGGCACTAATTTATTTTCTCCATTATGCATGTTACTCATAAGTGTACGCAAACACCTTGTCTGTTTCAGGAAGTCCCTCCTGGAACTTGGTATATGCCAAAGAAATATTATTGTGGACTTCCCTTGACTTCACCATCTTTCCTAGGCCTTGGTCCCTACAGAGAACAAAATAGTTGGCTAATGGGCCTTTTTTCTGACCCTGTAAGACCAACATGCTTATATTCGTCTGTAAACAGATGAGTGACTTAATTGGTTTGCATAAAAATTTGAAATGGAAACTTAAATGTTTCTTTTGCACTTGATTTATTGGAGTAATGACTGGTTATAGATGCTTTTTCTAGTAAACAGTGGTTTTTTCCCTCCAGTTCATTTCACTTTATAACAACTTGATTTGCCTCTGAACTCTGAGAATATAGAACAGAACATGTCATCATAAATGCTAATATTATGGTTCTATGCATTTCACTAGAAAACTACATCACACCTCAGACACAAGACACTGCTAAGATTACTTACAGCCCATTCTTTATGACCCAGTCCTTTAATGGAACAAAAATAATTTGAAATGGAATAATGCTGTTGATTCTCTGCTGCTGGGAAGGCCTAATCCTAAAGAAAAGGTTTCAAAATCAAATCCTTAAATAAGTAATGAAAGCATAACTTTAAAAAATTTTATTTAACACCTTCTAAATCCTAATACAGAATATCCTCTGTGTTTATTTCTTTCATACAAATACATATACAAGATATACCTGAGAAAAAAATGGAAACCTATAATTAATCTTTTTTCGAATGAACTTGCATTGTTGGGTCACATCATTGGAGAAACAGGACTGTACAAAGAAGATAAATTGTAGGAAAATGGATATTATTTGTCCTCCATCCCCATTGTAACTTTCACTCTATGTTTATTACTGTGAATTAGAATTTTTGAGTGGAATCCAATCAGTATAGAAAGTTCTCAAATGGTATTCAAGTTTTTAATGAACTGATCAGAATGAGTTTAACAAATCCTTCATGTGCATAGAGCCTCTGATTACAATGAAACCATTCCAGCACATCCCCAGGGTATGACAGACTCTTTGAGCAATAAAAATTAAACTACTTGAATGAACTGCAGACACAATGAACTACTTCAACCACAAATACATTCAGGCAGTCCGTCAGATTAGCAAGCTGATATTTATCTTAAATGATCACAATTTACCAACCTTAAATCTCAAATAGACATCAAATATGTAGGAAACTAACTAGACTTAATTCATACCCTGATGCTCCCTATTTTAGAACAGACACAGGACAAATCCTCCATGCTTATGGAATTGTCTATAAGAAATCTTCGCTGTACTTTGCCAAAAAGTTCAGAGCTTATATATTTTGCTGAGTACAATACATCTCCAAGAGAAACAAACACCAGTCATTTACCGGCACCACTTACATCTCTTAGAAAACTTCCATCAACGCTGCCTCCATACAATTCTAAACATCCACTGCACGGATTATGTGACCAACACGTCTGTCCTTGAACAGGCAGCAGTCACGAGCATTGAGGCCATGCTGCTGAGAACACAGCTGTGCTGGGCAGGGCACGTCTCCAGGATGCAGGACTACCGCCTCCCTAAGATCGTCCTCTATGGGGAACTTGCCACTGGCTACCGCAAGAGAAGAGCCCCGAAGAGGAGATCCAAGGACTGCCTGAAACAATCCCTCAGCCTTGGCCATATTGATCACCACCATTGGTCTACCCTGGCCTCCAATCGGGAGGCCTGGAGACACACCATCTATAGGGTTGCTTCTTCTTTTGAGAACACACACAGGACCACTCTCAAGGAGAAAAGACAACACAGAAAGAATCACATCAATATCACCTGGGGAGTCTTTCTGCTGTGCCTTCTGCAACCGGACTTGTCTATCTTGCATTGGCCTTTTTAGCCATCAGCGCGCTTGTAGCAAGCGTGGGTAGAGCCCTTTCAAATCTTCGTTCGCGAAGCCTAGCCATGATGATGATAATTACTATATAGTAAGTATAGTAAATATATAAATGACAGAATAAATATCATTTTCCCTTGATTCTTTCTGTGTGCTCTTCAAAATAATATATGTTCATGGATAAGAGGAGGAACAAGTAATAATTTTTGTGAAGATCTAGAAAATTTTTCATTTACAACAATTCTTAAGAGGTTCATTTGGCTTGAGAGCAAGGATAGCTCCAGGAAGTATCAGTGGAGAAGAAATTAGTACCTACCCTTTTTGATGCATATTTCATGAAATTTATTCACTTTTTCATAGGTTTCATAGAATAATTTAGATTGAAAAAGACCTTTCAGATCATCAGGTTCAACCATTAACCCAACACTGTCAAGTCGACTACTAAACCATGTCTATAAGTGACATATCTATACGTCTCCTAAACATCTCCATCACCAGTACTAATGAAAAATACCTGTTTTGGGAATGCCTGTTCTCAGAACAGTCAGGAAATAGAGCTAGTGAAAATTATAGTTCCCACTTTTCTGTGAAAATAATAATTTATGCTCTGAGAGTTTTACAACATTCTTTTTTATCTCTAGGTTTAACCTGATAAATTCTGCAAGATCTGTACTCCTGTTGAAAAATTATCCTGACTTTAGTAGATGGGATATTCAAGGATGTAGGTATGTCATGAGTTTAAACACTGAGGTGGACAATGGTGCTTGAGTCAGAATCAAGTGTGGCCTTTGGGGTCATATAGCACAGACATTACTAACCCTGTGTTTCAGGATTGTTTGCCTTATGAGCACAACTTAGTCTGAATTCAAACCAGATTCCACTACAACTTCTGTTTTTTAAATCAGGAAACATTCTGCAATGTGTACAAACAAACAGTAGGCATTCCTGTATTTTCTAATTTATTTTTAATTTAAAGGAGTCAGATAATATATGTTACTTCTGGTTTCCTATATCCTGAATATCATGGTAGATTAAATTATGGCCCAGATTTTAAAGCATGTGGGTTCAATTTAATTATTGTTACTTACTATACTGTATACGAAGTAATACAATACAACAGAACAAGAAGGCAAGAAAATCACCAGACATTGTGCTTATATTTTTCCTGGGCAGTGCTGAGGTTAAATATAAGAAGTGGATAAACTTTATATACATGTTTACTTAATTTTCTGTAATTCAAAGGCTATTGTTTTTAACTATTGGTCTCTTACTGTTCTATGTCACTTGAAGTTATATATTTCAAATCACCAGAATGTCTGACATGTCATTTTGCAGTCTGACATGAGGATGTAGTGAAATAATGAAATGTTAAAGAGAAGTCTATTTCTCTTGCAAACTAGAGCCACCTCAAACATAGATACCATCTAAACATCATCCAAGAATAACTTTGAATGGAAAATTATATATTTCTTATTTTCTTCTGCAGCAATTCAGACATGTGCTAGACTGACTCTGAGTGGACTGCAATGACACTCAGTTGTTGAGGCTTCTTTGTCCTTCCTTCTGCTGAAATCCTCCACCTGAATCCCAGGCATGCTGTCACAAGTCATACCAGACAAGTTCAATATCCATTATATGTTGAAATGTCTATGTAATTCTGTTATGCAATCTATATGAAGCTCTAAATTGACAGCAGAAATGTCAAACATATTTAAGTGTAGCAGATCTCTTTCCACAATCAGAAACTTTTGGCATAAGTAACTCAGTGTATTCAAAACAGCATATTTGAAGTTTCTTCAGGCTGAGGACAACATATTTGTGGATTGACGAATACAAAGATAAAATAAGTTTGAATACACAGATGGCTTTATTAAAAAAACCCCATAATTCTTTGGTAACTCCTTGAGAGGAAAAATGGCTTGGTAAAAGATTTTGTGAAAGATATCCTTTTTGACTGGCATATTACAGCAATCTTCAAAGTAATGCTTCTAGGTAAAGAGAAGTCCGATTACTTTTTTCCTGAAATGAGAGCATTACTGTACTTTTTTCAAATGAAAGAAAAGTACAATATCTTATTATGAAAATATACAAATTGTATCTATTTTTGTGTTAAAATGCATAAAATAATTGTGGTAATGAGTGTTCCTGAAATATTACATGCTGCTTAAATTTTAGCCTTCCATTTCAGTAACTGAACCTCTGAAAAACTTCAGTCCTCCAGTTTCAGCTTGAATTAAAATCTATTGTCCTCAATAGATTGTCCTCAGGACAGTCCTCTATATTCAACAGAGATATAGATATTTTGGAGAACTTATTGGCCTAAAGGTCAGCCCACTGAACGAATCATGGTTTTAATTTAATCATTATTTTTATCTAATGCTCATTTAAATTCATGTAATTTACACTCTATTGAAAAAATACCTTTTGGGGGAACAATCATTAGATAAACATATTTATTCTCACCTGATCACCTTCACTTCTTATATTGTGTGGCAATACACTGATGATACAGAAAACAAGGTTAAGTTCTGTCTCCTACATCGCTAGCTACAGCTGAATATCTATATATTCCTGCATGATCTTTATTTAGTCTAATATGTACTTCAAGATCCAGAAAACTAAGTTAGTTAATGATAATTAAATGACCTAAATAAACCCATCACTTAATATCTGTATTATGTGACATGGATAGAAATCTGACCTGATTTACTCCCCTGGAGGGTGTTTTATTCTGGGAGAGCCATCACTACCAAAGTGCCTGGACCACACTCCATAGTCCCAGAAGTCCTCAGAGTGCTGCCTCTCACATCTCAGCTAAGCCATCAGGGCTTCCACTATCACAGGCCATCAACTGATCCCAAAAAAGAGCCACTTCATTGTCCTTGCATTTGGTGAAACAGATCAATTACTTGAGTCATCTCTTTGTTCAAAGCTACAGTCAGGGCCTTATCTCTCTTCTGATTCATTCACAGGTCTCAAGTAGGCAGGCAGAGAAGACCAGCTTTGCTAGAAGCTTCAGGTTGCCACCTTGGAGTTATCCCCCATGCTGCCACACAGCTAGAGCAATACTGAAAATAGCAGCAGTGACTAGGTGGACTTTATTTTTCACTTAATACACAGTATCTTTACTCTGAACTGATATCAGTGTGAAAATGTTGATTAAAAACAAACAAACAAAACCACTAAAACCCAAAAAAACATTCTGTTGCTTAAGGGAAAAAAAAGTTTGAAAACCATTTGTTTTATCTCAATTTGCATCTAATCAAATTTCTAATAGTCATAATGTCTCATGAACTTGAAGCAGCATGTTTCAACTGTATTATCAGCTTTTTGAAGTCTTCAAGTCTGGAACACTTTTCTAAAAAATACTTTTCATTTCAGCCAGTGTTTGAGATTTGTTTCAGAAATTATCAGCTGAGGGTCCTTGTATTCAATTGTATATCCATCTAGATGTATATACTATATATCCTATACGCTATATAAGGGTCCATAAGAGTGATTCCTTCAGTCCTGGAAATCTAAGAAGCTTTTTAAAACAGAAATGAGGCAGGCAATTAAAGAAATCATACAATAACCTCACTATATGTCTACTGAGCAGGTTTAGTGTGAAATTTTAGTGACATTATTTCAGTGGGGACTGCTTTGAAATACACAAGTGTTACTTACTTTGCTACAAACTGATGAAATAAAAATGGACCTGAATCCAAGCATCCATTATAACTATAATAAATTACTGTTCAAATTCATTTCAGTTTTCCAAATTCTTGAATGTGACCAGACCAAATTAATGACAATATTTTTACCAGGAGTAAAGCATGCTTGCTTGATCACATCATGAAAACAGTAAAGTGTCTGCAGTTAAATAAGTATTTTATACAAGTTGCATGAAAAGTTAGCTTCTTATACTTTTCTTAAATCTTGAATTTAGTGTACATTTCCAGGTAAAATAACATATTTACCTTCACCTGTAATTTAGAAAAAATGAGATTTCTTGTATTAATGACCATTTTAAGTGACTAAAATTTCTTGTCCAGGCTGTTAGGTAATTTCTGGATCACTTCTTGATCAAAAATATGTAAGATCTTCATAAGAAAACTATATAAATCCCTTTCCTGGAAAAGAAAAATGACTACCCAGATTGCTAACTTTAGAATGAGTGATACATATTTTCTGAGAAAAATCATACACCTGTTATGATTTATCTCATCTGCTTTCAGATCTCCTGAAACTTCCTTGACTTTTCTCCCACATGCTTGTTCCTTCCTACCTGAAAAGCATGCTACTTAAATATCATAATGATTATAGGACACCTTCATGTAACCTATGATCTGCAGGCACATGTGGGTAAAACACATGCATGTCATACATCTAAATTCTAAATTGAAACATTAGCATATGCTAGTCCACATCTTTTTGAGTATGATGTCTTTATGAAATTCCCTGTGCACATTACTTTGACTCCAGCACCACTTGTAAATGCACTTAGATTACAAGAATACTTCAGTATTTACTAAGTAATTTCAAGAGTTTCAATATAAACAAAAGCATACAATGCAATGTAGTATCTAGGAAAGACTCATTTCATATCTTGGGACAGCTTATATAAACTTTTAAAGAAGTTCTAGGGGCTTCCTTTGCTCCAGCTGTATCAGGACCTCCTGTTTCCTTCTGAGATATGTTTGCATTTTTCAAGCAGGTATAACACACTTAACATAATGTCTTCTGAAAAGATAGCAGTGAATGTCCTATTAATGTTATCTTTCCTTTCTTTCTTTCCCAGGAAGAGAAAAAAAAAAAAAAAAGGGGAGAGAAAAGGGAGAGAAGCAAGGCAGCCTTTATAGACCTAAGAGTTTTCCAGATAAGGAAAGGGTCAATAGAAAAAAGCTTGATGTGAAGTGCAAATGTGGTACAATAATTGTTGCAAACAGACATGTAATATTTGTTAATAGGCAATAGAAAACCTACTTCCATATCCTGCTAACAAAAACATACAATGATCTTAAAGTCCTGTTTTCTCAATGACCTTACTTTCTCTTTGAAAACCAGCTCTCATTACAAACATTATGTGAACTATTATCTCTAATTTACTGTAGACTTCAGCTTTTATGTCCATTCATCATATTTGGTAAAGAGTCTTATTTCCAGGAGTAAGAAAATCACAGCATTTAAAATTCAATATTCACTGTATGTTTCTTTATGGGACTCTCCTATCTTATTCCAGTAATACTGCCCAATTCTTCTATTTCTGTTTGTTCTACTTTTCTTGGATTAAACATAGCCTTTTCTCTGAAAACATGAAGGAAAAGTGAAGATGCTTCTGTCTCCATCCTCTGCTATTACATTCATTGGCACATCTGCTAATTCTTGATTACACAAATGGTAAACCCTCTCTGTGAACTACTGGGTAGCTTGCAGACTTCCTTATTGTTTTCCAAGTGCATGTCTCCATGGGTACATGCTTCTAAGGATGACTTAATTTGAAAGGTCAGAATCTAAAATTAGAATTTCACATCACAGCATTTAAAGGTTTCTGTTCATTTAACTCTCTTTGTATCAAAATTTTTCTACAAAAATAGACTTGATTTCAATAATTAACAGAATATTTTTGTTTGGTTGGCTGGTGGTTTTTTTTTGATTGGTTGGTATTTGTTACTTCTTTATGTTGTAGTTTTATTGTAGGTATAGCAGGAAACAAAAAGGCTAAGAAACTTTATTTTGAAAGAAAATTGTGTGTTTGCATTGCCTAAATGAAAATCAGATGTAATTTGAACTATTTAAACTAAGATTGTTTAAGACCCCAACAACTTGATTCTATGTTTGTTTTAGAAATGTGATATGAAACTCAAATATGACCTGAAATTTCTACTAAATCCAGTACTTTGTGCATTATCTTCAGTTAACCAACATTCCTCTTTCTAAGCTTCATGTGTCAATACCTAAAATTTTATTTGAAATTTCCTCTACCAAACACAATTAAAAGACGTTATTTTTTAGTGAAATTCAAATAATTATTTAACTAAGCACAAATAAAAGGCAATTTGGCTTTTTTAGTGAAATGCAAATAATTATTTTTGTCAATTCAAAGGCTGTTTTGTGAAAAAATTTTAATTGCAAAAATATACAATTAAATATTTATGTGTTCTAAACTGCCTTATATTTGTAATCAAAGGTAGCTTTTAATCAAAGCTCAGTGAATTTAAATTACAAAGTTTTTTTCTCACTAAAATGGTATTCTCTAGTAGCTGTAGGCAGTCTTTTCCAGTTCTAAGCAAAATCAAGACTCATAAGTTTTGCATTGTTCTTTTGATTAACTCTGTTAGCATTCTATTTGAAATCAAATATCTAATTACTGGGTAAAAGGACACAATGAGGCAAAACACATTCTGGGTTTCAGTGTGAGAAATCACGAGACTGCAGCTTGTGGGATTCAGTCCAAAATGGTTAACTTCATTTTCAAATTTGATTGTTTTCACTCTGAACTAAAGAGTCTTTAATATGCCTTTTTGAACTGCCTAAGACTAGCTTTGACTTGAGGCAAACTAAAAGGAAATCTCTATAGCCAAGGTACAGAGATTCCATCCTATTTTCATGATATGCAGCATGCAAACTGTTACCTTTGAGTATCACTATTATAGAATAAGAAAATTAGTAGGTATTCCTCAGAGTAAGCAAGGTAGTATTTTCTTATTTACTGAATTCAGTGGAGTCTGACTTGTACCCACAGTTGGCCTGTAAATTACAAGAGGAGTATTTCCTGGTTTTGGTCAGATACTTATTTGCAGTGTACCCCTCCTACTAGCACCTTCTAGGGCAGTAATAAGACCTGCAGCAATCAAGTGATAAATATATGGCTGTACAGCTCTCTCCCTGTTTCCCTCCTCCCCTTCTTCCTTCTTGACCTAATCAAATAAGAGGTTCATCCATCCTGACTGTGTTCTTAACTGTAACTATCATAAATTACATGCATTAGAGAAAAATCCCTTCTCATTTATACTACTGATAAACCAGGTATGGATAGGAGGATTTCCAGATCTCAAAAGTGATTCTAAAGAGTCCATTCTTGATGATCATTATGCAACATTAAGTTCAAGAAATCTGAAAGTTCTTTTCTTTAGAACTATTTTTACTTAGCTGTTTGATTAAGATAAAATAAGGTCTATGTTTTAGACAAAAGAACGGATTATAATATTTGGAACACAGTGACAATATGAAGATCTGGAATCAAATGAGACAAAAATTTAGAAGGTATATCCTCTTTTGCTTCATAACATACTTTTTAGAAGAAATGGTCAAACAGCATTATTCTATTAAGTTATCACTTTCAGGGAATATATTTTCTCTTAGCTGAATTTACTTTCCTGAAAGTTTGTGACTACAAAAACTATGACAGTATATGTAGGTACTGGAAAGATCAGTTGGAATTGGATAAAAGAAATGCTTTCAAGCAAATGAAGCTGTTAACTTCATGAGATCCATTTATTTGCCAATGGAAACACAGAGAGTTTGCTTGTTTGTTTATGTTTTTGTCATGTACAATAATTATAAGAGATCAGCCCCTCTTTGTGGAGGTTCAGAGCTCTACCTGAGATTGCAGAAATGAAACATGTAACCTACATCATCTCCAAAAGTCTGGGGTAAAAAAAAAAGAAATTTGCTTAGCTAACTGAGTTTTCAGATATCAAGTTCCCAGAGCATTACTTCTTCAAATGTTAGACACCTGGCATCATCACTATTCAGAAGTAGTGTCTAGGTAGAGATCACACCTTGACGTATCAGATATCCTGGCACTGTGCGTATTACTTCCTTCACAAAAGGAAAATCTATGCCTGATTAGAAACTGATGATGCAAAACTAACATTAACATCTGGGAGGTTTTCATAATGATGATCATTCCTCCTTAACTCTGTTCCTGAAAGTCACCTCAAAGTTACATCCAAGTCTGCAGAGTACCTTATACAATATACAGATATGCTGGGTTAAGGGATTACTCAACATCTGCATATAGTGTTACTTGTATTTTTTACTTACTTAATTTATGGCATTTTCTGGGAATATGATAAGCAAAAGGCATCTTAGGAGTCCCATAAGACAGTCAATCCCTGGGATATCATCACTCATGTTAAAGAGCCAATGTGTTGTTTTAATCACCTTCTGAATTATAAAACCGTTATTCAAGGCTGAAACATTTTATGCTTTGAACTGCCAGACATTTATTCACTGTATGAATTCTCACATTTTAAATTGACTATAAAGGAATCATGTCTGAAAAGCATCTGTTGTTTACATTTGAAAAGAAATCTAACATTGTGTTTACCCACAGATGGGAGGGATTGAACACTATTTTCTACTGCAGCTCTGCCACTACCACAGTGAAACAGTGAAAACTGTTTATTTTTGGGGACAAAATTCTTCCCAGGAAACTGAGCAAGAATCCCTGCTTCTGCTTTGTATGTTTTATGTGCCTTGTAAGGCCCTGCATGATGAGGATGCTGGAATACGTCCATACAGAAGTAAGTAGTCTGAGATGGGAATGAATCCAAAACAAAGTATTATGAAAACCACAGTTATTTGTCAATCTAATGTTATAAACAAAGAAGATTAGAAGCTGAAACAACAACAGCAATAAAAAATGGAGGAGTGAAGGCAGTGTCTATATTTCATTTTTGTTTTTCTTAGAAAGTAGAGTACCTTCAGCACAATATTTAATGCACGTTGCAAGACTGATCCCCTGATTTCAAGAAAAGGTGATAGATGACATAATAAACCTCAGGCAGAGGACTTTAAACCTTTTTCTCAGTACAAATTTTGTCTTACAATTTCATTCAAATTCTTCATTTAGTTCTCTAAAACTGGGGTACCTGTTGTTCAATTTCCAACATGAACCAGAGAAGTGATATAAAGCACTTTTCTGTTAACTTGTTTTCCCACGTTGGCCAAATCTGAAGGTTGGAGCCAAAGTCAGACCTGGATCTCAGAAGAATAAACCAAGGGGTTTGCTGATTTGACCAGACCACATCTGATTCATAAACAAGGTCATTTAAAGGCATTTTAGGCAGCTCTGCATAACAAATCAGGAACTCTGATCTTAAAGTCTGGCCACCCAGTACTGCACATTGAGATGAAGAATTTTCTGCAGCTTTGCTGAGTTTCCCGAACCCCACAGTGCAGATGACTGCTTGAGACAGTAGAAGTACAAGTCAGTATTGCACTCATGCCAGCCAGGAACTGCTTGGGGATTCCTTAGCTGTAACCAGCTGTGCAAGTGGATCCAAATGGAAGTGAGAACCCAGCCAACTAAATTGTCATAAAATTACCATTAAAGAATTATACAATTCTTCATTAAATCCCTGGCTTCCTATTCATAATTAGAGATGTGGGGGTAAGTAAAATAATTTGAGCATTTGCAACTAAGTTATGCCAGGTGTTATTGAACTAATATGATGTAACTGACATGCTTACTGTCCCTTAGGAACTGCATGGAGAAAACGTGTTGTGTCTCCTGAGGCCAACAAGATGGAGAAAACATTTTAATGAAAAAAAGGAACTATTTTAAGTAGCATTTTAACACCATAATCTAAGCCATACTTCTGTACCTTATGAAAAAATCACTTTCTTGATGTGAGACAGAAAATATAATTAGGATATTTGAACTGTGGAGGTTATGTCAAATAATGAAACATAAAATGATGTGGAGGAATGGGCATCTGAGTAGAAGCAATACAGATCCAGAGAGAAGCACTCATAACAAGGAACAGGCCTGTATGCCTTCATAGATATACTTCATTTATTAAGTAGAAGAACAGGTTTGAAACCAGGGGAAATGAACAGAACTACTGCATGTTTTGTGCTTGCACTGAAGGGATGGTGACAACCCAAGGAAATACAAGCCCTGAAGGAAGCTTTAATGGCTGCAATGCAGTGCTGCTTTTGTTCCATTCTTGAAAAGAATTATATTCTGACATCAAAGTGCAAGAATATTATTTAGGCTATTTCATAGCAGTAATATCTGACCCAAAGTTGGGTAAGGTTTGTTTGAAGAGCTGTGGACAAGCTGTGGAAAGGGAGGCAGTTGCAATAAGAAAAAGAGAAAAAACAATCCAAGGGATTGAACCTGAAAAATCTTCTACCACAACTCACCGTAATTACCCCATACACATTTCCTGCAGCATTAGTATATTGACATACTTCTCAACTTCCCATGGGAGTATTTTGGATTTTCATCATTAAAGTTAATGGAAATATTACCATACCACTTCGTAAGCCTAAGAAACTACCCTGGTTCTTTGAACAGTGTCCTACTTTCATATTCCTGCTGTACATTCCCAAGAGAACAATAGTGACTTGTTGGTGACAAATACATGCTGCCTACTCCTTCGGACGCAAACAAATATATGATTTTTCTGAGACAAAAGATGGAAGAAATTTCATGAATCAACAAAGTTCTGAAAGAGAGTTTCCTGTCATTCTATTTGAGCAATGGTGCTAGCAAAAGACAGACAAGAGAATTTGCACAAGTCTCACATAGATGCTGGAAGATATTTCAGACTTCTGGCCAGTGCTTCACCTTTCCTGAACTGAGCAAGTTTCTCCTGAGAACCTGATGCCAACAACAAAGTGAATACCAGACAAACTTCTACTTCCATGGTCTGAGGTCTGTATTTCAAACCAGAAAATATAAAATAAAAAGTATCTTTTACTTCTTTGAATTTAGGAATCACACAGTCAGAACAAAACCAGTACAAATTATATCCTCTGTGCATTTAGCACAGAGAATTAGTCACAGGATGGATTAAACACTGCCATGATCTTCCATGATTAAGATATCATCGATTCTGCTCATGCATTGTTAAATGATTACATGCCAACCTACTTGGGAGGATTTTAGTGTAAAATAGACTGCTTAGCAACACACCCAGATTTTATTTATTCCTTTTACAGAATATATAAAGAAATGAAAATACCTATTGTAAAGCTGGTCAGAACAGTTATGGATGAGAAATGTAACCTTAAAACAGGGAAATTTGGAGGAATGTGTCAGTTTCTATTAAAATGTCAGTAGGAAGACTGGGAACTCAGAGAAGGAAAAAACAAAACAAAACAAAACCAAATCAGTAAGATTTCTGTAGGCATCATTTATAAGCATGGAAATAAACAATGTAAAATCCATGCCTCTACTTTCAGTTAATTGAAATAAGAACTAATTCATTCTCTGAGCTGCACATAAATACCAATGTCATCAGCCTATTTTTTATTCTCTCTTCTTGAAAAAAAAGCAAATGCATGTTGTGTAATTTCATATTTTTTAAACAATAGAATTTGTAGAGCAAAATATCCTCATCTTTCACCTCCTGTCTCCAAGCCTGTGCAACATAACTGCACAAGACAGGTAAAAAAGGGGTGAAAGTTGACAGCTAGCAGCTTCTAAGTAGAACCATTATACTACTTAGCCTGGTATGTATTCCTACAGGGTACACATTACCATGTGTTCTTTATTATGATTTCTTGTTATTTATATTCAAATCTATACATTCTGGAGTTTGGCTCTTTTCTTTACCTTTGGTCATTGTGGGGGGTTGCTCTTGGCTGGTTTCCAGGTGCTCACCAAGCCAGTCATCTCCCCACCTCAACAGGGCAGTGAGGGGAGAAAATAAAGATCAAGATAAAGACAGTTTAGTAAAGTAAAAATAAAAGGTCATGCCCGCAGAAGCAAAAAAACAATAGACTTTATTCTCCACTTCTCATTAGCTGATGATGCTTCCCCCTTCCTTCCTATACTTTTCCCTTGGCACTTACTGCTGAGTAGAAGTCCTACAGTCTGGAATATCCCTTTCATCAGCTTGGGTCAGCTGTCTTTGCTATATCTCCTCCCAGGATCTTGCTTACCCCCAGCCATGAGGGAATGTGGGAGGCACAGCCTTGATGCTTTGCCAACTCTACTCAGCAGCTGCCAAAACACTGGTGTGTTGTCGACACCTTTCAAGCTACCCATACAAGGCCCTACAAACAACTTTTTTTCTCTTCTTTGTTGTTACTTCCCTTGTTATGCTTGATCTCAGTGGTTCCCAGTCAAAGACCAAGGCATTACCTGTGTGGTTCAAGCATTCCAGAGGTGAGGCACAGCACTGAGATTAAGACGATAGATACTGCACTGGTTTTGTGAAATTTAAAGAAGTATGGAGCATTACCAGCTGCACCTGGTGAGGCTAAGCCACAAAAAGGTTGTGAACATCTGAACTGCACCGGTTTCCAAGTGCAATGTCTTTCTTTCTTTACCAAAAGATCATCTTTCCTACTCTCTGTGTTTTTAATTTAGCTGTCTGAATTTTACTGCCTAGGAGTGAGGTCTCCTTCAGGAACAGAGTGGTATGATTTTATTTTCACTATGACAGAAGGATGACTCTCTGGTTCTATTTGCAACACACCATCTCCATTTTATTGTTACCAAGTAATTATGTATTTCTAATGGAGAAAAAAAAGGTGTATGGTAATATTTTGATTCAAAACATGTAAACTGTTCTGTAGCCAAGATATTACTGTGAACCTCAACAGAGAGATTCAATCTGTTCATTTTTCCTTGTTTTTATTACAGTCTAATTTGTCAAAGTATTTTTTATACTATTATTCTAGTGTCTTTCCAAACATAATCCTCAATATCTAAAATATTTGCTATTATATTAAATTGAGATAATAGTTTTTGCACATGTAAAACTAAACCTCTTTTTGAAATTCTTCACCTTGAAGTTTCTCACCTTGAAATTTCTGTGTCATCGGTGTTTCAGGAAAGTCTATTTTCTTACAGTGATGAATTCAAAATATTTCATGTGCTCAGACATCAAATTCTGCATTATTTAGTATTCAATAGGTTTCTAAACACATACAAAAATAAAACTTATAGTCCTTATAGTCCTTGCTCCAGAACAGTTACAATATGTCATCTTCAAATAGTACCAATTTTATAGAATGTTTTTAATGGAGGGTTTGATTCAATAAAGTATTCACTTGCAACTTAAGTGTTAAACTCCCACTGTGATTTTGAAGATTTCTGGTCACGTTTGTGGTAGGTAAAAACCTACCACATTTGGCATATACTTGACATGCTTGATTTCACTATGATGAGAAGATCGATTGAATTGGTCAGGATTTGTAGTAAAATGTTCTTTGCAAAGAAAAGCCTCAACTTTTACAATAACCTATAAGCACAGGTAAATTCTGCCTTTTATAAATGATCTCCACCTACTAAAATATCCTTCCTTAAGCTGACTCGCAGAGCCCAGCCCACAGTAAATGAGCCTGAAATAAGGTCCTTAAAGAGTAAAGCTCTTACCCTCTATAAGTGGGATCCATTTAAGATCCATATGAGTTTTTTATATGAAAAGTAAGTCATTCCAATGTTTTAGCCAGAGAACAGAAAGATGTCAGCTATAACATCTCCTAACATTGGTATCATCATACTGGCAATACAGGCAAGATAATGAAATATAGTGGCTATAGGATGTTAGAACAGCTGATGTTCTTGACTACAAGATTTGGTTGATTCTCTTTATCTTTAGAGTTTAATTCTTTTTACTATTACATCATACATGAGTTTATTAATTTTCTTCCAGAACAACAGGGAGCCAAAAATCTTTTCTTTCAAATTTTGGCCACATTTCTGAGTATATTATGATCCATTATGTACAAAGACTACCTGAAATATCATCTTTCACTGTGATAAATACATTCCTAAGGCAGTCAAAACTGCAATTGTTGGTATAATAACTACACTCTGAATCATCTATTTTACGAGATACACTACTTTGTGATTATGAACTCACCTTGGTCATTTAACCCATTATTCCTCTTTTGTTGTCAGTGAAATGCTGTGAAACTAAGAGATAAAAGGGGGAAATCCAGGTTCATAATTAAATCCTATATTAGGACTAAATGTCAGATCTTGATGATCTTGTGATTGAAGAAGAAATTAATTATAATTTATATTGATATTAGGGCAAGAGACAATGTTAAAAGTACATATACATTTATATACACACAAATTCATGTATTTAATATATTTTTTATCATATACACACAGTGAGGAGAAGTATGAAAATATTGCATTTTTCCGTATAGAGTCCTTCTGCAGTAGGTTGTTACATTGTCAACTTCAAACGTAGGAGACGGTCAAATAGATGTTTATTTCTTGAGAACCTTTTTTCACAGGAAATAGATTATCAGAGTGGAGGTATAGAATGAGTTATAACTGTTCCTTCACACAGCTATATTATCTATGTGTAGGTAGGAAGGGCACTAACGTATTTCACAAAAATACACAATTTTATCTCCTTTTCTTTCCCTCTCCTTCCTCTTTCCTTCCCATTTATTTTCTTTCCTTCGTGGCTGTGTCTGTAGGAGAATTTTCCTTCTGTATATTGTATCTCACTATCTCTTCCACACGGACGCAGTACCACATTTTTTGAGACGTCAGTATCTCAACAAAATGTGGTTCATTCTGCTAAGATTTCCCAGCTGAATTCAACAGAGTTATATAAACACCAAGGTTTGAATAAAAACCTTAGCAAGTGATAAAAGGGCTGAATAGCTATCAGATAATATGATTGGCTTCATTTATGTGTTAAGTTAAAGGAAGTAAAAAATGGTAAACAAGCCTGACACGTGATATTCTGGAGGTCCTTACCTTTTGAACATTTTGCTTCTTCCTATAATTTTCTTTTCTTATATTTTGTTTGCTACACCTTTTTGATTTTCAGAAAGTGTACTACCCACAAAATCCCAATTTGTTGAGCCTCAGGGACTGTCACTTAATGCTTGGGTCAGTTACCACAAAGTCTACAGTCCACCCTGTCAGCTGTTTATCAATAGTGCATTACCATGCTCCCCTGTTTGGTCATTTTGTGGCTCTGAATCTGTGTGGGATTCAGGTTCATGAGCCATCCAGTTGTTACTCTTACGACAGGGCTTTATCATATGAGGAACATTTATCTGCTGAAAAATCCAAAGCTGCAACTGCGAAGAAGTAGTAGATGCTGGGAAGGGGTGTGTGGCAGAGCGCATGGGCATGTGTGTGGCTGTGAAAATAAATAAACGTTTTTAATGTCAGTACCACAAAATTTCCCTGAATCTTGGATGAATATCTAGCCTACTCCTATCCTATTTTGGACCATGATCTACCAAAGAGCTGTTTTCATCTCTGTCCAATTCTTCAGTACTGTCCAATTCTTCACCATGGACATCATGGTGTTGGGTCACTCCTGATTACTTGTCCCATGGATTTTCTGTGGTGTCCCTCAGGAGTCCAGTGCAACCAGTGTTATTTAATATCTTCATTAATGACATAGATGAAGGGATAGAGTGCACGTTCAGCAAATTTGCTGAGATGACATCAAGCTGAATGGTGTGGTTGACACACCTGAAGGACAGGAACAAGGACAAGCTTGAGAACTGGACTCAGGGGAATTTCACGAGTCTTAATAAGACCAAGTCTGCACCTGGGTTGGAGCAACCCCTGGTATCAACACAGGCTGGGGGATGAACAGACCAAGAGCAACCCTGCTGAGAAGGACCTGGGGTAGTTGGTGGGTGAGAGTCTGGACATGAGCCATCAATGTGCACTCACAGCCCAGAAAGCCAAGTGTGTCCTGGGCTGCATCCAAAGCAGTGTGGGCAGCAGGTGAGGGAGGGGATTCTACCCCTCTGCTCTGCTCTGGTAAGACCCCACCTGCAGTGCTGCATCCAGCTCTGGGGTCTCCAGGACAGGAAGGACATGGACCTGTTGGCACGAGTCCAGAGGAGGCCACCAAGATGATTAAAGGGATGGAGAACCTCTCCTGTGAGGAAAAACTGAGAGAATTGGGGTTGTTCAGCCTGGAGAAAAGAAGCCTTCAAGGTGATCTAATATCTGCTTTCTAGTACCTGAAGGGGGTCAACAATAAAGATGTAGAGGGACTTTTCACAAGAGCATGTAGTGACAGGTCAAAGGGGAAATGACTTCAAACTGACAGAGAGTAGGTTTAGAATAGATATTGGGAGGAAATTCTTTACTTGGAGAGTGTTGAGGCACCGAAAGGTGCTCAGCAAAGTTGTGGTTGCCCCATCCCTGGGAGTTTTCAAGGCCAGGTGGATGTGGCTTTGGGTAAACTGGTCTAGTGAAGGATGTCCCTGCCCATGACAGGGAGGTTGGAACTAGATGATATGTAATGTCCTTCCAACCCAGGCCATTCTATGATACTATGATTCTTTGATTCTATGACAGGAAAGAACAAGATAGCTTTTGCTTATAGATTGCACTATTTAAGATCAAAAATATCTTAAACCTTAAGCTTAAATCCATATCCTGAATAGAAATATGCCTAAACAGCAGGTGCATTTCTGTCCTTTGGCTTACAACTCCCCTCCTTGTGATGTCCCTGTCTCCAGTGACAATTTGCTTGCTACCCTAATCCTCTTTCTCTGCCAGCTCATCTCATATTTTTTCATCACGTCTCTATTTAGTCACACAGATTCTGTCCTCCCTTGCTCCACCCAGCAAGTACATCACTGAGCAGCAAGGCAGCCAGCCTCCTGTAGAGGAGTCACTGGACAAAGCAACCCCGATCAAATTCCAATTTAAGTTTCCCTACTCTCAGTATTATACTGCACAGCATCTCCTGGTAACCTAGAGAGAAAATTACAGCAAAAGCCTTGCTCTTCTCCTGAACAGAAAATGCTTGCTTCACTCAGCCCGTGACAGCTCTGTGAAAATTCAGCAAGCTCACAACAATCAGCACTGTAAAAGAATCTAGCAGTCAGTCTCTGATAAGTTTTCATGGTGTTACCTAAGCTGCAATTTGAGACAATTATACTTTTGTTAAATCTGGGCAATGTTTCTTCTAAACCCAAAGGACATTTCTTCTGTATTCGGTAGCTCGAATGCTAGCAAATGCCAACTATTTTAGTAAACAAACATCTGTAATGTCATAACCACATGAAGTTTAGCTATTCTTTTATGCCCTTTAAACAAAGGGATGCAACCAACATGAAAATTCTGTCCAAAATGGTTAAAGCTTGGCAAGCTTAAGCTGAGGTCAAGGGTCCCATAGTAGAGACCATTACCAAATTAACATTAGGTATCATTGCCAGTGCCATCTGTTGCTTAAAGCATTTACAGGAAGAAAAATTTGTACAACACTGATGGAGTATTTTGTTTTAAACCATGATAGAAATGAAAAGTAAAACCAAAATTTTTGAGGTATTTTGTGAGGCTTTTCGCATTACTCTGTGGAAGCATCACACTTTGCCTATATAAGTGTATGTCTGCCTCTGGAACTTAACCATAAAATTGTCTGCCACTGTAACCTTGCAGAACCATCATAGTGTACTCCTCTACTAGAGATACTAGATATAGAAGGTCAAGTATTCTGATTTCACAAGGACATCAGTTTTACCAGTGAACTCCAAACTCTAAACAGACTGTGCCACTTCAGTGTTGTCTAGTGCTAGACTTTTCATGAGCCAGGTTGAATTAATTTACTTCTTTCTGTGTATCTGGAAACAGAAAATTACTCAAATACGACCAAGTAAGTCAAAGGCTTAGAAACCTGAAGGGAGGAGGAAACTTGTACTTATTTATCCATTTTCTCACAAATTTATACTTTTGCTTGCCATTTCAGTCTGTTTTTATTGCCATTAGAAACCAGTTGCTAGGCTTGAGAGATCTACTACAAACACAAAATAAAAGTCGACTGAAAATATTCCATTAATGGAAGAAGATGATGGTTAGCAGAGTGACTACCTAATATGTGTTAGGACTACTATCACTAGAATGCGTAGCCCCATTTCTGTCTTTTCCCAGAAAATATAAAGGGTCCTGTAAAGAACAGACAATTACTTACATTATGGAAACAAATGGCCCAGTTGCTTCTACCTAACATCCTTATTAAACACAGGAATTTACTCAAATATTAAGGACTCTTGTAAATGAACTAGAACAGACTAGGATCTTGTTTTAATATTGCATTTTTATTGTGAAAATTAAGTTTTTATCTTTTCGTACCTAATCAGATACAGGTGGAGAGGAGCTGAAGAGGGGAAAAAAAATGAAAACAAAAGACATACTATAGTTCTAGTGTTTATTGGAAACATAAGTCAGTCTTATAAAACAACAGACACTAAATCACTGGTTTTTCATAAACTGTTGCACTGCCAAATTAAAAAATATTAAGGTTTTATCTTACTTCTAAATGTCTTTTAAAATATTCCCATGTACAAGGATGAAGCAAGACTGTTCTAGTGAAATAGCTTAGGTTACTCTGTTAATTTATAAATGACACACTATATTTAAAAAAAAAATCTAAAAATAAAGGATTTTTTTTCTGGAAAATCAGAGTCCTTTTTTTAATTAGAATCAAACATACTTCAACATATTTTTTAAGAATCATAAGAAATTTTACATACTACGTACATTTAAGTAACAAAACCAAGAGCTAAAAAAATCTTGTATTAAGGAATCCCTCTACATCTACCCTATTTCATATTGATTGTCTTTGACATACAAAAATGAATATTTGCTTTGTTGCAGTGAACAACCTACCAGTTTCCTTATATTTTACTGAAGTTCCAGACAACTGTAGGTTTTGCAGTGATAGGTATTGAGACAGCTATTTTGAGTTTATTTTATGAAAAGTGAGTTCTTCCCATGTCCTTTATACAGATATATGTTCCATTTGAGTACAAATTTCATATTAGTACAAAATCCAAACATAGAAATCCTTCTACTTAGCCAGGCTTGCTTATTAGGATGAAAGAAAAAGTGGTAACACAGATTAGAAAAAAGTAACGCTTTTTTGTATGAGTGGACAAGAGGATGGAGACAACTGGCAAGATGTCTTACAGGTGACACATCTACTGCAGTTCCACCCCATTAATCTCTGTTTAAGCGTAGGTAGTCACTGTTTTGTTCAGTCTAAATTCTAAATATCCTTCTATCATCCAAAATTCCTACTCCTGGACTGGACACATTGGCTTCAATCTAAACAAAAGCTTCCAAGGTAATTACATGGTGGACTTTGATGCCTTAAAACGTTGGCACAGGAAGCTAAATATCTAGCATGTAGGAGACAGTAACAATTTTTTAAAAATATTTGAATTCTTATTGATATGTTTTCACCTAATTACTGTAACAGAAAATACTATAGCAGAAAAAAAATTGTCTTACCAGACAGTGTTTCAAAGTACCCTATTTTTTATAATTACTTATGTAAGGGGCTCCTGGTGGTCCAGTGGTAAAGGCGCGGCGCTATCACCGCCGAGACCCGGGTTCGATTCCCGGTCAGGGCCACTCCCGGGCAGGTGGGGCTCGTTAGCCCTTAAAGGCAACCCACCTACGTCCTAAGGACCTCACTGCCACCGTCCAAGCTCGCTTGGCCCCGGCAGATGAACCTTAGGATTAAAGGGTGGGCTCAGTTCCGCGCACACTGTGTCTCACCTAAAAAATCCAATGCGCAGGCTGGAAGGTGGAAAGACCTTCCCCGGATCTTCGCTCGCGAAGACTGGCCATTATTATTACTTATGTAAGAGACTTATATATGATATGCACTCACAGTAGATGAGGTTATGCTTCATCTCTGGATTACAACAAAGTTTAGGAAACAATTAAATCCCTACTTCCCAAGGCTTGGACATTTCAAGCAAATAACTTTCCAGAAAGGAGTTCTTTCAAGTCCTAACACTGGACACCCTACGAGTTTTGGACACAGAAAGGATCAGGCAGCCAAAGGAACACAACTGGCTGATTAACATAGAATAGAACTACTTCCATACAGAAACTCCAGCTGAAAAATAAATATGCATCTAGGATCTCAGTTTAAATGATCAGAGCTATAGTCTTGCAAATTGCAGAAGTCTTGCATATTAGTCAGACATGAGCTAAATTCATAGTGAAAAACAAACAAACAAAACAAAACACAAAAAGAGTAACCAATTTAGAAAACTGCACAAGTCATGCATACACATAACATACATACAGATATTTTCTACTCTTGAGAGTATATATGAATAAAGATAATACTCCTGATCATTGCACTGCGAAGAAGTGAAGTGAAAAAAATATAGGAATTAAGATGTACAAAATAATTTTCTAGGAACACAGCTTGCTTACGTCTGAAAATTTATCTCCATTCTCTAAGGTTTCTTTCATAGAAAGATTTGTCTTCCTCAGGAAGGATAAATACTACCACTTCAGAGGCAGAAAAAAACCAAAATTAAACCGATTTCTCATAACAATTAAATTCTTGCAAGAATAGCTGAATCCAGTTCTATGCTATATAAGCCAAATTCAGAGCTGATTTAACTAGGTCCAACTCTGTTTTACAAAGCTATGTAAGCTTGATTTCAGATTTTTCGGCATCATCAAACAGCTACTCTGTGAAATCTAAAATAAAAAGGGTTTTTTTCTTCTAAGTTCTCCCTAGTGAGAAAGAGAGCATTAGTGATCATTACATGGATATTAAGGTTCTGAATCAAGTGATGTGGCATGTTCAGTGTGAACTCTGACTTCTCACTTCCTATACTCCACTGGAGCCTGTACCTTTCATCCAAAGAAGTAAAAATATATTTTATTTCTGTGAATGATTACCCACATCACCAGAAAAACCTTTGAAAAAAGAAATATATCTCAGAGCCTGTTTGTCATGTTCAGTTCATGTGGAAGGCTATATTTAAGGGACTGTAAGCTATATTTGTAAAGGAAAAGAAAAATTAAAACCTGGACATAATGAGAAATTGTTAGGTACTGAAGGTACAGAAGTTAGGTATTTAAGGGGGGAAGATGGGCTCTGGAGAAAAGATTTGCAAAGCTATAGTAACAAAAGTGTTTCAGTGGCATTTTTTCAACTACTAATGAAAGCAGCATGTAGCTAAAATGTAAATGGTTTTGCCCCAAAGGCCAATGTATTATGCTACTACATCACAACGCCTGCGTGTATAATGCATATTTGTACAAAGAGGACACAGCAGAGAACCTAAAGACCCTCAATTCTTTCTTCCTTAAGGCTGATGTCAGTGATAACTCTCTCTGACTCTAATAAAGAAGGCTCAGGCTCCCAGTGAGCTGGGCTCATAAATCAATTTACACTGTGTGTGATAAGCTGGTGGAAATACTGTAGCAGCATCATACAACATACAAGCAAAGTGGAGCTAAATTTTAGCCACACAATTGCTCTGAAACTCTGTAACATTTTACATTTCAGAAAATGTATTTATCTACTTTTATAGTCTCTTTTCATTTTTGTTCACAGAAATATATTTACTGATTTCATAATCAGTTCAATGTATTTAAATACTGTGAAGTAAACTTGTTCCCATTCAGCCAAATTTTTGGCAGTTTTAATATTTTATTACTGTTGGTCAGCTACTGTCTAATTTCATTGTATTGATTTACAATCGTATTTTTTTGTTAACAAGTCTTTACACAATGTAAAGAATACTTGACTAGTAAATAGGGTGTTATGAAAGAGAGGAAATTTGATAGAAAACAGTGCCTTCAAATAGACTTTTAAAAAACAGTAAGGAGCATTGTGTTAAGACAGTTTTTCTCTTTTTCTATTTGTTCTAAATTGTGTTTTCAGAATTTATACAACTGAAAGTAACAGTTCTCAATGCCTGGCTCATGGTGCCTAATGAAGTTTGATGCAATTTGCACAGCTTTTTCTGTCTTGCTGTTATATTGAGTATATAACATGGATGAATACATTTCTGCTCTGGCTATGGTTTCCAATTCCTCCTTTGTCTCAGGACTATTTTCACATACCAATTACAAGGCATATGAAAACAAAAGTATCACGTGCTTGCTGTTTCAGTAGGACAAAGAAAAGCTAGAGAAAGCAAAATATTTATTAGCCTTTCCAATTCTTTTCACAATGGATATAAGAGAGTAACTCACCAATGTGTGTTTTGCCATGAAAAAAAAATTTCAACATCTCTACTAAAATAAATCCATTTTTCCATGATTTCAAGAAACAGTTCAGACTAAGGTTTTTATGTTGCTCTTTATTCTGTGTTCACCTTAGTAATCTGTATTTAATGTATGCAGTCTTGAATTTCTTTCTTTCCTAAGAATGAAATGAATCTATATAACTAGCATAAGAACTAATATCTAAGAGCAATTCCACCTGAGTTCTATGTTAATCATTTGCTCTTCCTGCCAGCACTAGTTAGTTTTGGTTTTTTTAATAAAAATACTTAATTTCTTGAAAAATTGGATAAATAACTCCAGTACATCCACTTAGAAAAATAGAAAAATTAAAACATTCTAAACATATTAAAAGTTTTTCATTTTTAGCTGTACTTTACTTGATAAATGTCACTATTTAATAACAATCTTTCAGCCCCTGATCAAATGATGTGTTCTATGAGAAGTCACGAACAACCCTATAGAGAAGAGGTGAAGCACAGGTCTTGAATGTCATTTAGGAGAATCTGTACTGTGGAGAACAACAAAAAAAACCCCTAAACTGTATATGGTGTGAATCATAGTAGAGATTTCAAATGAAGTTTTAGCCTGTTCTTCATTAAATGGTAAGAACAGACTAAGTAATTGAATTTGTTTTTCGATCCCTTGTTTCTTCAACGTGATCTACCCCCTCAAAGAAGTGATTCCTAAATCCCAAAGTTTTACAGGAGCAAAGATTTTCATTTTTAAGAGCTTTTTTAAAGTTGTCAGAGTGTCATCTGTTTTGAAATGAACAAAAAACTGAGCTCTCAAAATTTACCACAAAGAGAGTGTTTAAAAAAAAAATTTCAGATCACTTTGCTTGTTGTCTTTTAAAAAGAAAAAAAATCATATATTACCATTGTATTCAAATTATTCCCTTTTCATATTAAGATGAATTAAATGATAATTCAAAATAGGAATGCTCTGTTCTAAAAAAAGAAGACTTATTGAAGACTTCCACTTTTTCTGAAAATAATTTTTTCATAGAAGGTAACTGATTCCTTTGAAACCTGTTGCTATCTATAAAGCATAATTTTCTGAAAGAATATTCCCATGGGAATTGCCAGTAAGGTCCACTACAAATTTTCATGTCCATTAAGTAATTTGCATTGACACAAATCAGGTGGGGAAAAAAAAAAAAAAAACCAAACCAAACAAAAAGCCAAAACAACAACAACAGCAACACAAAAGGGGACACATTATTGAACATACAATAAGTATTATTTGCTTTCTGTGCTTTCTGTCTTGACTAAAAGCCAAAAGAAAAACCAAACAACCCAATTCAGGGTGATGTGAGGCTGTGAATATCACACTGGTAAGAACAAATATTTCCAAAAGTTTCTGAGAGCTAAAGTTCTAGAAAGACTAACCACTGTTGCAAAAATTGGAAAAAAACCTTCAACAAATTAGACAGAAAAGTTAAATATTCCCAATAGTTTCAAATCCATAGAAACCAATACATGTGTCTACCTCTAATAAAAAAAGTTGAGATTTCTGCTTACACATGCCATTTAAGACCCTAATTTCTATAATTATGGTAATAAAACATCTTTATTGCAAATTTAAAGCTTATAAAGTGAAGTCAAAGAGCTGTTGAATGGTGGACTTGTTCATTGTTTTATCCCCCAAAAAAGTTGTGCTATAGACTTTTCTTTTCTTGCAAGTTTTGAAGGTACAAATTTTAATAGAGAATTCTTTGGCTTCACGCCTTTGAGCCTTAACCTTTCCTTTGCATAAAAGCAGATTAATACATTCAGTATTCTTTTAAGAAGTCTGTACTTGAGGACAAGACTCATTGTGCATAACAAGATGACTAATTAAGATGACTAATTAAGATGACTATTACTACTTCATAATTTGCATCTTCTTTTTTTGTGACCTATTCTTTATAGCATTGACACAGGTACCTAGAATTCTGAAAAACTAACCCATAAAGTGTATCTTCTTTTAATATTGCACCACTTCAGCAAGATAATTAATTATTTGAGTGAATGGTCTTAAACATGTCCTTTCTTCTCAGGAACATTTTTAAAATTAAGACTAATAACTCCTGTATTATTATTATACATTTTTATTCCATTAAATGCAAATAGTGATGCCATCCCTATCAGTTTATCTGACTATACACACACACACTGTTAGTGAATAAGCTTCTGCACCCAAGGTGTGGCCACATAACTCTGGCAACAGGAATGTTATGGCTAACAGAATGGATTTGGGCATGACTTGACTTCAGATACCTTGGAGAAACAGTTCTGGTATTTTGGAAACTTGGCAAAATAAGAGTTATTTCCATATGGGTTAAACAAGAGCTTAAGAGTTACCTTGTAAAAGAGGAAAAGGTCAAGCAACAGCCCCCACACTTCTATAATATTTTCTCTCTCCACACTTTGGTCATCCCAAATAGCTGAGTGTGACTTTTATTAAACACTTCCATGCTGGATTCATTTCTTATTGGTCAGTCCAGATTATATTATTGTAATCTGTTCATTGATGAAGTCCACTGGAGACTTTAGACACAGTAAAACCATCAGCATATGATCACACATAGTTTAGGATAGCATTTTGCCTGGAATCACTGCTCCTTTCATCTCTGGTGGTCAGCCTTCTTTGTTTAAGGCACAGTGAAATCAGATATCATTACCTATGCACAGATTAAGTTGTTCAACTATGTTTATAGGTGTAGGACAAAAAAAGCAGGCAGTGATGGGTTCTAATTTCTTCCTTGCAGTGCTTTTGATATACATTTGGTTCAGATGTGAACATAACAACATGATAAACAGAGACATGCACTGTCTCCCAAGCAGTTAAACCTTGATCTGTTCTAGCAGAGAAACACATTTTGTTCATCACTGCATGGTTTAAGGCTATGACCACAACAGTGAAATTATGAGCCAGCTAACTCAGTTTCTTTTTCGTTTGCAAAACTGATAGTAACTTTTAGAGGAAGACCTATTAAGAAAACTCATATGTATTTTCTCGTGTTTCCGCTAAGATTTTAAATTATTAGATTTACTGGAAATAAAATCAGTTCAGGTCTCCAAAACAGGAGATTTCACCTCAACCTCCTTGTAAGCAACAATTCTGAAGTCCGTTTCTTTTGTTAGTGCTTTTATTATTAAGAGTAAAGCTTAAAGTATCAAGAAAAAGACAGGTTTCATATATTCTTAACCTATCTATATTCCTACCAGAGTTATTTTCTACTCAAATTTAATTCCTCTTCTCCTACTTTCCTTTCAATTTTCAGTATGCTGAAAGGACACTCTAAGTAGTCAGCTTCATCTCTTCCGCTTATTTCAGTATTCTAAACTGGTTCCACTCCATTCCAGAAATCTGTCTCTTTTGACTTGCTCTAGATATGGAGTTGGTATAATAACAGAAGATGCTTTCTTAGCAGCACCTGACGTTATTACATATTGTAGAAAGCTTCCAACAGATTTTGAAAGGAAATGGGAATTTAAGTGAGAATCTGATGTTCATGTAGAAATTATCTGAGCTATGCTGCATAATAAATATTATTGAGCTGTGAGGAGAGTGATAGAGACAACACCTTCCCTGGAATAGGAGGTACTTCATATTTCTTCTTATTACAGTGAAAACAATATAGCCTTAAAGATTTTTGGATATATCTGATAATTGTCAAGTTTGAGAGATCTACAGAAGACATGTAGGAAACTGAGGACTACTTTAGGTACATCCCAGATGTGTATCCCTTCATAATTATTATAAACTCCCTCTCATGTTTTACATAAATTATATACACACATACACTTTCATTACTTTTGAAAATTACTGAGTTTCTGGATAGTGACCAGAATCAGGACCAAGAAGAAAATTAAGTGCTTCTTGATAATTGTGATATTTTAGAAGCATATAAACAGGTGATGGACTCTGCCTACAACAAGCAAATGCATCTTACCTTAGAAAGTTCAACAGAGAAAGAAATATAACTAATTTTCCATGAAAATATAGGAAAAATTTAAAGGAAATTATACTTTTCAATGAAAAGCCAGTTATAAAAATAAAAGCTAAGATTATAAAACCCAAGGGCCACTTATAAGAAAGTGCAAAATGAGAGAAGTTTAATAATAAAATATCCTAGGGAATACTTATGTATCTTGAGTAAAAATAATAAATTCAAAAGTTGGTTTGAATTTGAAAGTTGGTCCTGTACATACAAGTAGATCAATCGTAACTACATCGTTATTACATTTTGCTGACACTAATCACAAAAGGTTTATACTTTTGGAAAGCCATTTCACTCATTCATTTAATATATGTGTTCTAAATATTATCCTTATGTAAGCATGCTTCCTATTTTGAACATTTCTGACACTTGTAATGCAAGTTAGTCACCACTTAACTTGCATTACAAAGTTTATGACTTTTATGAATAACAGAGCAGTTTATCTTTTATAGGTAATATAAGAGGTTTCCCTTCAATAAGGAGAAAGAACTGTGGATCATTTATCCATCTTCTGTAAGCTTTAGGCCAATGGCAGGACTTCAACACAATATAAAGAACTCTGGACCCAGCCACATCATCCTAGGCATCATTAAATGACACTTCCAAGTTATGTCCAGTAAAACTGTAAAATAATTAGAACTAAAGGTGGAGTCCAATAAACAAAACTTTTACAAACTTTGTTTTCACTTTGATCCTGCATGTGTGAGTCATAATACAGTTAACTGTTAACTGTTCACCAAATTATTGTTTATTCCCAAAGGATTTTTTTTACACTGAAAACCATCTTTAACTTCTCCTTATTTAATGAAATTTAATCAGAATAAAGAATAAAGATTTGACCTGAACAAATTAGAGGGTCTGGCAATTAGCTACTGTATGAAATTTTACAAGGGCAAATGCCAGATTCTGCACTGTGGATGTGGCGACCCTGGATGTACAAACAAACTGGGAAATGAGATGCTGCAGAGCAGCCCTGTAGAAAGGGACCTGGGGATCCTGGTTGGTGGAAAGTTGAATATGAGTCTGCAGTGCCCTGGCAGCCAGGAAGGCCAACCATGTCTTGGGGGGCATCAGGAAAAAATCTGCTCTGCATTGGGGCAGCCTCACCTTGCGTGTTATGGTAAGCTTTGGGCACCACAGTTTAAGACATTAAGCTAATAAAAAGTGGGCAAAGGAGGGCTAGAAAGGTGAATAGTCTAGAGGGGAAGTCTTATGGGGAGTGGCTAAAGTCACTTGGTTTGTTCAGCATGCAGAAGAGGAGACTGAGGGGACACTTCCTCACAGAGATAACCCCAGGTCTCTTCCTTCCCATTTTCAGGAAGCCCTTAGGTCTATCCAGTGGCTCCACCCTCCACTATTACATTCTTCTCCCACTAGACGGTCTGCATCCCTGTAAAACCATTTCTTCCATCTTTTCTTTCTTTCCATCGTACTCATAACTATACTGCTGCCTTCTTTTAAAATCTGAGTTTCTACCATGTCATCCTTTACCTCTTGTTGTGCACCTAGACTGCCTACCATTATGTACCATTATAGGACCTCTTCTCCTTCAGTTTCACCATCATTTCAAAAACATTTTGTCCCAGTTTAAATGAGAAACAGGTGTTTTGGTGAGGATGAGCCATGACTGAAGGAAAAAAAAAAACCTATGGAAAAGGAAAAGTAATAAGTACCTTATTAAAAGGTATGTGTGTATTGGCAGAAACAACAAAAAGAAACAAGTAAAACAACCAAACAATACTCCTATATCCAAAGACAATCCCCTTCAAAACAAACCAATAAACAAGCAAAGGAAAAAAAAGGTAAACAGTTCAGTTTGCGCTCTTTGGTGCAATTCCAACCACAGTCAACAGGGGGCACCTTTGGGTCACCAGAGATGCAGAGCTTGTAGTGTCCTGTGCCAGTCACCAGGTGGAGCTGTTGGATCACTGGAGATGCAGAGCCTGCAGTTCTCCACGCCAGCCAGCAGGGGACACTGTGGGATCCCTGCTAGCCACCACGTGGGGGTGGGGGGGCAACACCCTCCGGGGTATGTTGGAGAAACCAAAAGAACTGGGTTTCCCTTCCCTTCCCACACACTTTGAAAGGGAGAGGGAGAGGAGGAAGGGAAACAACAACAAAAAGAAAGTCTTCCCAATGAAAAAAAAAAAAAAACAAACTCACTCCATTCAGCTGGTCAAACTGTTCAGCACAGTCCTCTCTCTCCCCTTGATGTGTACCAGGACGATGGCCAGGAAAAAAAATAAAGGGGAACAGGGAAGGGGAAAACCCCCAGAAAAAAACCCAGCTCCTCTCTGATGAAAAATCTGAGCAGAGTCTGCAGCTGGCAAGCAACCACTAAGCTTCCACTCCGACCTTGTTCCAGCCACAGCCAGCACACAAGACTCCTCCCACCGTTTCCCAGAGATGAGAGACAAAAGTAAAGAGCCACCCCTCATCTCCCCCATTTCCCAGGAGACTAAGTTCTGAGCAATTAACGAGAGAGCCAGTTCTTTTTTGTCTCTTAAGTGCTCACTCAATAGCTCTGCACACAGTGGGCAGGGGGAAGGGAAAAATTCCTACTTAGTTTCTCGGAACCAGTAAAAACATGACACATTTCTATTCTCCATTTTCAACTTCTCACTCCTAAAAGTACAATATCACCAAATTCTCTTGCTGAGAGGGAAGTTATACACTGCCTTCTAGTTTGACGAACCACAGATATAAGAATGATGACTGATTGACTGCAGGATGAGAAAACACTATTTTGTCTCGCTAGGAACCACACAAACCTTCACAGGCTACACATGGCTGTGAGTTTATATATATTTTAGAACCAAGAATATGTGTGAGCTAAGAATATCACAGAAGCTGAAAAAGCAGGAAAAATAGAACACAGACGTTTAGGCTTCTCTAAAGCTTCTGGAAGACATGTTACTGCATGTCTCAAAACTAAAGTCATACTGGACTCATGATTATTTTTGTGTGCTCAACTTAGTAGATGGAATGTGAGAATATTTACTGAACTGGAACCAGAATATAGAACTGCTAGAAAACTTCTAGTTTCTGAAATCCTATGGGACTGAAGGCTAAAGTCAAAGTTCCACAGTGAAGCCAAAATCAAGTCAATTCTGGACATGGTCAGAAAAAGAAATTTAGGTATTATACTATTGTAGATGTCTCCAGTGTTAAGCAGCAAACTGAGAGACATTTTTGAAAACAAATTTTTGTAGTATATAATTCCATCAGAAACAGTCTAGACATGACTCTAACAAACTAAGAAAATATAGGTATTTTTCACTGAATTTGGTTACATTTAGATGTCTATCTTAGACTGATTTTAAAACATACCTTCAATACATTACTACTGCACACCCTATATACTCTTCCTTTGCACCAGCCCATGGTAATTAATTGCTTTTACACCTATGAACTTTTCGTTTTCTATGCCAACAGATTTTGGGAGAATTATTCTGGGAATGTGCTGTGTCCCCTTTGCCTTAGACAAACATTGTCTGTAAAGATTAAGTGCAGTCTTCCATAAAGTTGGGAGGCTACATTTTCCTAAGTCCTTTTCTCTGGTTGGCTGATGACTGCTATAACTAGTTGGAAGCAACTGTAAACCAGTGCATCTCAATTCACATTATGCAGCAGATTGCATACACTTTTTTTTTAGTTTATACAAATAAAGAAACTGACTCTTATTTACAATAAGCACCTTGCCCATGGTCACAAAATTAGTCAGGGTAATTGCTCTAAAGAAAGGCCCTACTATTGATTTAAACTATGAAATTACACTGACTGCATCCTCTTCTATAGTTGAAGTTCTCAATGTTTGTTCCAGACCTTCCAAAAAGTATAATGTTGTCAGCTTTTCATTCAGTCCATTTGGTTGCAAAATTCTAGTACTTAATTACTGTCATTTAACTGTCACTACATGCTATCATTTGCTTAGAAATTGTGTTTTGGGAACATTGAAGGCTTCCTTAGAGACTTCAGCAGAAAAGAGGAGGAGACATAGGACAACCTTTTGTCTCATCCTCGAAGAGTCTAGTAATATCACATCAAGAGATGGAAACAACATAATGGGACATACATCACAGAGAAATGACTGTCAAAGAGAAGGGGAAGATCCTGGAATGGTGAGGTACCATTTTTTTTTTTAGAACAGATCATAGATGACATTTCATACCAGCTGGTATAATGTTCTGTCATGTGCTAAAAATCTCTTGACTTGCCCTCGGAAGATATGAAAAATCTAATAAGGATGAAAACCTTGTAGCTCTCGTCTCATTGGTGTTAAGAGTACATAGCTGGATCTTTCTCAGCCATTGAATGTGAAAGTATAACATGAATAGGATAACATAGCATTTAGTGAGAGGTAGGAAGGAGTACAGGAGAAGAAATAAATATCCATATATTTGAGGAGTATATCTCCATATGTCTGTGTATATATATACCTATGCAGTTGGGAGGAACACAAGAATACAGTAGCAGGTGGAATAGACTTGGTAAAATGATACAGTTACTATGCACCAAAATTGAGACTCTTGTGTCACTTTAATGTAAGACTCCAGAAAGAGGAAAGGGTCTGTCTGTATCCAGTACTTCTGATTCACACAGTGGAAAATCAAGCCAACTCTTTCACCTATTTAGAAAGTTAAACTATAGACTCATTGTGATAATTGTTCTTCCTAAAATACTCTAGAGAACGTTAGTAGTATTAGAATAAGAGCAGAAAACTAACCTCTGTAGTTATTGAACAGCTTGGCCTAGCACCTCATAAAGAAAAAAGCAGAAGAGATGTTATTTTGCAAAGCACACTCCTCGTACCGTTTCTGCATTGAATTGGAAGGCATACCATCTGCCCACATCAAAGACTACAACAGCATAATTTGGTAAAGAGCTCTGCAAACAGTGATGAGTTGCCACAGTTCCACATGGGTAGGACCCGTTGTATCCAATGTCCCCCAGGAATACCTGATCTTTAGCTCCAATGGCAGATACCAATCTGTCTGTTTCTCCTACCTCAACAACCAGGTTTTAAGGTACAAATGGACATGCAGTAGATCCGGAAGGCATGAGCCAAGACAATCATCTGCATGAAGCATTTCACTCTGCTTTAGTGGGAAGCTAAATTTTTCTGCAATTAGTACTCACACTGAAACATCAGCATTATTTCAGCACAGATCAGGGTATGGGCCATCCTACCTAAGAATTTTTCTAGGCAATTTCACTGAGTCACCTGGGACACATGGGGCAGCAGACAACACAACAAGTAACCAGGCCCAGGGAACCTGACCACAGGACAGGTCTCCTCTAACCCTTGCCTGAGCATATCAACCACTGGTCTCAATGAATTCATCCCAGACCACTTGACATCACAGGTGCACTGACACTGCATTTAGTAAGGCATGGGAGTACTGATTCTCCCTTCACGACACTTGGTGCCCTATTTTATACCACTGTATAAATTGTAATAATGAGGACCAACAGCGGTTTTTTTATGAGTAGAGAGTGATCCTCCTTTACATCCAAGATGTTCTCCCATCTGTACTCTAAGCCTTGCAACACATTGATAGGGCTATAGCAAGTGTAAGCCACCACAATCACTGTTGAGATAGCTATACACTTTATTCCTGTGGATGAGGAAAAGGTTATGGATGTAGTGCACCTGGACTTCAGCAAAGCCTTTGTTGCCTAAATGGCTGTGGAGAAAAAAAGACTCCAAGTCAAATTAGGTAGGAGATAAGATAAGGCTGCAAAGGCTTTAATGAGCCCCCAGGCTTTCCAGAATACCCCCAATGCGCACGCTTGAATACAGATGTTCACAGTTTTTATAATGATTTTCACCCAATCTCCATCCGGCCACCACCCACGTTCTGCCCCTGCCACGCCTCTTGGGAATTGGGTCTGGGGGCGTTTTGGGGCCCCCTCTTCTTCATCTTCCTCTTCCTCAGAGTACGTAAGGTTCTTGGAGGCCTTCCAGAGTCCTGGGCCTGAAGGTTGTTGCGTCTATGGCTGTATCTTTTTCCATAGGGTTAGGGTGTTCTTTACAATTCTACCTTGAAAGAGAGACTAAACAAATTAATGGAATTTAGGGGAATTGATATGGGAATGGGTAACAGGGTTTACTGTGTGTAGCTGGTGTGTTAAAGGGTAAAGGGATAATATGCTGCTACTCTAAAATCTACATTTACTACATAACTACTTCTAAGATCTACAAAAATTAAAAAATCAAAACTGGCTGCCAATGGCTTCGTGAGTACACTTTTGCTGGCTGGATGGCTAGTCCCAGAGTGGTGGTGAATGGGGCTGCATCCAGTTGGCAGCCAGTCACTAACAGGGTTCCTCAAGGTTCAGTATTGGGGCATGTCCTGTTTAAGATCTTTATTGTTGATCTGGAAGAAGGGACTGAGTGTACCCTCAGTAAGCTCATGGATGACCCTAAGTTGGATGGGAACATTTATCTGCTGGAGGGTAAGAGAGTTCTGCAGAGGGATCTGTACAGGCTGGATCAATGGGCTGAGGACAATTGGATGAGGTTCAAAAAGACCAAGTACCAGGTCCTCCCCTTGGCTCACAACAACCCCCTGCAGTGCTACAGGCAGAGGGTAGCGTGACTGGAAAGTTACCTGGGAGAGAAGGACCTGGAGGTGCTGATCAGCAGTCAACTGCTGTGTGCTCAGATGGCCATGAAGGGCAGTGGCAATCTGGCCTGGATCAGCAACCTGTGGCCAGCAGAACTGGGCAGAGATTGTCCCTCTATACTGCACAGTGGTGAGGCTGCACCTTGAATTCTGTGACCAGAACTGTGGACCCCACAGTTCAAGGAGACATTGTGGTGCTAGAGCATGTTAAGAGAAGGGGACCTGACGTGGGGAAGGGTCTGGAGCACAAGTCCTATAAGAAACAACTGAGAGAGCTGGGGGTGTTCTTCCTGCAACAGAGGAGGCTCAGAGGGGGACATTATTGCTCTCTACAACCCTCTTCTGAAAGGAGGTTGTAGCTAGGTGGGGGTTGGCCTCTTCTCTCAGGGAGCATGTGAAAGGACAAGGGGACGCAGTCTCAGGTTGTGTGAGGGGAGGTGTTTAAGAAAAAACTGGACATGTCATTGAGTACTCTAGTCTAGTTGACAGGATGGTAATCGGTCAGTAGTTGGACTCAATAATCTCAGAGATCACTTCCAGCCTAACCAAGTCTGTGATTCTGCAGCGGGATACCCCTGAAATTCCAGCAGGTCAATAAAGTGTACCTCAGTTTTATTATGCAATGCATCAGGGGTCAACCCAGGTATTCCATCAGTGAAAGTAATTTCACTTCTTGATATCCGTCTTCTCTGGTGCAAGATGGCCATGAGCTTCCCCTTGTGCTCTCAACATCTTCTACATAACCTCTCCCAGCACAAGGCTTAAGGGATTTTGGTTTAGGTATTTAGATTTCTTAAGGTTATTTGTTATTGCCATTGCTGGACATTTTTTCCTAATTGACTACTGGTTTATCAGAGCAATATAACAGTCCTATTTATTAGCTGCAAGACAAGAACCTTTAAGTCTTTGTAGTGTTTTGACAGTGGCCAGCAGCTAAACACCAGCAGCCACTTGTTCACTCCAATGTGACAAGGGAGAACAGGAAGAGTGAAAGTGAGAAAACTCAAGGGTCAAAATAAAGGTAGTTTACTAAGTGAAGGAAAGAGGAAGAAGAAAGCCTTCCAGAGGTAATCACCCACCACCACCTACAAATAGACCAAAGGTCAACCAATCTCTGAGCAATGGCTACCTTCCAAAACTCCCTGCTGCTGTTGAAGTCATGCACTTCACTCACAAGAGACAAACAGCAATATAATTCATTATTTTTTAAAAAAATCAATGATAAATATGGCAGTGATTTAACAAGATTCAATGTACCTGTCATGGTTTTGCTAACCCTCTCTCCTCCTGGGGGTAGAAATAGTTTTTCCAGGTGGATTTTAGGAGAAAAAGCCAATCAAAAGTTTTAGTAACGCCTCTACCGATTACATGTTTAAGAAAGTGGAAGAGAAGGTTGTTGCACAGATTAAATTAGTAGCCATGTAGGAGAAGCATCAGGCCCCAAGTGGGTCAGGGCCTCCCTCCTCCCCTAGTCCTGGGCCGGGGGCAGGTGTAGCACTGAAGCCTCTTTCCTCTTGTAACAGAATAAAGAAAAAAAAACTCTAGAGAAAAACTGTCTGGACAAGACACACTGCAGAAAGAATTCCAGGCAGAGATAACCGGCCTTCAAGGTCAAAGCTAGTAGTTGGAGAGTAGAAAAAAGCCACCAAGGGGGAGAACTACTTCTCTCCCCCTCTCTCTCTCTCTCAGCAGAGAAAAGACTGAAAACTAAAAACTCCTATGACCTGTGGAAGTTTATTGGGGTGAGGAGACCCCCATGAAGCTCATAGAGGAGTTTACACTGAAGTAAGTGGATGCACGAGGAAGCTGAGACTTCATGAGAGGCCTAAAATGAAACAGAGTCCTGGTGGAGACCTGTAACCCATGGGGAGAGAAACCTACACCGCAGCGAGACAGCTCAGGTAGGTCTGGGATCTCAGTGAGGGATCCATGCTGTTGCAGCTGAATTTGTGACCCTGAGGGACAGCAGAGAATGGAAGAACTGTTGCCCAAGGGATGAATCCACATTGCAGAGGGTTATCAAGGACTGTTCTCCCGTGGGAAGAGACCCCACAGGAAACAGGGGTGGACTCAAAAGTCATTATCCCTTGTGATCCTGTTGTGAAGATCCGTGGTAGGCAAGTGTCCCTTTGCAGTCCATGGAAGACCCTATAGGACCTGAGTAACCCCCCAGCCTCCAGTCTTAGCCCAGGACAGGGGTAGGCCCAGCCCTGAGGCTGACATAGAAGAGAGAGAGAAAGAGAAACAGTTCCAGCTGCGATAAATCGAAGTTGTCATCCTAGAGACAATAGAAGAAGAACTTTCAAGTGCTGCAAAATTATTTGAAAGACCTAGAGCTCCAGAAATGGATCAGAGATTTCTTCTCATCCTGAACTGATACAAAGGCAGGAGGGGTATTTCTGTAAATACATAGTACTTTTACCTAATTAGAATTGTTGTAGATATAGTTCTTTAGTTTTTATCTTGCTAGTAATAAATCCTAATATTATTCTCCCCAATCAGATCTCTTTTGTCTGCATAAACCTTCTCTCAACTTGTAGTAATTGTGTGGGGGATGAGAGAAAATTGGCCCAGAGCAAACCCATGACAGTACCTTTGATAATTTACTGCATAGAGGACAGGGTGAGAGAGAACTGTCAGGAAGACTCTGCATTGAGTCAGGAGATTCAGAAAGCACCTCATTTGTTTCTAAACTTCTCAGACAGGAGTCTACATGCAGTCACATCCACTTCTAGTCCCAGAATTGGTCAATAGTTTACGTCTAATGTATTATATATGTACAATTAATCCTTTATATCTCTTTGTTAAGATTTCAAAGTTTAACATGCTATCAATCACTTACAGAGAACATGTTGTGTAAAGGACTCAGTTTTGAGGGTTAATCTTGAGAGCATCCCTGCTCATGAGGAGACCCTGGTAGGAGATTTCAATGGGCCCTGAGCTTCCTCTATTTCTAAACAAAGAGTCTTGACATATAGTCATACTTACATACCAGCAAGACTTCTAGGGTCAAGATTCCAGACAACGCTTTCTACCACATTACCATCTGTCCCAATGGTGAGGGAACGATGCCAGAGGAGCACACTGCCACCTTCCCTTCTCTCAGTTTCCATCTCTAAACACAATGTTTTGTGTTAGCAAAATCCTGACACAGTTTTGTCAGTCTGAGTCCGTTGTACAGTTTATTATCTACTCCCAACTTTTTACCCACTCACAGCTAGCCCCTGAGGTGGTGAAAAGTGAGACACTGTGTAAGCACTGTTCAGCAATACATAGGATTTTGGTGAGTTAACAACAATGTTTTAGTCACAAGTCCAAAACATAACACTGTATGGACCACTGCAGAGAAAATTAACCCCATCCGGACCAGACTCAGTACAGTCCTACATGGTTTCCAGGAGCCAGTGGGCTTACACAGGACTTTAGTAGCCAGCCAGTCTTACTTAGACATAGTGTTCTATCTCTTGGTCATGAAGACTGAAGAGTTTTAAACAAAAGTTCTCCAAATGATATGAAGTAGAAGAAACTACAAGGTATATCCTCAATTAGGTCAAAATTCCTTTGTCTTCCACAGGTTCAAACATACCTCCCCATCTCAAATAAAAAAACAATAACATTGTGGCTAGTTTCTATGTTCAGTGATATCCAGAATAAGGATATTTAACCTAATCAGCTGCTGGGCTCATCAGTGACTCTCCCTGTGGCATTACCATTAAACATGGAATACCTAATTAATTTTGACACAGTCACCAATCAACAAGTCTTTCTTTCTTGGCTGAAAATTTAAAATCCACAAGTGCTCTCCCTCACATGACAATATTTTCATCTTGATGGTAGTACTAGAGAACTTTCCTGGCCCTGAAATACTGACTTTCAGACAGGAACCATATGACTTACAGCCTATTGAAAGAGCTCAATATTATTGTAGAGCCAAAAATGTTCTTACAACATGTAGCTGGAAGTTCCAAATATGCAATTAATGAAACTCTATTTATTCAAATTTGTGTACGCCAGCCCAGCCCTATCAACCTGAGGCCCAGCTGCCACAAACCAAAACTTCCAGAACATCTCTTAGGACTTGAATGAATACAAGTACTTCAGAGAAGAGGTTTAAGGCTCTCCAAAAGTGCCTCCAAGTCTCTACTTATTTTCCAGTACTCTGAGAAAAGAGAAAGCTGGGAGCCTATAATTCAATCCAGTCTCCTAAACTGTATAAACTAATGAACATCTACAGTTTACACTTACCTAATCACACATGTGTATATGTGCTTAAGTGTATATTCCAGATGTAAAGGTGCAGAACATCTTTACAGGTTACTAAAGTAACCATGTTACAAAGGTAACTTCTACACTTTTGTTGGAAAACAATATGTATTAGAGATCTGAAACAATTTTTCATCATGATTAAAGTTTCTATAGGACTATATGACAAAAATGAAGAAGAGTTATAACATTTACTCCCAAGTAGTTACCCCAAATGGTGTGTCAAAGTCCTGCACCTGGTATGGACTAGCTCCATGCATGTGGGGACCAAAAAGATAGGCTGATGCTTTTTAAAAAAAGGACCCAGTCATCCTATTAGCTCATTGTGAGTTTGTAGCACTACTTTACAAAAAGCAGGATTAACCACATCCTGGTCTGCATTACAAAAAGCACAGATAGCAGCTTAACAGAAGTAATTACTCCATTTTAATCAGCACTGGGGAGACCACATTTGGCATATTGCTGTGGATTCCCCACTGCCACAAACAAGAGAGTTCAGTAGATGGCTGACAGGGTGGTTAGAGAGCTGGAGTACATTACGCTTGAGGATAGAGAGAGGGAGCACTTCCACCTGTTCATCCTGGAGCAAAGGCTGAAGCGGGCCCCTGTTGCTGCCTTCAGCTTCTTCAGGGGTGCTATAAAAAAGGCAATCAGATGCTTCTCAAGCATTCACAGAGAGAGGAAGAAAGGCATCTGTAAGAAGTCACATCATGTAAAATTTCAATTAGATGGAAGAAAAAAAACATTTCACAATGTGAGTGGTCAAGCCCCTACCTCCCCAAAAGACTGTACAACATCTATCTTCAAAGGTCTTTAAAAACAGATGTACTGTGTCCTAAGTAACTGACCAATCACTGAAACCACTTCTGCTTGGAGCAGAACTAGGAACTAAATGTCCTCCAGAGGTCCTTTTCTGACAGGTTTATTCTATGATTTTCTGTTTTGTCTGGAAGGAAAATCATACTATTAGGGAGAAAAATTCACAGAAAAATAAGTTCAGTGTTACCATACAGTCTGTATTGAAGAGCTTTATTTGATAAACTAGTCAAAACATTCTTGTGTTTCTTGTTGTTGCTTTTTAGTTTTAAATAAATTACGCAGATACCAAGTGTGTACTATCTAAAAGCATTTCTCATCCAAATTGAAGCAAAGAAAGATGTAATTTGATAATCTTAGGGAAGGATAGAACCATTTCTCAATTAATCAAGCACAGGTTTTGTACTAATATGTATCCAAAATAAGCTTCAGAACCAATGGTAACAGTTGGCTTTCCGAGGTTACCCCCTCAAAGGTTGCAAAGGGTTTGCTAAAGGGTATTGCAGTTCTTTTTCTCTGGTAGTGTCCCTTTCTGTATCGTGAAGAATGGAAAGAGGGCTCTTGTCATTGTCTCAGAAAGCAGAATGTCAACAGCCAGTCCTATCTCCCTGAGTATGAAAGAATTAACTACTCCCAACTCTCCAATTCTCCTGGGAAGACAAACTGTCCTGTAGTTCCATTTACAAGGTAAGACCAGTGAAAGAAAGGATTCGTTATAACAGACAAATGTCAGTGTTTAAGGAAGGCAGCTTGATAACACATAAGGTAATATAATTCTGGTGTGAAGAATTTTCATATACTGTTATTGAAAATGTCTTAACACTCTACAGTTAAAACTCATTTCAGTGAAAGTTCATTAGAAAAATTGTAACAAGATGAAACTCTGGATGCACACATGTACATGACCTCAAAATCAGCACATCTTTGTATTAATAAGTGCAAGGAAAAATGAACAAAATATGTTGCATTTCATCAGTAAATCTCTTGTGGAAATTGTAGTTCAGAGCTGAGAAAAAACAGAATTTACAAACTTTGCCAGATGATAACTCTCACTGCTTCTCTTCTTTGTTTCCACTCCATCTTTTTCCATTTGCCAACAGCAATTTGCCTGAAAGAACTACTATACATGACTAAGGAATGTCAAAAAAACTTAGATGGAAAGCTGTCCACAATATAAAGGTACAATATGTAGTTTAATCCACTGCAGAATGAGAAATTTATATATCAATTTTACCATTCTTATTTGAACATTTAAATATGCCCTCAAAAAATCCTTAAACCCTTCTATAGCTCTTCCCTTTTCATGCAGACTTTATTTCAGATGCTCATAGAAATGTACTGAGTTAAAGAAAAAATTTTTTCAAGCTGTTCAGCATTTGCTGTGTTAGAGACTGATTATCATGTGGGTTTCTCTCCAAGAGGGATAAATATTACTGTGACATAAAAATTTTATTGGCTGCCCTTTGCTGAATGATTAGTTAGAATTTTTTTGCATTTTCTAGGCTTGAAATACCTTGTATTTAACAAGCTCAAAATCTTTTCCTTTATGAAAGCAAAGATACTTTATTCAGTTAACATGAAAAATTCATAACTAGAAGTTATAATAAAGATTCTATTTTTCAGAATTCTAAAGGAAGACAGGAAATGACAACTTAAACACAGTAAGATTTGAAAAACAATCATAAAAATGCTAACTGTAAAAAGTTAAGATCTGTGTTTCATATCTTTTTTTCATTTTTTAGTGTTCATTTGGAAGTTGAGACACCTCAGTGAAATTCTGTCCTGGTTTTATTATCTTTATACATGTTAAGAGTCGGAATAATTCACAAACTCATCTATATTTCAGGAAAAAAAAAAAAAGCAGCAGATTTTTCAGTAAGCGTGAACTGGCAGAGCTTCTGTGAACTACAGCAACTTACACCAACTCAAGGTCTGATCAAAGCAGTAAAATTAAACTGCATATGTGAAATGAAATTCAAGACTCTACTAGGAAATAATGGTACAAAATTTGGGCAAATTAGTAGCCACACGTATTGGAAAACATTTTACCTATTTCATGCAAGGAACTTTCAATGGCAGTCAAAGCAGAAAAAAAATAACATTTGCTAACCAAGTCTGAATACTTTCCTTACTATTGGCATAAAAGTTTAGAAAGTAAGTAATGAAATGATAAATCTGTACAGCAGTTTAGTGAGTCACTGAATTATTGATGTTAACATTCTAAATTGGATAATAAATTGGCTTAGTGGTGTTACTGATGGTAAGAGAAAAGTGGTAAATGGATCCAGATGGAGCAGGAGGGTGACAAGTGGATTGTCAGTGCGATCTGTGCTATGCCTATTCTTGTTCATACAGTACGGTATATCACTAATCTTCAAAGTAACTTTTCATCAACTTAGTGATTGCCAGATAGCTTGAATACATTTTGCCATTTTCATAACTCAGGGGTAGTATCTGTTAAAATCTGAAACTTGAACTATTTAATAAGCCCTCTTTTTAAAAAATTTTCTGCTACCGTGGAGCTACAAAAAATATTATGGAAATAAACAGTGAAGAGAATTATTTGATTAAAAGTTTACAATTAATGTGAAATTATTTAATAATTTCAAGAGTATGTGATAACATATTACAAAAACATATTCTCTGTGTACTGTCTTAAATATAAAATTTAGCATGAAACTAAATTTGACATTTATACCACAATTCTTACCTGATGTTCATGTAGAAGTAAACTGCTATATTAGCCCATTCCATGTGATCCGTCATACTCATCCAAACCAATAGGAACACAAAGCTAGTACAAGCCAACATGTTACCTGAACACTGAATTGTTTGAAGTGAAGGCAGCATCCCTCTCCTCTCTGTGTGAAACCTTTTTTTTCTGTGCAATTGACCTCAAACATTCAGGTTTATATATCTCAGCTCCTTTCTTGAATCAGATCCTGAGATAGTATTCAGTTGGCAGTTAAATGTTTAGAGCTGTGCTAATTATACCAGACAAGAATCAACCAGAATAGAGTTCCACAATCACCAAAGTGCAGTAAAAAGAGAGTCATATGTTCAGGTTACAGGGTCTAGCTGTCGTGGTTTTGTCCTGGTTTAATTTACTTTTATACTTCCCCATACAATTACTATTAGTTGAGAGAAGGTTTATGCAGACTGAGATTCCGAGCTTATCTGAGCCGTCTCGCTCCAGCATAAGCATCGATCCCTTCGAGGGTCACAAAGTCTTTAACAGGACTCTGCCTCATCTGAGCCGCTTTTACTCCAGCATAAGGCTTTCTCTGTTAAAGTCACAAATCTCTGGTGCATCCACAAGCTCCTCTGTGAGCCGCATGGGGGGTCTCTTCACCCCAACAAACTTCTACAGGTGGCAGGGTTTTATTTTTCAGTCTTTACCCTGCTGAAGGGAGGGAGAGCGAAAAGGAGAAAAAGCAGCTCTCCCCCCTTCGAACTTTTCTTCTCTCTCTCCTGTTGCAGCTTCAGCTGCCAGCGTTGACCTTGGAAATTCTGTTATCTCATGGCTGGAATTCTTCTGCAGCGGTTTCTCATTTAAGCAGTTCATCTTTTAAACTTTTTTTTTTCTTCACTCTCTCACAAGAGAGAAGGGAGGTTTCAGCGCTGCACCTGCCCCGCCCCGGCCCAAGCCGGGGAGGAGGGGGCCTTGGCCCTCCTCGGGCCCGCTACCTTCTCTCCTACATGGCTGCTGTTCTTAATTTCAACTGCGCCACCAACCTTCTCTTCCGTTTTCTTAAAGATGTAACTAGCAAAGGCGTCACTGAACTTTTTGATTGGTTTTTTGTCCGGAAATCACCTGGACAAAACCATCCTCAGCCCCAGGGATGGGCTGCTGGGCAAAACCACGACACTAGCCCTGGGAGATGATAAGCACACTGGAGCATGGATAGTGGTCTAGTAACTGCATCAGAGGCAGTCACAGGAGACCACCTAAAAACAAACCATCAGGAAGGTTACAGGAAGTCCACCTATGGCCAGAGAAGTACTACGATAAAGCTTCTTTCATGCAATCCTTAACGTATTTGGACAGACAGAGGCCATCTTGAAAGTATGAAGCTAACATCTGATGGGATGATTTAATCCAGGTCTTCCATAGCTGAGCCTCCAGGAACAGTAGGCTATTGAAAATGTATGACTGATTTCTGGAGGGTCAATGGATCAAGAATCTGTAGTCTTTGGCTGTCAAATTATCTGCATCATTTGCATTTGAATAATTGTCCTTATATTGCCAGCTTATACCATCTTGTTTTTACTGCCCTATATCTAATAACATAGCAGGTGATTTTGTTTGGACAGTCATTTGCCTTATGCAAGAACAACAGCTATTAGACAGATGTCCAGAAGAGAAAAATAAGACAGCAAAAGACCGTGGGTGAGTTAAACTTCCCAAATATTAGAGATTCCTACTTTGGCACATGTAACCCAAAAGTTTAAGGCAACCAGATGGGCAGATCAATAAGAATTACATTTTTCTGTAGTTCTCAGTGATTGAAGAAAGTACATTCTTCCTCTCCAGATGTCTTCTCTTCTTCCTTCTCTGCTTAAGGATTAAGGCTTAATCTCTTCTTTAATAATAGCAGGTACTGCAGTTAAACCAGTCGAATTCTTGCATTTTGCTTTTTATTTATTCAAAAGAGCAATAAAAAGGTACGTGTACAGCAACCCACAGAGTCCTTGTTCCAGCCAAACAAAATTTTCATTGCCTTCTTGATTGCCACCACCGGGCAAACTACAGTCCATTTCAAATATATTGCATGTTAGTTTGCTATTCTTAGGAGACCACTACAATCTCTTTCACTATCTATCACAAGTTCAGCCTCATATGCACTATATGGAAGCATATTTTTAAGGCTTGACATAGTACAGGAAAACTCTAAATACGTTTTTAAGGCTAGTGTTATTACTCACTTAGAATGAAATTTTGTCCTTGTCTGTAAACCAGTGTTAATTCTGCATCTACAAGATCTCTGATGGTAAATACATTTTTAATAATTACAGCCATCCCTCAGAACAGCTATTTCCTGAACAGTTTTGTAGTTGTTTTTCTGGTGCTAGACCTCTTAAATAAGTTAGCAACAATTTATTTAGTTTTAAAAGAGAATTGGGCAGGGGTGCCAATTTTGTACTGACATAAAACTTTACTATACTTGGCCCTAAGTTTATCCCATATGGAAGAGAAGTCTCCTATCTTGCGTCTTTTATTATTTCATTCATCCATAATTTATGTGCAGATGGAAGATTCATTCCTTGGCTCACTCATTCTATATTATTAAATAACTAATTCTAGTACACCCCTAGAGTTGTATAGCCCTTCAGAGTTAATTTCAGAGGCAAAACAGCTCAGTTGCCAAGTAATTCTGTGGGAAAGATAACTGCTGTGGATCATTTGTGTGGTTATAAAAGCAGATCACAGGCAGATCATTTGCACAGTTATTGCTACTGTGGTTCTTACTTACAACAAAGTTGCAGAAATGTGAGTAAATCTATTCTTGAATAATTCTGTAAAAGAAGAACACAAGTTGTAAAGACTAAGAAACACAGAAGCTTGATGATAAATCTTTATCATAGAGTTGAAAATTAATTTCTCTTAACGGGAATCATAACTGAAATCTATGCTCTGATTAAAAATAAAATATCTCTGGTATTGAAGATTATGCCCACAACTTTGTAAGGCTGACACTGTTTAACAATTTTTATGCAATGTAAAAGTGACCAAAATTCACCATTGCATTAGAGTGATTAGGTTCTGAAAGCCACAGATGGCTTACTACTATTGTTCACCAATTTGTTCATGAGAAAACCAGCAGGAATTTTACAAAATATATCTATCTTCAAATATCATGCTACCACTCAAAGCCTTGAGAGGCCTAAGCATCAAACATAAAACCCTTAACAGTTCTTATTCTGTCAGAATTAAATGTAATCATATTCTAAACCCAGGAAACATGAGCATCACAATAAATAACTTGTAATTAAATTGAAGGGAAAATCAAAGTTAAGTTTTCTATAACTGTGTGTATCTTTTTACGTTTTCACATTATACCATCTCCATTTTCAAACTGAAGGTTGATAAAATCCAGAATCCTATAGAGTTTAGGATTTTCAACCAATTGTTTAAGTCTAATTTACTATTAAATGTGTTACTTGGTAGTACCTTGGTCAACAACTCAAAACTATTAATTTCTTTCTCTCATTTTCATGAGGGTCTTTCGTGAGGGAAGGAGAGAAGGGACTTGGTTTCTGTATACATCTGGACAATTCTCTGTGAATTATTTAAACAAAAATCTGAAAAATAACTGCATGCCTTGAGTATTTTCATACTACTTGGTAAAGTACAGTATCTACTTTGAAATAATAATAATTAAAAATCATTGTATCTTAGAGATAGAAGGAAATTCAATAGATCACCTAAACCATTAGCTGAAACTGACTTGGAATCAAGTGCACAAGGACCACCACAGTAGTGGTTTGCCTAATCTGCTCCTTAAAGACCCTAGAGAAGAGGATTGCATATTTTAATCTACAAGGGCAGTCTGTTCCAGGGATTTACTGCAAGGACTAGTTTTTGTGTTTGTGGATTTTTCTCCAATACCTAAGGTAAATCTCCTGTGGTGTAAATTAAGCCCATTTGTTCTTATCCTTCTACACACAAAGCTGATGTATTTTTTTATTAGCATGTCCTCCTGTAGTCTCCTTTTCTTTTTTTTTTTCTACTAAAAAACCCCTATTTTTTCAGTGTTTCCTTGTAAGTCATATTTTCAAATTTTGTGGCTGTTTTTTTATTTCCTCTGCCTTGATGCTCTCACATTTTTCATAACTAGCCAGAGTACAGAAAGCCACAATCTCACAAAAGGTCACATGAAGGGAATAATAATCACCTCCAGGCCTTTCGTGGACTGTGCTCTTAATACATTCCAGATTCACATTTGTGTTGTTTTAAAAAGCAGTGTTAGAGCTGAGGATTCCTCAGATCTTTTTTTCTGAAGTTCTGTTGCACTCACTCATTTTTCCCTATTCTGAAATGTGCTTTTGTGTTCTACTTTGTGTATGCCTTTACAAAATTTTTTGATTTTAGATGTTCTCTTCAAATTAAAAAGACCATTTTAATGTTAATCTTATTCTCTGACTCTGGCATCACAATTAGGTTTTATAAACATGCCCTACACTCCATCAAGAAAACCATTAATGAAAATAACAATTTTCATTATCTGTTGCCCACATATTTTCTTCTCACCTGAAGCTTTGTTACACGATCATTTCCACAGCAACCAGTTTTGATGTCAGAAATAAAATTATAGTCTCATAGAAGTACAGCTGGAACTAATGAGCTCTTAGGAGCCAGATTTCATGCATATGTGCATAGTTAAGCAGTGAAGTGTCAGGGATAAATATAGCATTTATACAATATATAAACAGCAGCCAATAATTTTTACTCATACAGAATTCCTGCTTGAGCAACAGCAGCATAATTAGCCTATACAGTTAAAGAGTCTATTCCAGAAAGACTGTTTTAAATGAAACTTCTTCTTTATGTGTTAAAATTCCCAGTAATTAGAAGTTGTAAAATTTTACCATATGGGATCAAAAGTAAAAACATTAAATTAACACTGATGTGAAAGTGCATTTTATGCACCACTGACATTTCACTAAAACTTCATTTGAAGGTGTGGAAGACACACGCTAATCTCTTGGCACAATATTTAGGGTTAGAAGATAAGAAGCAGTAGGATATCCAGTCAAACAAAGAAAACCCTCATGAATATAGCTAGAAGTTTTCCTTACATAGCTCCAAAAATATTAACAGAGTGCACAGAGCCAAAGCAATTAACATTGACTATAAACATTCCAGTGAAACACCACTCTACAGAAAAACATAGATTTTACAGAATTTAAGTAATTGTAAACTAGAAGCAGAAAGGAAGAAAGGCTGCGCAGGTCCTGGAACTGAAGTTATATCCTTGAGAAGCTGTCTGATCATGCCGTCCAAATCTCCAGCACACCATCTGCTTGAGAAAGCAAACTTCCCAGGATTTCAACATCCCAATGTCAAAAACAAAACCAAAACTAAACCAAACCAACCAACCAAGCAAACAAAAAATCAGAGAGTTGCATATCTTTTCTTCACACACACACACACATGCACACACACAGAGATTGTTGAGGCCCTCTCTTTGCACTGAAAAGGTGACATTTCCTTAATGAGGTGAATTTGCTTTTTAACCACAGCTCCTAAAACCCAGTAGCATTTAACAGAGCTGCTCTGTACACAGCCTTGTGGTCTATCAGATCATAAGGAATATACTTCTAAGAACCATGTTGTTCTCTTCACTCCTTTCAGACACAGCTGCTCTTATGAAGCACCATTATTCATCTGTTAGCTTTCATGTTATATAATTCTCTCAGAGGTCTTATATAGAAATACTGTAAGTATTCTAAAGGAGGGGAGTTGTCCAGACTATTAAAATACCTGGTAAAGCATTGTTTTGTATTGCTGATTTGTAGACTTGATTTCAGTTATGCAACCACCTTTTAAATGTGCTTTTTTTGTCAGAATTGGTGCCTAGATTATGACCAATTTTTTCTACACCCTAATGTAGAAATTAGACAATGACCTTAAAAGTTCAGCTAGTTTTCCCAGGAACTCCCCTGAGTTATAAGACCGTTTAAATCTGCACTTCTGTATAACAGAATATTAGCTAAAGATAAAAGAAGAAATTATTCATGATGATCCATGCTTTCATGTAACACTGTCTCCCTCATTACTAAAGACTCATTAGCCTTCATAATTTTAGTGTTTTTATCCAGCATTGCAAAGTTTGTGGTATAATTGCTTTTATCATTGTGGCCATTTATTAAACCTCTCAACGCTTGTGACAAATGATGTATTTACTAGCCAAGAGTTATTTTAATGAAGTTTTGTGGAGGTAACAATTAGGAGTACTTTGAATGTATAAGTATTTCTCTTTATACATATAAGTAGCTCCATGGAAATAAAAAAGGTTGCTTAATGATGTTTTGAATTTACTTGTTTTGAGGCATTTATATTCAAAAATGTATATTTTAGTTTCTTAAAAATGTTTAAACTTATATCTGTAATGAACAATTTTTTTTAAGAGTTTTAGTGTTAGGAAGACAATTTCATAAGCATCTTCAAATAGATGCCTACAAATTCTAATTGCATGTCCTAATTATTTAATTAAAGTTAGTACCGCACATGAAATCACATAATTAAAACATGTCACTAAGTAAAAATTGCAATTTGTATTTAAGTAACAGAATGTGAAATAAGTGGGTTTAATTCACAAGCTATATTAAGGTTGATTAACTATATATTGCACTATCTCAATAAATCAGATTTAAAATCATGCTTAGGCACTTCAAAACAACATCTTTGTCAAAATTTCAAATGGTTTCTTGCCTTTTTTTCTATTTCTTTCAAAAGATCTCGTATGCTTTCCTTAGACATTTTCAAATTGGAGAAAAGCTCTTTCTTGATTTTTTTTTAGGTATAGATCAGAACAAATCAAGTAAGCAAACTTTTAGGGTATCTGTAAGGTAATAAGTTCTGAAGTAGGAGAAATCTTACTAAACTCTATTGTGCAAATTCTTTAGGTTCTACATTAAACATCCATCTAACAAAGAAATCATCATATACTTTTAGGTTAGCCCACCTGTAGGCAGCCTTGTCAAAATTATAAATGAAACTGAAAAACGTACTGGGGGCTAATTCACTGTCAAATATCTCATTCTCATTCTTTACAATTTCTTAATCTCAAGGATAATATGGATTCCTTTAATTTATAGATTTAATTTACAGGTGTCTTCTCTGCACTTTTCAATAACTCAAATTTATTACATTGGTGGTCCTAAACTCAAGAAAATCTACCAAAAAAAAGTAAATTATTCAAGAGATTTCTTCTATCAGGTTCATCCTATTTCTCATAAGGTGAAAAAGTTATGAAAATATAGGGAGACATAACAAATTTAGGTTTTTACATAAAATAACTAACTTGCAGTTCGTATGTACAATATTTCTAACTTCCTTCTAATTAGTTAATTTTCTGCAAATTTTGTTATACATTTCATAGAATGTAAGAGGTTTTAATATTTGGAAAGTAGAAAAATATGTAAGAAGCTATGCTGATTTGGGATTACTGAATTTAGAAAGCCCTCTTGTAAAGAAAGGAACAGACTGGATTTTTCTTTGTCAGCAGAACTAGGTTTGGCGACTTTTTCTTCATTAATAGGTATTAGCTAACAGTTATTGCTGACTATGAGTTCATTTTTATTCCTATAACTATTCCATAAAAAAACATGTAAATTATTAATGCAAAGAGTTCAGTGTAGAAATCTGGGATCCAGATTTTCTGTGTTAAAATGTTTAATTGAAGTTTTATTTCTAACTATTAACATTAAAATCTTAGAGAATATGGTATTTAAGGTTACCTATTGAATGTTATTTTACAGCATTTAATCTTAGCTTAAATTTTTATTTGGCCTTAAGACACACAAATTTTTTTCAAAGATCAATCATTTTCTTTTGTTCATTGGCAGTTAACTTCTCTTACCTGAAACTTAGTCACAGTTTTTATGTATGGTATTAGTTTGGAAGTACCATATTAATCTGTCCAGAATATGATAGTTTTCACTGATGTAATCTACAACCATGACTCTTTTTTGTATGTGTAAAGTTGAAGTTAAATTTAACCCTTGCCTAAGCTTCACCATTCAGAAAATGCAGTTGTATATACCAAATACTGTGACGATATTGCCCAAACCAAACTACCTATATGTAAGAAAACAAACAGAAAAAAAATAAGACCAAAATAAACAGAACAAAACAAAACCCTCTTTGCCGTCTTATGAAATATAGAGGAATATTTTTTTACCTGCCAGTAAAAAATTGGTTCAAGTTATGCACAGTAGACATTTTACTCTAGATTCACATTTTTAAAAACTGCAGGGTAGTAGTTATACCAGCAAGGTTTTAACAGAAAGGCTGTTTTCTGAAAATTAGTTGAGGAGTCCTTATGGTTAGTAGGTCTTCTGCTTATGCAGCTGTATTTTTCTACAATCTACTGCATAGGATTCTCCAAAAACCTCATTTTGAGTCTTAATCCATTTATTTGTTATAATCTATTTGTTTTTCAAGAGAACACATCAGACTAACAGGTCATACCTAAGAAATGCTTTTTTAACCTTTGCTAGTATTTATTTAAACCTATCCCCACTAAATTTCATTATCATTGTTATGCCGAGAATATAACATAATCAGAGAGAGCTGGTCAGCCACACTTTTCTTTTTAGCTGAGAAACAGCCACATGAAGCATATGGATTCTATAGAATGACCTACCTTCCTGGTTTCTAAGTGCTGCAAGAAAAATAATGTCCTCTTGGCCTTTCTGGCAATGGGCTTGGATAGCCCACAGAAGGACCTTCTGACTCCATTACATGCAACTGGGAAAATATAAACTACCCTTAGGGTGTAAAATATTTTACAATTACTTGCAAAACTCTAAGAAAACTTTGCCAGACAACGTCAAGACACGGTACTTCAATATTAAATAATTTTAGAATTCTTCCACTTCCTGCATATTTTAAAGAGCTTTCCTGGTGGTCCTTGAAAATGTCCATTCTGACATACTTTTGTCTGGTGAAGTTCAAAATCAAACTCAATGTAGGGAATAATACATTTGTATAAAGTTTTGCTAGTAATATGTATAGATCATACATTTTATTAAAAAATTGTAATTAAGAGTATTGTTATTCTATAGTTCATCCAAGTTTCTATTGCATATGTAAAACATTAATACATTTAGTACATGCCAGTCGAAAATATCTCAACTGCTTTAAAAACTGCAGTGGCTTTTTACTACATTGCTAGTCGGCTGAAGAATACCCAATACCAGAGAAAATCATTATCCCATTACAGGGTTCTAAGTAGATCTCCTGGTTTAAGGTGTTGATGTGAGTGTGACAACCATGAACTAAATTTTTCAGTTTTCTGAAAACAACCCTTTGTAGATATCAATAACCTGTACTGCAGAACCACAGCTAACTTAATCTTGTTAGAACAATTTCACCTTGTAATAATGACCAATTTTTATGCACAACCTCATATAAGCTAACAGTTAAGCTACCCAAAATTGTAGACAGCAATATCTCGTTCACATTTACCATACGGGTTTCCTGGAGTGAAGTTCACCTCCATGGTTTCATTTTTTTTGCACAAAAACTGAGCAGTTTTGAGAAGAAGTCATCAATAATGACTGTAAATATGGTGAAAATTACTCCTCTCTTTATTTTCTTCTGTGTGTCTTTGATCTTCAAATGACTGTGAATTGGATACATCCCTTATTTATTCATTCATTCCTTCATTTCTTAATTACTAATCAACTGAGTACCACAATTGCTAAAAAAAAACCAGTTAAGATTACTTCAGTGCAATTATTTTCAATCAAACAGATCCATAAGCAAGTCCCTCTACAGTGAATGATAAAATTTGTACTGGTTTAAGTAAAAAGGGATAATCATCCAACAAATGTAAAGAGGATACTGTCAGTATTTGCAGTTCATTCCCTCAAAGAAGTCCAGCTTGTCCTCTTTTTAGGCTATAGGACATGAGAATAGTCAGCACCATCTCTACAGAGACTGTAGTGCCACTGCAGAACTCCTCCCACCTCAGGCAGATGTTATAATATTTAAGCATCTCTCTGTATTGTAGAGTTTACCACAGTATTTCCAAAGTAAAACCCCAAAATAATATTCCCAAATATTTTCCTAAGAGCGTATCTTTCTAATTTGCTGGGTAAGAATAGCAGGTATTAGTAGAAAAAGATATTTTTGTCTCATCATAACTGCACTTAGCAGTAAATAAAGAAGATAAGAAATAATGAAAATTAGTTTTGCTCATATTGGAAATATCTTCATCCAAAATCATCTTCTACCTAAGTGCTCAGTATATCAGAAAATTAGTCTTTATTATACTTTTTTTTTCTTTAGATCTTGTGTTGTACCATATAAACCTTATTGGTTTATATTTTATATATATATATAAAACATATATTATATATATTTTATAAATTAACTATTGGTGTTTCTAACACATACAAAAAAACCCAGCTTCAGTACACATGATTGCTCTGCATTCCCTCTGCAAGATATCACAATAGGAAATTAGTAATCCTAACTGCTAAATATTAACAGAAGGCTGTTTTTTTTCCAAATTCACAAAGTGACTGAATCACAATGTTTGAGAAGGATGTCAATTTTCTCTTTTTTTTTAAATATGTAAACTTTTTATGTTGAGTGAATGGTAATCTCAACATTGACTCAAGATTAAGAAGATGGTGAGAAAATGGAGATTCCCATGTAACCAGCAGTCTTTATAACTGTTAATTTACTACATGATGCTAATTAAATGAGGCTGGCTTCATAATGGAAATATATGGTGCCTGAGTAGAAAAGTTGTTAAAATAATTTTATCTGTTACACAGAGGGTGTAGCAGATTGCAATTTTTAGAAGACTGAGTTTAAGGCTACCTTGTGTACTCTGATGTTAGGACTGGCTTTTATACTCCTTCACTTCCCAAATAACACTCCAATTTCAACTAAAGCTTCTTATTTTCTTTTTTTTTTTATTTCAATTTCAAACACATGACTTATAAAATTAGCTTACTCCCCAAAGTACTCAGTTTCCAAATTCAGCTCATTTTTTAACAGTCAAGGCAATTGTGGATATCCCACAACATCTTGTAAAAACATTAGCACAGTTCTCTTTGAATGACTGGTTATGTAAAAGCCTCATCTCAAGACACACATACAAAGTGGACCTGAGAGAATTTAAAAAAAAAACCAAAAACCAAACCAAACCAAAACAAACAAACAAAACAAAAAAACTCAAACAAGCAGAAAAACCACAGCTCTTACCTGTACCAATCTCTCATCAATTTCTCAGGGGTTCATGGTGCTGCATCATGTAGAGTTTTCTTAGAGTCAAATATTTTCTAAAGCAATTCTGCATTACCCAAATTTATTAGGGGTTTCCATTACATTAGGGGCTTATGTTACATTTGTCTTCAACACAGATGATGGACCAAGAGGGTCTCAGTGCTCTGCGCTGGAGGCCCATGACTGTGAGAATGACCAACTCCCAGCTGATCCTGAACTTGTGCAGGATCCGCTATTCCAGCTGGATCCCTACAAATCTATGGGGCCTGATGTGATTCATCTGAGAATCCTCAAATTGCTGGATGATCGCAAAACCTCTCTCAATGATTTTTGAGTGGCCTTGGGAGCCTGGGAGAGGTCCCAGCTGTCTGGAAGCCGGGGAATGTTTTCCCGTTTTCAAGAATGGCAAAAAGGAAGACTGGAAATTACAGACCTGTCAGTCTCACTTCAGTGCCTAGTAGAATCATGGAAGTGATTATTCTGGGAGATATTAAAAAATACCTAGAGAGCAGAGCAGTCATTGTTCATAGCCAGGACGGCTTCATGAAGGGAAAGTCTTGATTGTCAAACATGATTTCCTTCTACAACAGCGTAACCCACCAAGCAGATCTAGGAGACCCAGTAGATGTAATCTTTTTGAACTTTGGCAAAGTCTCTCACAGGACAAAATGTCCAGCACACAGATTAATAACTGTTATATGATGGATGAGCAACTGGCTCAAGGGTTGAGCACAAAGAGTTATATTGAAAGTGGAGACACTAGGCTGGTGACCAGTCACTAGTGGGGTTCTGCAGGACTCCTTGCACTCTTCAACATCTTCATTAATGACCTGGATGCAGGACTTGAAGGTACACTAAGTTTGCCGACTAAATTGAGAGGAGCTGTCAACTCCCTCAAAGGTAGAGAGACCTCGACAAATTAGAGAGATAGGCAATCACCAACTGTATGAAGTTTAACAAGTGCAAGTGCCAGTTGCTACGCCTGGGATGGGGCAACCCTGGTTGTGTGTATAGACTAAGGTATGAGACAATGGAGAGTAGTGCCATTGAAAGAGACCTGGAGGTCCTGGTGAATGACAAGTTGAATATGAGTCTACAGTGCCCTGGCAGATAGGAGGGTCAACCATATCATAGGAGTATCAGGCACAGCATTGCCAGCTAGTTGAGGGAGGGGATTTTCCCACTCTGCTCTACACTGGGGAGGCCTCACCTCGAATATTGTGGTAGTTTTGGCCACGACAATATAAAAAGACATTAAGCCATTTGAGAGTGTCCAAAGAAGGGCATGACAGTGGTGAATGGTCTGGAGGGGCAGCCATATGAGGAACATCTGAGAGCACTTGATCTGTTTACCCTGGGGAACAGAAGACTGAGGAGAGACCTCAGTGCAGTCTTCAACAACTTCATGAGGAAAAGTGAAGGGGGGCACTGATCTCTTCACTCTCATGACCAACGACTCAAGGAAACAGCATGAATGTGTGTTGTGGGAGGTTTAGGTTAGATATCAGGAAAAGGTTTTTCACCTAGAGGGTGATTGGGCACTGGGACAGGCTCACTAGAGAAGTGGTCACATCCCCCAGCCTGAGTTCCAGAAACATTTGGACAATGTTTTCAAGCACACAGTGGGATTCTTGGGGTGTCCTGTGCAGGGCCTTGATGATACTCAAGGGTCTCTCCCAGCTCAGTATATTCTATGATTCTATGTCTTCCTGAAATCTTCATTTTCACAAACTATAAAATATTCCATATTCCATGGGAATCTCAAAAACACATTTTGAAATAGCAACGCATTATTTTAAAACCAGGCATATAAGTATTTCAAATTCAATTCATCACCTCAACATAAAACAATTCAAGCATAATATTCAGTATGGAGTACTATTCAGGCCTTTAAAATCTTTTGTGAAGATTAAAAAAGTGAAGGATTCCAAGGCATTCAACAAGCATGAAAGCTGTTTATTGTGTGTGTTCTCTAGTACCATGAGTGCTATGTCTATTAGACAAAAAAAAAAACAACACCAAAAAACAAAAAACATAACCACCCTCAAAGTCAGCATACAGAAACATAACAATGGCTAACCCTGTTTTTCTCAACTTCTGAGTAGTTAAAAATTCTCTACTGTCTGCTGCTACAAATTCATTTTAAAGGGTAACAACCCCTAACCTTCCATTAGGAAACTAGCATTTGAAAACCTCTTTTTCAGTCACTAATATCAGAACCATATTTACTTTTAGCCAGCCATTTCTCCACTCCCAGAAGTAGAGATTCAGGAAAGCCGCAGAAATTCCCCAAAAGACAGTGGAAGGAAGGTAGGTATGAATGAACATTAAGTAGTTTCACAGCAGCATACTTTCTGTTTCTTTTCATCTTAAACCATAAACACAATATCTGAATGCTTCATGAAATTTTCAGCATAATATAAAGACTTCTTTCTTCAGTACTTTTTTTCTTATTTCTTCTCATTAGCTTGATATTTTTCATGTGTTTTTCTTCTCTTGAATTTCAGATTCTTGATGGTTCCTTTTACATTCATTTTCTTTCCTCTTTTGTTTATTGCCTTACTCTTCCCAGTCCCTGTTCTTTTCTCATAGTCTTTTCCACTCATTTTCTTTGCTCATATCATTATTTCAGTCTCCTGAACTCTCACACAGATCTCAGATGCTGAAAATGTTTTTGCCACAGGTCTAATAAGCAAAGCAGTGTCTGCCTCCTACCCATACATTACCTCTCCCCAGTATACATTCATTTTTTCCTATTAGAATGGGAGGGAATAAGATATAAGAGGAATGGAATGAAAGTCCAAGCAACTCAGAAGAAGCAAGAGGGAATCTGGAGCCTGTGACTTCTCTTAAACTGGAAGAAATCATTGCTTGACCAAGAACAATTTACCAAGACTAGTTCTGAGTTGTTCCTTTCCAAGTCCTCAAAGGCTGTCAGACTGAGGTTACTTAGGAGATCTATCCAACTAAAACAGAGACATGAGGGACGGTCTTAAAATTTTATAAGAAAAAATGCTACATGTTCTAAGAAACAGTACATGCGTAACTTTGTGGAATTGAAGTATCAGATTCACTTTGCAGCCAGTCCACTTAGTCGAAGTGGCTAATCTGTTTAGCCATACTATATTGCTGGTGTGTCACCTGGATTCGGTGAAGCAAGAATTCATCCTGAGATTGATCATGCCCCGATCAATGTCTAAGCCTTAAATAAAGCTCACCAGTGCCTCTGAATATCAATTCTTAAACCAGTTTTGGACTACATCTCTAATTTTGCTATAATGAAGTGATAAAGATTAAAGAGAACTCTTTCTCTATAAAAAAAAAAAAAAAACAAAACACTAAAACAATAGTGTGTTTCACTGTTTGACCAAGAGCTGGAGAAGCCTGAAACGTGAAGGAAATGTGAAAGCATTAAAAAATGGTTCCTGAATGATGGGCTAATACCTATGTATTTGGTGTGTATGGATAGGTTTTGGTAGTGGAGGGAGTACAGAATTCACAGGAATTAATTTTGTAAGAAACTATCAGAAGCTTCCTCCATGTCCAGTAGAAGCAATGCCAGTTGGCTCAGGGTGGATCCACTGCTGTCCAAGGCCGAGCCCATCAGAATTGGTGGTAACGCCTCTGTGATAACATATTTTAAAAGGAAAAAAAGTTAATGTTAAAGATTAATTGTGCCCAGAGAAGACAGGACTGAGAATATATGAGAGGAGCAACTCTGCAGACATCAAGATCAGTGGAGAAGGAGGGGGAGGAGGTGCTCCAGGAGCTGGAGCTGAGGTTCTCCTGCAGCCCATGGTGCAGCCCATGGTGAGGCAGCTATGCCCCTGCAGCCTATCAAGGTCCACAAGCGTGCAGAGATCCACCTGCAGCCCACAGAGGAGATCCACACCTGAGCAGGTGGATACCTTAAAGATGGTTCTAAGCCTGTGGGAAGCCCATGCTGGAGTAGGCTGGCATGGATGTGAGGACTCATGGGAAACCACTCTGAAGCAGGTGAACTGGTAGGAGCTGGTGACCCTGTGGGGACCCACACTGGATCAGGCTGATTGTTGAAGGACTGCTCTTCACAGAAAGGTGACCCATGTTGCAGCAGTTCATTGAGAACTGTTGTCCGTGGAATGTACTGGCATTAGAGAAGTTCACGGAGAACTGTCTCCCGTGGGAGGGACCTCACACTGGAGCAGGGGAAGGACTCCTCTCCCTGAGCAGTGGCAGAAGCAATATGTGAGCTGATCATAAGACCCATTCTCTTCTCCCTGCACCTCTCTGAGAGAGGAGGTAGAATTCGGGAAGGAGAGGGGGTAGGGGAGGGGAAGACGTTTTTAATATTTATTTTACTTCTCATTATCCTACTCTGACTTTGCTAGTTATAAATTCAATTAATATCACAGTATTCAATGAATGATCTCTCCCTGTCTTTACCTCGACTCATGAAACTTTCATTGTATTTTCTCTCCCCTGTCTACTTGTGGAGGAAAATGATGGAGAAGCTTTGGTGGATACCTGGCATCCAGCCAGGGTCAACCCACTACAGCATGTTTCAGTCATCAGTGTTGAGTGACCAGTTTGTGATAGTTCCTCTTGTCTGATGTGAGCATGAACAACTGTTTTCCCAGCATTAAATGGTGCAACATAAAAGCCAGGGAGACAAAGGAAGTTCAGACCATAGTTCTACTTTGTTCTGTTAACAACAAAGTGGAAACTGCAATACCAATGAAGTACTGGAAAAACCAAAGAGGACTTTATTAAATTTGTAAGATTTTCCATATGACAATCAAGTTAAATGTGCTCAATGGATTCTTCTGTTAAGCAGGCTCTTATGCTATGTCAGTCTCTGAGTAAAAATAATCACTATATCATTAAAATAAATGATTAGCAATTGTAGTAATTGTGTCATGACCTCCTGGAGATTGGACTACAGTCATCTAATTGCCTGTCAGTGTTCAGGGGCCCAGATCTGCAGATGTGACTGAACATTACAGCTCAGGGAAAGGGCTGTGCAAGCTTATTCACCCACAAGACTGTTCAGTTTCAAACAGTATAATTTAGAATAAATTTTAGGTAGCTATGATTTCTAGGGGGTGCAGAAAAAGTGAAGCTGCAATACAGCATGTGTCAAGGAGCAAAAGTATTCCCTGTATCGCCCTAACTTTTGCCATCTAATCCTTCTTGGTACAGACATGCTGGGTTCAGGATCAAAATTTACACCAAGTAGGACCCATAATACTGAAAATCTTCATCGATTTTCCTGCAGCAGGGAAACGTTTTCTTCAGTTTAGTACAGCAGTGAGCACTCCAAGGGCACTCAATAATTCATCAATCACTTGCAATAGCTAAGGAGAGAGAATTCAAAGTTTACAATAGCTACAATTACAAAAACAATATGAAAATTCTTAGAAATTCTTAGAATTCTTGTTTCTTCTAAGTATGGTGTTCTGGCTTTTTTAATGCCTACAGTGATTTTTAAAATAATTACTCAATCTTCCTAATGTGAAACCTGTGCATTTTAGAAGCAGTTATTAGGATATTTAAGTCCTCCGAGGTGTTACTGTTTTCAGAAGTATTCATACACTGAACAAAACAATCTTATAAAACAAATACAATAAAAAGGGATTTTCTCTTGGGAAAACAGGATCAAGTCTTTACAAATAATTTGTTACTGGCAGAGATAAGAAATACTTCAGAGGCCTTAGGGATGAACAGGTTTCCTAAAAAGAGGAAAAGAATGTCCAGATCGCTGACTACAAAAGTAACTCAGCAACACTTCTAGACAAGCAAGAGAAACTTTTCCCTCTAAGACAGGAAAAGAGACTGTCAGACCCACAGGGAGAGTCATGGAGTATCTGGAATATCACCAGCTCACAAAATATCCTGGTATTAACACCATCAGGGCCTGCTCACTCATCCTACCCCAAACTGCTATACCAGTATATAAAAACAGCAACTTTCTTAAAGCATATTAACAGGATGATATGCCTTGCTCACAACTATGGTAGTGCTGGTAAAATTGATGAGAAGCCTGAATTTTTCTGCTTTCTACCAGTACACAGCTAGAATACTTTTCCCTAACCCTCGGTAGATTTTTTTGTTTCCTACTCTCCTTCTCAAGGATCCCGACACCATCAGACAGTTGTTTATCTAGATGATTTGCTCCTTCAGTGAGTGAAACCAGGAGAAACGAGCAGAACCTTCAGTCTGAAGGGATTTTGACTGTCCAGGGGGATCATATTATGGAGTTCTGCAGATGGTCTTTGATGAACAGATTGTAGATGATTTTAACAAGGAAATCATTTTTCTTAAAGTAAACAGAGGATCAGGCTCATCTTGTTCACTGTTCAGTGCAAATGTTCAATGCAAATCCCAAAGGAGTGAAGAGGTGATGTTTCTGAGACACTTCTCCACTCCACTGATACTGTCTGAACAGTTTCCAGTGGGAAGGCATGCTCTAAGCTATGTGTCAGATGTGTTACAATGATAACAGTGATCCCTCAACATCATCTGCACACCCTAAAGAGACTAACTTCTTAAAAACCATGCCTGTTCATCTAAGTTTTCTCTGTCCAGTTGTGGAAAAACCATAGCATAAAACAAACCAGTTTCAGACAATATGTAGAGGAAAAAGAGCTGTTATAATAATTTGCAGTAGTAGAATAAGTCAGATGTAGGAGGTGAAGGTCAGCCTAGAAACTAATAAATTTTTTATTAGACCTCTGTTTGGATGTTACTTTTATTTTCAGTCACTTTAACTGACAATGAATGCATAACACACTCCCCTGTTAACTTAAGAACAGATTTTTTTTCCCATTACCAATATGCCGCAGTCTGGAACGAGGAAAGGGACACGCAGCACACAAGGGTTCGTGCTCTGCTGTAGGTTGTTTATTGAAGCGCCGGGACAGGAGGGATACAGAGGAAGGTAATGCGCTATCAGCAGGTGCACAGTTGCCCTGCACCAGAACAGAGGATGAACAGGGTTTTTATAACCTTTGAGATAGAAGGGTCTGGAAACAGGGAGGGGTCTAAGATTGGCAATTGTGGTGGACCAATCAGGGATTGACAACATGACTATATTAACTCTTAACCTATAACAGTGAACAGAAGGTGTGGTAGGACTGCCCATACTGCGGCAAATCCTATCCAATCATGATAAAGAAAACTCTAACCAATCAGGGATCAAGGATTTTGTGAGGGGAGAACATATTTGGAAATAAAATATTATATATAATTGGGGTACATAGAACTTCAACATGCATTAACAATATTAATTAACATTCCTTAAACAACATGTCATTTCCGAGAGGTTATAATTGTCCATCTGTGAAAGAGAGTCCACCACTAAAGTCTAATCCATTACAGACAGTCCTCATTGTATTCCTTGTACACTTTGCGCCATTTGCGGTACATCTTTTCTCTTCTCCTCTTATCCTCCACACCAATACATATTTTATAATTATTGGAGTACTTTTTCAAGCAACATCTTGGCATTCTTAAAAAAGTTACAAACTTTTTGATCTTCCATTCCTATGTAATAATTTTCAAAATTATCTTGCTCAGAAATTACGTGTATGGGGACAATAAACCATGAAGATCAAGAATAGCTAATCAATACCAAGATAATAATAGATTGTTCCATTGCATTTGGAGCTTTCAAAGAGAAAGTATTGATATGAGGTTTCAGTATTTCATCTGGACAGCTAAGCCTAGATCACCCAAATCAGTTCTATTTTGTATTGTTTACACTTACACCATTCCAGTAATCTCAGGAAGGGAATGTTTACCAAAAGTTTCTCACAACAGGAAATCAGTCCCTAGTCTGATTTTCAAGGTCTGTTATTGTCTTCCATCCTATTAGACCAGTACAAACCTTTAACACTTATTGGGTCAAGAAGAATAAAACAAGCCTTACCTATTCTCCATTCAGTGGCTGAAGATGAAAGAAAAGAACTGATATTTAACAGTAGTGGCTTGCCTGTGAGAGATACGAAGGGTAGAGGGGCACTGTAAAATACTGTTTGGTGCTTGCTCCTGATTTTTGTATTCTGAAAAATCACAAACAAAACAACATATATTGGCAAATTCTACATTTTTTTTTTCTAAACAGGATTTTATATATCTTGTGCACATATAACAGATATAAAAACTTATACCTGTGCACAGAGAGATGATGGATCTCCTGTCTCTTGAGCTATTGATATATCCTTTGGAAAAAAAAAACCAGAAAACACAACAAAACAAAAACAAAAAGACCAAAAAAACCCAACAAACCCATTAAAAAACCAACCAAAAAAAACCAGCAAAAACCGTAACTAACCAATCAAAACAAACAAACAAGCAAACAAACAAACAAAAAACCAACAAACAAAAAGCCAACCAACCAACCCAAAAAAAACCACCAAAACCTCTACCTCTGCATCAGATGCTCTCTTGGTGTGTAATGTTAAGACTACATTTCATATGAAAACTTCTATTTCTTCTATTAAAAAATTCTTACAGCTTTTTTCTCTGGGAAATGAGTAATAGGTACTAAACACAAGTACAATAAGGACCAAATTGTCGGTGTTTCAAATTTCCACCCAAGGACTGTGTACCCACTATTCTGTATTCTTAGAACCAAGGTTTGGATAAGAAAATTGGATATTCAAGCATGATGCTACCAATATTTGCACAGAAGTGCCCATCTGTGCTCACAGATCTAGTTTGGAGTCCATCTGTGTACCAGGGTATTCACCTGAACCCAAATACTCTTTTGTAATATATTTCAATTTTTGAAATTCTTACCCTTTACTACAGAGCCACAGAGAGTCTGCTTCACTTTGTCAGAGCCAATCTAATTTACCTGCCCCAGGGGTAGGAAACATATCATTCCTCAGCTAAATCAAATAAATATTCCTCCCTCTTCTTTGGACGCAGCTGGGACAGCAACGTGGGTCTTTTGCAGATTCATATCCAGGAAGGGACAGTTCCTCATTCTGGTATACATTTATACTTAATTTAAAACTGAGATAGGATTTCAGAGTCAGTTTCTGGGACAACACATCTGTGGCATACAGCGCTCTTCATGACTCAAACTTTAGCCTTCATAACATCTTGAGTGAATTGCTGAGCATGGGGCTAATGGCTGGGAATCCTTTTTTGCCTTTCTAACAACCAATTAATCCATCATCTCCATGCACAATATTCAGCTGATCTAACTGCCTTCACCAACATTCCTGCAACTGTTGGCTTTGGTCAGACCGGTACTAAAATTCCTTTAAAATCCACCATGTATATGAATTGACATTATTGATATCAGTGAAGTTTTGGATTTTCTAAGTACTGCAAAAGGTGACTTTTTTTCTCCTTAATATACCACATTTTAGTATCATCTTCTGTTCCTACACATCAAAAACTCTCAGACAATGACAGATTTCAAATGAATGAAAGTACTGCGTGTTCATATTATGAATGTACTACTCTTAAAATAGTATTTGTTTTCTTCAGTTTCACCTGGGGGATATTCTAAATCTGTAAGGCTAAAAAAACCACAACAAAACAAAACAAACAAACAAACAAACAAAAAACTGCAGAAGGATTCTTGCTGCTGCAAAAGTAGACAAGAACATTTTCCTTTGCACCATAGAGAAAGGTTGAAAATTATTTAAACATACTGTGTCTTCTAAAGCCTAGCTATGTCACGTCAAAGCATCTCTTCCAAGATCTTAATTTTTCATCATAGCTACTTTCCAATGGCTTTACCTCAGCTAAAACTTTGCCCTGCAAGTTTTGGTGTATTAACCAGATTCATTCTATGTAAGCTAATATTCAAATAACAACCACAAGATAAAAGTATCACTTCTATGTTAGAAATCATGTTTTTTTCACACTGCAGGAATCTCTGTACACTGTATCAGTGACTATTTCAGTGCATCTTACATTATTATATCACTGAATGCATCCCTGTTTAAAGCCGCAGACTGTCTTAATTATATCACACACTCTAATGTTTCATGCTTCTTTGCAGACACTGTTACCAGGGCTGTAATTGAACTTCAGGCACTCAGCTAAAACCCAATAAAGAATCATCTTTGGGTGCTGCCTAAAATGTTCTGCTTCTCCTTTTCATGGTCTGTTTATCTTAAGCTTTTCTGAACAAGTAAGTGGAGAGGAAAGGCATCTTTGGCTTAGGTTTCAATCTCAGATGAACTCAGTTCAAATTTTCACAAATGCAAGCATATTAGATTGTAAAGTACTTTCGTTTCTTTTGTATTTTGTCAAAAGTCTATCAGGCGAACTGTGCACGCACTGAAAGGTTCCAAAAACACCTGTCTCATGCAGAAGTGCAGGGTGCTAGCTATGCATGTACACTTTCAAAAGATGCTTTGGGCATTTTTTTTTTTTCAAACCTACTGGAGTTTGTTCTTTTAATTTCTTTAGTATTATATGTACCATATTTTCCTACAGTTACTATAGAAACTATATATTGCTGAATATCAGATAACATCTGGTAAACAAGATATAAAGAATATAAATTGGTACTCTCTTCAACTAAGTATTGGATACACTGAGACTTTTGCAAAGTATCCACTGTGAAAAATAAATCTAATCCTATTGTATGAAATACTAATCTCTGTGAAAGCTCCTGCTTATCTGTCTTTTTCCTTCACAAGCTCACTTGCTGCCAACTATATAGCATTGTCCTCTAGAAGAGAAGTTAATGAACCAAATAAAATGCATATTACTTGGAAGGATGTTGCACAGGACACTCACAGAAGTGGATTAACTACAGGAGAAGAAAACCCACACTTGTGAGTATTTTTATAAATCCAGCCAAGCAGGTATGGAATAATATTGAAATTACTTTCTCTCTTTCTCACTCCCTCTTTCAACTATTAAGCTATCCTATCTCATTCTCATCCTTCTCATAGCTCATTGTAAAGAAAATATAAATTCATAAAAGAAATTATGGCAAGCTACATGCATTTGATTTGTAAAACTGACAGGACTACATTACAGACAGTACAAGTATTTTCTTCTCCATGAAGCTTCCTACCTAGAGGAAAAACACCTTAGAAAAACATCTCAACACCCTTGTCACGTATCCTCATGTCATGAGCTTAAATAATGTGCAATAAGGGGTTGAAGTCAACAATACCTACAACAGTAACCAAGTGTATAGTTCCCTACATAATTAGTAGTCAATGTACTACATTACTAAATCAGAATAATTTTGTTTAAAAACTGAGAAGGTTTCAAAAATACAGCTTAGGTCATTTAGAAGACTGTAGTCACTGTGATAAAACACTTCTAGTTCTGTAGTGCTATAAATTCAAGACATCTGACTGAAAGACCTCTTGTGTTGGTAATGCTACCTGTTTCATCCCCCTTACCTTTCTGATCTCTGTTCTTTCATCTTTTCTCCAATTCCATCATCAGCTAGACCCACTGCAGACAAATTTAAGATTGTTCTGCCTATACTTCCTGATGACATGGAATGAGCTGGCTCTAATTCAAGTGTTTCTATGCTGGTCCCCAAAGGCAAGAGGTTTGCCAAGTGGGAAGGAAGTGAAGTTTAACGTATTTTATATTAATTCAGGGCAGCTTTGATCCCCTAAGCTTAAGGTAGCCTCAAGCCTATGTCAACTTGTATGAAAGTCTCAATATAAGCTCCCAGGTGCTTAGAGAATGCACCAAATAAATAGTTCCCTTGAAATGGACTATACTATTCCACATCTCTTCCTGCATATGAAGGTGGAAGAGAACAACTGAGAAGGGATTTTGCTTAGGAATGCAGGTATTTTACTCTTCCATGGCTTATTGCCTTGTTCTTGTGAATGTACATGAACAATACAGTGGTAAGTCCTTTTTATTTTTTTCTGTCATTAAGTAAAGTTGATCAAAATAAAGCAAAATTAAACCCTACATACTGAACTGCCTGTAAGTAAGTGACAAAATGGATATCTCAAAGAATGAGATTTCATTGTTATTAGTCTTTTATTGCTTTTTCTTCCCAATCTTCCTGTTTTGGATACAGCAGAAAAAAAGCATTATCTGTTGTCTTCCACTAATGAAGGAGAAAGTGACTTATCAAAATGTCTTTACATGATGTTTACTGTCATTAATCAGTAGGATTTTCTTTCATTTTATTAGATTTAGCTATAAAACCCTTGTTTTGAAGGGGTTTATCATTCTCTTTTAGGCCTAAAATGTTCTTTTTACATGTGGTTAGCAAGGAGTTCAGTTTTGTTTTTCATATCCCAGTATTTTTATGTTCCAGTATCCTATGAATCTTTCTAATTTTCTCTTTTCTTTTTAAAAATAATGGTTTGTAATAAACATAAGATGACTGAAGACCATGAAAGTAAGTAAAAAGGGGTGGGAGAAATTACCTCCAAGTTGCAATTTTTATAATTTTATCATGGAATGCTGATATCCAAATTCAAAATAAAAGAGCCAGAAGAGGAAAAGAAGGAAGGAAAGAGTATATGAAGAACATTTTCAGTAATAAACTGGAACTTTTTGGGGTTCAAATACAGAACTATCACTTATAAATAGTAAGGATACCAATGGCCCCATGTATTACTTGTGAACAATAAGCAAAGAAACAATAGCAAGTCAGGAAGAAATATTGTCTTTACATGGCATACATGTATTTAAAACATTGCCTTTCATCTCTTATGAATATCAAATTGAGTCCACAAAAAGGTTTGTTGCTTAGAAATGTCTGAAAATTTCTGACTGAAAACTGTAATCTGAAGTCATTGAGGATTTGGCATTTGGGCCATTTTTCATGTAAAAATTCAAGGCTAATAAGTTTTCAAGTACCAGATGCTTCTGGTTTACGAGGTTTTTCCTGCTCTGCAATTTCTTTGCTTTGCAGTTTTCATTTCTTAAGCAAGTATTTTCATAATGTTGCTAGAATCTGAAATCTCCCTATTGAGCTAATCTCAGAATGTCCTCTTTGTTCTTTAGATTTTAAAAAATTACTCTTTTGCTGTGCGTTGTAACTTTATTTAAGAACAACTATGAATTATTTTACATTGATTATTGTCTAATTTAGCTGATTCTGAAATTTCATCTGATGTTATACACCAACAACTTTTAAAAGTCTCCTCCATTAATATATACTTAATGGACAAGAGGCAAGTGTAGACAGGATGTATGAAGTTCTTTAATCACACAAAAACATTAATTAAGCTGGTTGAATTTGAATGCACTGAAATGAAGATTAGTTTATCATAATAACAGCAGAATTTTCAACCTCAGGAATCAGGGGTAGGAGTAAATTAAGTGATAACCCAAATTTTTTTAGTAGCAAGATGACCTTTTAGCTTTTTACGAAGGTTATTTATATCTTTGGTCATTGCAATTTTCTAGTGAAAGCACATGCAGGTGCTTTCAATAGTTCCATTTAGAAGAAAGGTAAGAAAATACTCACACTGGGATGTCAACACAATGCTAAAATAGAGTTCGACTATGAAAAGGGGAGTTTTTCTTTTTCTCTCTGCACCTTACAAGCAGATACCTTGCTCGTCATCACAGAAGTGGAGCTAATTTTTTAAACAAACCTTTACTGATGACTTAATACAGATTTCTGCCCAAACTGTTATTATGCAAAGCAGTCATAAAGATGAGAAGAGGACCAAGGTATCTTTATTCACATGATTAAAATGGTCTTGCATTATTTATTTTTCTTTCTGCTCTAAAGAGAAGTCAAAATAAGGTGAGGAAAGAAAAGCACTATGATGCAATTTCAGAGGATTTTTACCACCTAGAATTGTAGAATCACGAAATATCTCAAGTTGAAAGAAACGTGCAAGGATCATTGAGTACACTTCCTGTTCCTCACAGGATTACCTAAAACTAAACCTTATGACCAGGAGCGTTGACCAGATGTTCTTTAAACTCTGGTGCGCTTGTTGCTGTGGGGAGCCTGTTCCAGTGACCTCTCAGTGAAGAACCTTTTCCTACCCAGTCTGAACTTCCTCTGATACAGCTTCATTCCCTTTTCTCATGTCCTGCCACTGGTCACCAAAGAACAGAGATTAGCACCTCTCCAGCCACTGCCACTCTTTGAGGAAGTTGTAGACCACTTCAGATGGGTCATCTCCCCTCGAGTCAGCCTACCTGTCATGGTTTTGCCCAATCGGTCAACCCCTGAGGCTGAAGATGGTTTTGTCCAGGTGGATTTCCCAACAAGAAGCCAATTAAAACTCTCAGTAATACCTTTGCTAATTACATATTTAAGAAAATGGTTGAAAACGGTGTCTACATTCTATATTGTACTCTCTACTCTTTTATATGGGTCTGAATTATGGGTCATTTACTGGCACCACTTGCATCTCTTAGAACGCTTCCATCAGCGCTGCCTCCGTACAATTCTAAACATCCGCTGGACTGACTATGTGACCAACATGTCTGTCCTTGAACAGGCAGCAGTCACGAGCATTGAGGCCATGCTGCTGAGAACACAGCTGCGTTGGGCAGGGCACGTCTCCAGGATGCAGGACTACCGCCTCCCTAAGATTGTCCTTTGTGGGGAACTTGCCACTGGCTGCTGCAAGAGAAGAGCCCCGAAGAGGAGATACAAGGACTGCCTGAAACAATCCCTCAGACTTGGCCATACCTCCAATCGGGAGGCCTGGAGACACACCATCTATAACACTGCTGCTGCTTTTGAGAACACCCACAGGATCACTCTCAAGGAGAAAAGACAACGCAGAAAGAATCGCGTCTTGTTGATATCACCTGGGGAGTCTTTCTGCTGTGCCTTCTGCAACCGGACTTGTCTATCTTGCATTGGCCTTTTTAGCCATCAGCGCTCTTGTAGCAAGTGTGGGTAAAGCCCTTCTCAAATCTTCGTTCATGAAGCCTAGCCATCATGATGATGATGATTTAAGAAAACAGAAGAGAAGGTGGGTTACGCAGTTGAAATTAGGAGTGGTAGCCATGTAGGAGAGGTGGCAGTGGGCCCCGAGGTGGGCCAAGGCCCCCTCCTCCCCCGGCCCTGGGCCAGGGGCAGGTGTAGCACTGAAGCCCCCCTTCTCTCTTGTAAGAGAGTGAAGCAAAAAAACTTTAGAGGACTGACTACTTGGACAGAAACCGCTGCAGAAGAATTCCGGCAAAGAGATAAGGGACTTCCAAGGTCAAAGCTGGCAGTCAGAGGAGAGAGAGAAGAGAAGTTAGAAGGGGGTGCTGCTTCTTCCCCCTTTTGCTCTCTCCCTTCAGCAGGGAAAAGACTGAAAAGTAATCCCTGCCACCTGTAGAAGATTGTTGGAGTGAGGAGACCCCCCATGTGGCTCACAGAGGAGCTTGTGGATATACCAGAGAACCGAGACTTCATGAGAGGAACTGAGATAAGGCAGAGTCCTGTTGAAAATTTATGACCCTGAAGAGATGAGCCTTATGCTGGAGCAAAAGACGGCTCGGGTAAGCTTGGGAATCCATGCTACTGTTGAAGATTTGTGACCCTGAGAGAGCCTTATGCCAGAGCAGAAAACATCTCAGGTAAGGATGCTGGGACCCATGTGTGGAATCCATGCTAGACCCATGCTGGAGAAGTCTATCAAGGACTGTTCTCCCGTGGGATTAGACCTCCACGGGGAAACAGGGGTGGACTCATAAGCCATTATCCCCTGTAACTCCATGGAAGAAGATCCATGGTAGGCAAGTGTCCCCTTGCAAGTCTATGGAAGAAAAGACCTTCAGGGCCTGGGTAACCCCCAGCCTCCGGTCTTAGCCTGGGAGGGGGGTAGGCCCAGCCTTGAAGGCCAACACAGGGCAAGAGAGAAAGAGAAAGAGTTCCAGCTGCGACAAGAGTTACTGAAGAGACCTGGAAGTCCGAGAATGGAAAAAGAAACTGCTTCTCTTCCTTGGACTGATATAAAGGGGGGAAAAGTATTTCTGTAAATACACAGCACTTTTACTTAAGTAGAATTGTTATAGATGTAGTTCTTTAGTAGTTTTTATTTTGCTAGTAGTAAATGTTCATATTATTTTCCCCAAATCCAGTCTGTTTTGTCTGCATAAACCTTCTCTCAACTAATAGTAATTGTGTGAAGGGTGTGAAAGCAAATTACCCAGAGCAAAACCACGACACTACCACACACACCCCCACATACACATGCTCAAAAAGGTACTGTGTTATTGCAGGATATTAGCCCAGTAGGGTGAATTCAAAGAATATGTCCTTACTACTTCACTCATGAGAGTGAACAAAAACAGAGCAGTACCTTAGTGGAACAGATAGGGTCTTCAAATGCAACTAACAGAAGGTGCAAGAAGCTGTTTAAATAGACATCCTCTTGGAAAATCACATAAAAGTTAAATCTTGGGACTCTGGAAAAAAACACACAAGGTACTCCTGCCCTTAATGAATAACTAGGACTCTCTAATAGAAGTGAATAGCTCATGTCCTCTGTGAATCATCACAAAAGGTGGCCTGCAACAAGTGCTTAGCAGTAGCTCTAGAAGATAGGCCAAAAAGGTCAGTATTTATGTTAATACAGTGATCATTACATACCTCACACACAGCACAAAGAAAGTGAAAGTGCCTGAGCTGATAGTGTCAACACTCCTAGAAAAGGCCTTGCACAGTCTAGCCTGTCACATAAAGATCAGAATTTTACCTTCTCAAAGCCTCGGCTTCATACAAATTTGTCACTTGTAACACTGAGCTTTACTGAGCTTAGATATTGTGATTTGTATCCTAAGGACATAAAACAAAGTTTTGTCTAACTCTCCCTCCACTCACTCTACCAAAAAGAGAAAAGAGAGAAATACAATTCAGCCTTGGTTCACTGAATAAGCATGTAGATATACATACCTTAAGCCGAAATGCCCTTTGGTGCAGAACAGCATCCACTGCAGCATGAATGGGTTCTATTACAGTCATCATGCAGTGGATCCCTTACTGGAATAAGCACCAACTTCAAAATCTTCTTGGAAAAACATTATTATGCAAAGTCACAGGATCTAATGTAAACACTACCTCAGGGTAATTCTTGAGCAAAGTAGAAAACAGGACCTTTCTTAATATTATTTCATTGTACCACTGTGTCATACTTCTTCGTACTCACTGGAACTCACTACAAAGTAAAGGAGAAGCCATTGGAATCCCTGCCTTCAACACAACCTAATTTAGACCCTTTTAAAGCAGTGAGTATAGATTCACCATTAGGGCAGCAGGGACAGTTTTGGAGCTCTGCACAATGTATTTTAAACTACCTCCCAGTAGGATGTACACCATTGTTAATAACAGCTGCACTGCCTGACACTGCTCAGGCATTGCGTACTTTAATTTTATTTCAGAAGGGCAAACAACTATATATATCAGTTGACTACATTTCCTTTTCATTATTATATTACACCTCATTGAAAAACTCTGAGCCATCCAAAATGAAATATTAATTTCCCACCTCATTTCCCAAATCTGAGGGACAGTATGGCCCTGAAGTTTAAGGGTGATAGCAATTCAACTTATGAATAAAAATAAAATAGAATTTTACATAAGGCATTGTTTCCTAATGCATTTACTTTGTCACCTTTGTCATCTATACTGAGTGCAATGACAAATATGGAGTTGTGTGTCTATTTATCCCTTATTTAAATAGACAGAGTACTTATGCAGGGCAGGTCAAAAAAGTCAGCTGTTAGATCCTGCAGAGAAATACTTTATGTATGCAAATAGATCTGCATAGTGTTTACAGCATTATGCCAGACACTACTCTGACATTCTTTATATGTTTTCTAAACTCACGCTACTACCTTGGCTTCAGAGAAAAATACTGCTAATTTAATTGCCTGTAAGTGGTATAAGAATTAGATCTAGTCTATTTCTTCACATAGAAAACTACTTTTAGTCCTCCAGTTAATCTACTGGTAAATGGTTCAGTTTTACAGTTTCTGACAAATAATGAAGGGAGGCTTTTGCGCAATGATGGAGCTTTCTGCGAAAATGTCTGATCAAGTGACTTGAGAATCTAGAGTTAAAGGTCTAGAAATTGTACCTATACTGTTTTTTAGTTTTCCTAGTTTTCAAAGGAAAACGTTTACTTCAATATAATTTACACATTTGTTTCAATTCCTGTGAAGGCACTATCTACTTCCCTAGTACTTTTATGAGGACTATCTAGCACACTATCAGAAGTTTTAACCTACGTAAAACAAAACTAACATTTATCTAACCTCATGATGAAAGTTACAACAACATTTGTTCATCCTAAATCTTTCACTTTGTCTCTTTCTCATATGTTGGTAAAATTACAACAAACAGGCTTCACACACTTTTCTGAGGTAATCAAATCCCAAATCACTTAGGAATAAGACCCTCAGCTTAATTCTAGATATATTACACCAGCAGCAGGCAATCTAGCCTTAAAGTTTTATGGGTTAAAAACAACTTCCAACTTTAAACTAACAAGCTGCTAGTGCTAACACACACTGACTGATTACAATTAGCATGAAACTGCATTGGAAAAGAGGATATCCTACACTGAAACAGCTTCAATTTCCAGGTGGTCTTATTAAGATATAGCCTTGAGTATTGCAAATTGCATGACTGCCGTCTTTGGACCCAATCCTCAGATGGCACCTAGACTCCTAGCTGGGGCATTGCTCTTTTATTTAAATAGTATTTCAATGAGGCCAAATATTACAAATTCTCCTTTTCCTTAAAGGAATATTAACATTTGAACTTATTTCTGCTTGCTACTAACTCATGGGAAAAAGCATGGTGGCAGAATCTCCCAAACACTGATTCCTGAAATGCACATGTATGCACAGAGACATAAAGAGCTAACACAGTATAAGTGCTATGTACTTAAATTCACCAACTGTTATATCATGCTCAGTTCTTACACAATGCTACAAAAAGTACCACTGGATTCATCACTGAGAGGACTCTGCATTTCCTACCTCTCACTATAAGAAATTTCACATGTGCATCTTCTGGTTGTTTTTTCTCTGTCACTGCCTCAGAGCCTAGAAAAGCCACAGAAATGTTGTTTGGAGCAATTTCAGCACGGGGTGGCAAGGAGGTGGTGGTGGTGGAAGGAATGCAAGAACCACGTTGCTAGGGGTTCCCCCATCATCTAAACACATAAAATAAGTCTAGGGAATCTTAAAATGGGAACAGAGAAAGAACTCCTCAGACACCTGCAGGAGGACCAGGTCGATCACAGATGCTGCAGGTGAATCTGGCAGTCATTTTTAGCAATAGACGCAATGAAGATGTTCCTGTAAGGACTCGGCAGGGCTCATTAGATATTTCAAAGCTAACTAAGATGTCAAGACAACTGAGACAAATTCTCATAGGTAAGTACAGTCTTCTAAAGGTTCTTGTAGTTCAAGTTGTGTTATCTACAGCTTCAAATGGCCTTTTTAAGTTCTCTGATTTGTATAAAAAGTTATTAATCTAACAGACATCCCATTCCTTTGTGGTCACTGGGATGTTCAGCCACTTAGCTTTCACCACAGCTCAGTTTCTAAGCTATACACAAAGGTTTTTTAGGACCTGGTAGCGGAGGATGGAGGAAAGCATCTTGCATGGACAAGTTTTAACCAAGTATGGCTCCAGGTACTGTGAGGAAATTGTCTAAACCCCCAGGGTTTGTGCAAGGGGTTTCTAACTGTCAGCAGACACTACACACACAAAACCACACAGGTCATACCAACATACCAAATTTTGTGGTTTCTTGTGGGTTCACAGAGCAATGCCTAACTTCAGCGGTCTTGAACATTTCTTTCCTGTTTTAAATAGAACAGTATGGCTTCCAGTCATACCAGAGAATTCATGGCCAAATCTGTATTAAAACCCAGCAGCCTGGCAGTTTGCTTCTCCCTGTCAGTAGTTCCCTGAAGGACTGCAGTTTCTGTATTACCATTTTCATTGATGGTTCCATTTTTAATGAGCAGGATGACTCATCTAGTGTTTCAGCTACTACAGTATCAAATTCTAGGAGGGAGAAACAAGAATTTGTGTCTAACTTGCACACTCAAAAGACAATTTTCTGTCATAGGCAGATGGCATTTCTTCCACTTTTTGTAATAGTTATGCAAACCTGTAAAGGAGAGGTATGGAGGCCTCAAAAAATCACAGGCAGCCTGAAGGCTCCAGCTCTGTAACATATGTACCTAATTGTTATCTTTTTTACTACAAGCAAACTACTTAGTATTGCCTGTAATGTAGGAAATTAAAGGCTATATATAAAAAGAGGATATGCAAAAGCCACCCACTACTGCAATAAAGAAAATGTGATTAATCACTACATGTGTTGCCAAAGAAAGATTTGCTTGTGGTAATTATAGAAATATATAACCTTCTATGGGCAGAAAGGAGAGTAATAAAATGAGAATAAAAATAAGTAGCAGAGCACAGCAGACTCAGAAATACAATTGCAAAGCCTTTAATAAGTCATCGAAGTGTAACTCTTACTGGCTGCTTTTTCCCATCCTTCCTAATCAGTTGGAGGCTTTTATTTATTTATTTCCTTCCATCTGGAGCAGTAGTTGCTATCAAGGACAGGAGGTCCAGAGGAATATCTTCCTTAAATAATAAATATCTTTCCAACCTGACTGTACTTTTCTCAGAAAATAAATAAATAGAATAGTTGAATGATGAACACGTATTTATCCAGGTTCTGTTTTTCTCCCTTTCCAGGAAACTGTTCCTGGTTTTGATTTGTTTGCTTTTGCCTCTTAATGCTTTTTCCTGCACTCACAATAAAAAAAGCCTACCCACTGTTCTTCTCTTTGCATGTACTGGATACGGACAGTGCTGGGTGGCAGAAAAGCTGTTCAGTTTTTAATGCCTTTAAATGCTTTTGATATTCAGTTTTGATTTAGTTCTCTACTTAGGAACATGGTCTTCATGGTTCTAGTGTACAAGCAAATAACTTTCTTCTGTTTGTCACATACAAGTTAAGTAGTGGGCTGACGTGGTTGAAGTACTCTGCATTAAAATTAATGTCCAGGTTAATGTTCACATAAGGGAGAAGGGGATATAAGGACTCCCTCCACTCCCCTGCATGGTAAACTTGCACAAGTAGGGAAGACAGAAATATCTCCATGCTAATAGTCCTCCTAACTGCAGGTAAAGGGAGAGTGGTTACTTTGAAAACAGACATATTATCAAATTTCAGAGGTTGGTTTGTTGTTGTTGTTGTTGTTTTGTTGTTGTTGTGTTGGTGTTGTTTGGGGGTTGTTTTTGGTTTTGTTTGTGTTTTGGTTTTTTTTTCTTCTTTTTTTTTTTTTTTTGTAACGAGCACCATAGCCACTCAAGGTGGTTATACAAAGATTCATATGCCTTCTCAGCAAAATAAAGTGAAGCTAAAGCAGACAAGTAAGAAAAATCAAGACTCTGATCTCAAAACAGACGAATATTTGCATTTGAAATATAACATGAAAATATATAAGCCAAGGTATTCTTTTAAAACTGGTTTTTGAAAGTTTTCTCAAAGAAAATGAATTTAAACGGTGAGCATAGAATGTACACCTTAAACTATGAATTTAATGCAACTCTTCTTGCTAGTCACTGCCATATTATATTCAGCTTCAAGTAGATATTTTTATTTTTGCTTTTATTTTTATTTTTATTTTTAATCTGTCTTCAATGCTTAAAAGAGTTACAGGGGACTGTGAGCCTCAGAGCAGGATATCTGATAATAGAGAAGCTTGGCCAACCACATATCTGAATGTAACATCAAATAAAGAATTCAACACAATGAATATACGGTGTGAAAAGATTCAGAGTCATGGTTAAAATGTCTCATAAGCAATGTAAGGTCACCCCAGAGCCACTCTGACCCTCTGTGGGGCTGCAGAGGCTGAGCCCGAGGACAGAGTAGCCTAATTCCTTTTATTCCTGAACCTAGATGTCAAGCTGCACATGGAGATTCACTCCAAAGACTTAACTTTGTCTTTCTACTGAACTTTTCATTTTCCCCAGTTGTTAACCTTCTTTTCTGGTGTTTAGCTTTGCTGACATGAGACAAGTGCAGTGCAACCTAGTATACTAGATTCTGTGCTCAAATGCCAGGCAGTTTGGGCCTAACGTGAATGGCAAAACAGAACAGTTGAGAATTAAAACCTGTACTTTATGGAGAAAGTTTCTACAGATCAGTAGCCCAAGGTTCGTTTTCTTAAAATTACTCAGCAGTATGATAAAAAATAATTTTTTTAAGGAAGACTTTCATTTCATTACAAGTTTTTAGATAGCTCTCTGTTTCAGACAGCTTGATAAAATTCAGAGGTTAGTTTAAGAAAAAAAAAAAAAAAAGGCCTGGAAGGACATTATTTTTGAAATGTAGACCCGGTATAGGTCATCATGGCTAGGCTTCTCGAACAAAGATTTGAGAAGGGCTCTACCCACGCTTGCTACAAGAGCACTGATGGCTAAAGAGGCCAATGTGAGATGGACAAGTCCGGTTGCAGAAGGCACAGCAGAAAGACTCCCCAGGTGATATCGACAAGACGCGATTCTTTCTGCGTTGTCTTTTCTCCTTGAGAGTGATCCTGCATTTGGAGAAAATTTGAGTTAAAATTGAGGCCAAACCCCTAAAAAATGTCAGAAATTTTTGCCAAAAAAAAGTCTGGAAAATACTTAAGTTCCCATTTTTGAGGAAATCTACCTTGAAAGTGGGGCCAAAGGATGATTAAATAAGAGGTCACAGACCTGGGTTGTTGTTTTACCCTAGAGATAAAACATGCAAGGTTCACATAAAGGGAAAGAAAAAATAAGACAAAACTAAAATTCTCTTCATCAGATAAGATATGTCAGTAGAAACTTGATAGGAAAGGAATACATGCTATGAAAGCTAGAAAGAATAGCAAATAGATAAATTACCTGTAGGAATATGTCATTATTCCTCTGGAACATCATGATAATTTAAAAAGGGTCTATCAATAGCATTTAGTTGCTGAAAAATCTTTAGAAAAAGTCATCTTGCCTCATCTCTTATAGCTACTTCTTTTATTACAGCTTTCTGGAACCTCTTCCTTGGGTGACTTATTTTGTGCAAATCTGATAGATGAAGAACTCATAGTCTTCCATGAGACATTGGAAAAAAACTTTAAAATGTCTTCTAAGTATATTTATATATATGTATACACATATAAAAGGAGAATTATATAGAATAATGGTTTACATCTATGAAAGTTTACTTTTTTCAGTCTCCCATAACTAGTTGGATGTATTTTTTTTATCAGAAAAGTTTCAGTCTACACATGTAAAAAGGTGAGTATAAAATGTTTGGTTTACTTAGTGATAGTTTTTACCAGAAGAAAGGAAAAACATTCTGAGTCTAAAGGCAATATTTTGTGCATAAAATTAATATTTTCTTTCTTTCTCATTTTAAGTTTTTTACTATTTTTTTGTAAAGAGTAGTTTGCTACTCTTACTGCTGCTCATTTAGACAAACTTTTCACAGTGAAGTGGAAAGAAAAAATACATACCTATGGTAGACAAGTTATGTTTTCCAATAGGTGTTTTAGAATTTTGACTGTGACCATGAAGAAAGAAATTTTAAAGTAGAATAGAATTACTGTTCTCTTTTGCAAAACAAAAACAGCAACCAGGTACACACACAAAACTAGTAAATCACTGTAAAGTAAGAGGAAAACAATAGGAGGATTTTTGCAGCAGAGGCTATACATCTTCAGAAAGTCAGTCCTATTACATTATTTCTCCCCAAACTTCATAATGACAACTTATCTGAATTTACTATAATGCTATCTCTAAATTTCCAGTCATTTGATTTTAAAACTGTTTCCCTGAATGGCTTCACGAGAGCATCAAATTATTAAATGTTAACACCTCATTCAAAATGGAGATGATTTATCTCTCTACTTGGTCTAAATTTCTCTAGCTTTTTTAATTGCACAGAAATCTAATGGGTACAAAAACCATCTCAAGATAACTTGATGAGTCAATAGCAATGTTATATACAGTTCAAGGGGTGAAGAAAAAAAAAAGGCATGAATTTTATAGTTGGTCCTTGACAAAAAGTTGGTTTATAATTGTTAATATGGTTCTGGAGTTAATAATTTTTCATGAAGTAAAAATTAATTTGGAAATGTAATTGGATAGAAAAGATGTTTGCATTTGTAGCTGCCTTTGGTTTGTACTGAATTTTATAGCTATGTGTGCAGTCCATAACCTGTACCTCCTACTAATTACATGGAGGTACCTTCATGTAGTTATTTGAGAGGATGCTTTTAATCACAGCTATACCTTAATGCCCTATAGAAATTACAGAAAGTCAAGTGTAGGTGAAAAATAGATATAGTTTGTATCTTTCCTTGTTTTCTTGAACAGTTTTTTGTAGGAAACTGTCTACAGATTACATTTCTTTCTCTTCAATATGCCTTTGCATCTATCATCACTTAGCTACTGTTCCTAGAAGTAGCAATTAGTGTAGAAAGGCTGCTATGTAGTAGTAATGTTTACATTTCTTCCTGAACATTTTTCATACCTTCAGAGAGAGAAGCTCACTGTCACTGTCTAGGAGTGTCACTCCCTAAGAAAACATTTGTGCAGTTCTTTCCCCTGTTGTCCATGAGGGACCTTTGCCTCTCCAATGAATCTTGAGAGTCAAGAGTTTAAATTCCTGAGACAACCTGCTTCCAAGTCTAATGAGACCCCCCAGGATCAAGATCAGGAATTTTAAATTACTGAAAGCTGTTGCAGCTGATGTCATTGACTTACTGAGACAATTTGAATTTGAGGTTGCACAAAAACTGTGCCACCTTTGCAAAGTACAAAGGTGTGAGAAATTACAGAATTCAAAGACAAAAGTAAATATGTTTTTTTCTTTGAAACAAAGAATAATCCTTCTCTTATACTTCTCAGAATCTGAGAATAAAATTGTTATTACTGTGGTGCCATGAATACAGCTCTTCTAAGGCTGATGAGATTTTACTTGCACTTTTTACTAAACATGTTTTGGCTCCAAGGCTATTCAATACATTTCACTTAAAAAATTAGGTAAGCATTTTGAAAAAAATTTCTACCAAGCAGTGGAAATGTGGTAAAAATGTATATAAAGCAAGGTATTTATATAGAAGAATGTTTCTTTTGAAAAACTTTTCCTCGTAGCAAAGCAAGATTGTGATACAGTTGAATTCTATAATTAAAAAGTAAAACATAGTTAGAAATTCAGCATAAAATACTGAGATCCCTTTCCCATTCAGCCTTAAATGAATAAAAAGAAATTATTAGGCAAGTGTGACAAATGAATCATCACACGCATTTGGCACTTTGTAGTGAGTTTCTGTGGCTGAGTTTTTGTAGTGGGGGAGCTATAGGGGTAGCTTTGGTTAGAAGCTGCCAGAAGCTTCTCCTGTCCCATGGAGCCAATGCCAGCCGGCTCCAGGACGGACTTCCTACCGCTGATGGAGCAGGGTCCTGCAGGAGACCTGCAGTCTGTGGAGAGGGAAGTCCTAGCTGGAGCAGGTTTTTCCTGGGGAGGACTTGTGGTCCCTGTGGGGGACCCATGCTGGTACAGCTCATTTGTGAAGGACTTCACGCCACAGAGGAGTGACTCACAGGACAGTAGTTTGGGAAGACCTGTTGCCTGTGGACTCACCCTACAGAGGTCCATCAAGGACTGTCTCCCATGGGAGGGACCCCACGGGAGCAGGGAAGGACTCCTCTCTCTGAGCAGAGACAGAAAGAACTGACCGTAACACCCATTCCCCATACCCCTGCACTGCTGTGGGGGAGGAGGGAGAACATCAAAAGAGGGGTGAGGGAAAGGTGGTTTTAAGATTATTTTACTTATCCTGTTAGTAATAAATTTAAGTACTATCAACACTTTGAGTCTGTTTTGTCCATGAAAGTAATCAGTAACTGACCTTTCCCAGCTGTTATCTCATCTCATGAAACCTTCATGCCTTTTTTCTCTCCTCTGTCCAGTTGCAGAGGGGAGTGAGAGAGTAGCTGTAGTGAGTACATGACATCCAGCCAGGGTCAATCCACTACACACTTACAGTAGGTGTTTATAAATACAACCTACAGAAAGATTTTGGACCATTAAATCACATAGATCATTAAATGCTTTCAATATTACTATCATTTATTGCAACCTCCATATGGAAAATTAAGGAGGAAGAAGGCAAACTTCGTTGTATAACTAAAGTAGATTTTGGATTTGAATGTTTAAATTGTGCAGCTATTTTGCTTTATATTTTTCCTATTACAATACCAGTCTTTCACTTCAGAATATTTTCATTCTGTGGTCTTAATGCAGACTTTAGTCAGGAACTGCTCTGATGAACTCTAAATGAATACAATAGGACTTCGTTACTTAAAATCAAGAACATGATATTTTATTCAGGCTGGTCCAAACCACTTTCTCTGTAGGAAAATTCTCTCATTTACCAAACATTCTGCTTCTGTTTTTCTTTTTCCTTAAATATTTTTTAATGTTCCAGCCAATCCTTTTGCCCAGTGTGGTCTTTTCAGATCCTTCCACAAGGTCTTAACTTTGTAGTCTTTGGGGGCTATTACAGTATAATAAGCCTTTGGAGTCTTAGAATTCACTTCATGAGTCACCAGAAAACTTAACTATCAGACAAATTCAGTTAAACTCTGTGAACTGCAAACATACAGAGACAGCTAGCTAGATCAGGACATATGGAATTCCCAGTGGAATACAAAGCAGAAATCCCACACTGACTGAAGTAAGCAATATAGGACATCTACATGGGTGCAATACAGTAACATACAGCCAGATGTACCAATTCACATCTAGAAGTAATAGCTATGGCACGTAGACCATTTAAGAGATCTTGCTACATTGAAATATTCTTAGGTGTCTCAATACAAAACCAGATAAAAAATGTCTATGTTTGGAACACCTGAAGTCCCAGAGCCTCATGTTAACACTGGAATGTCTGCACTGCTCACCACCTGTCTCAAACCTAAATTCCACAGGTATTTCAGTTTCCACATTTTGCATAATTCCAAATACCTCACAAAATCCTTTCTTTTTTCAGTAGACCAATTGAATAATTGTCTTTATAACAACTTGCTTGATTCAGTCTTTGGAATAATAAATGGGACACGTAGTTACAACCCAGGGAGGAAGAGTGGGACATACAGGTAAGCTGTGGTGGCTGCTTATGCCTGTGCAAGAAGGTGAGGGACAGATCAGACACCTGAGCATGGGAGTGTGGCTGAGCAGTTGGAAGGTCAGGTGTTAAGCATGCAGATGCATTTCAAGGGTGTTAAAGAAAATAATAGCCTTTGAAATCATTTAACATGAGTCTTGAAAGGAGACAGAGAGAGAGCCTTAATAGATTTAAAGAACTAAAGAGAAAAAGGAAACTTTGTAGTTCCAAGGGATCTCGGAAGAGATCATTTGTGTCCTTGTCTCCAGAAGAAAGGCAAACTTCTTATGTAATCTCTACCTCTCAGACATGAGTGTGAAATTCTTTATTAAGTACCAGAAACTTACATAAACTATGGTTGTATTGTACAGCAACACAAGTCAGGAAATCTCTCCCTGAAAAATAAGGCATATGGAAAACAGTGAAGAGAAAAATTAAAATCAAGAGAATAGAAGAAAGAAGAAAAAGAATCTATGACATTAGCTGTAAGGACTTCCAATAATCTGAGAGCAGATGTTCCCAACAAGAACTACGAAGGGAAAACTGAGTGTCTCTTGCACAAAGTGACTAATCCTAAAGAAAGATGTTCAAAGTCTGCTTGCTGGAAGGAAGTGTGATGAAACCTGTTTGGATCTTGACCACTAACCTCATACTAAAGTACAGTAGCATTTTCCCTGTTCACGTAAATATATGTTTCAACTCCAATTCATGCCCACTCTGTTCTATGAATAATACACTGAAAGACAAATCTGCATGTGGGAAATAGCTCAAAGGATTGCATGACAGTCTATATTATATCATTTTGGATTCCTCCTAAATATTTTTAAATATACTTTACTGAAGCATCTAAAGTGCAGAATTGAAATATCTACATCAATATTGTATTGTATAGTTTTCTAAATACTGAGTTCCTAAAAGGTGAGGATACTTTGGTGGTGAAAGTTTTTGTCAAAAAGGGTATAGTTCAATACAACCCTTGCAAAGGCAAAGACTTCACAAAATTGTAGTGCATATTTTTGTATAGGACTAGTTGTTAGGATATTTCAACTAATATTTAGGAGCTCAGTTCTAGACATTTCTTTAAATCATAATCAGACTGGAATCTAAAAAAAAAAAAAAATTACTGTTGCTTATTAGCTTGACAGTTGTCTGTAGTGGAAGATAATAAGCTTCTGCAGTCAAGGTTTTCAACCATAGTGAAGTCAGTTTCATACTAAGAAATAAGGCTTGAGCCTCTGCAGCTTCCTTTGTGTCCTTATTTTGAGGTACCGAGTGCACAAGAAACAGTGAGTAGCTTTTTAATCATGTAAGAAATGGGAGCACTTGTAACAATAAGTAGAATGAACTGAGACATATATATTACGTACTGCTAGAAATTAAAGCACTTCAGTGTTTCATTAGAGTGAAGGTTGTCAACATTCCAGTATATTCCATGAAAAACATACTCCTATGTGTGGTCATATTCCCATATTTAGTGAGAATACCCAGGATTCTGGTTGCCAGATTCAAGGTGCAAAATATTTTCTATGTTTGCCTAGGTCTCTCACTCCTGTTGCTATGGTGCCAACAAAAGCCTGAATTCCACAAAGGATCAGTGGGAAAAACAAGACATGTACTTGTAAGTACTCGAGATCACAATGGGACCAAAATCTTTGCAAAGTAGATGTAGTGTTACTGTGTTCACACATGGTCAAGCTGAAGGTGAAAAATAACCTTAATGGTCACAAAAAACCCTCCACATTTATTTTCTTGCCATTTTTGATTTGATTAAATTTAAATTTTTTCTGCTTTAAACAATTCTATAAAAAATTAGCTTAAGATATTCTTTGCCCAATTTTTTTAAGCAAAAGATCTGTTTAGAGCCCTGCTATATTTAAAAATAATAATAATTAAAAAAACACAACAAAACAATACACAATAAAGCTTTTGTTTAGTGAAATGGCGTTGAGAGAAAGTGTATACAATGTCATAGCCATATATTATATATCATTATGAGGTAAATGGAATTTAAACAGATCTTGGCTGCTTATCCAAAAGGCTTTAATGGTTTGAGGTTTATACAGAAACTAAACATTAGAACTCAAAAAGAATGTGAGTGCAGTTTGTAGCAATTTAACAAAATGTAAAAGAAAAAATGTGGAAGAGCAAAAGATGGGTTCAGAAAACATTTTGTTTATTCAAATGTTTCTCTTGCCAATCAGAGAACTTATAAAAGCTTTTCTAATATGTTCCTTTTTTTTTTTCCTGGTAATTTTGTTTCTCTGTTCTCTCTGGCTTCATATATGTCTCTTAAATATAATAGAGGAGGAGCTAGTGATCATTTTGCCATGAAAAAAACCCCAGTTTTCACTAGTAAGGCAGTCACTATAATACTGTTGCTTTATAAATATTGGTGCAGACCCTGTGCAGAAATCTGGAAGAATCAGGGAAAGAACAGAGTTAGACTCTGTGAGGACATGGGCTCCTTTCTAATAGAATAGACAACAGTGAAGGAGCATAGGCATATGTCTTTGCCTTTTCTATGATTGCATGTAAGAGGGGGCATAAATTAACAGTAAATAAATAGTTTTCTAAAAAAAAAAATTCTATCTTGACAACCATCAGACTGGCAAAAATCAAATTTTAATACACATGTATGTAAATATATGTGTGTTTCTGTATGTGACGTTCTTAAGAACATTTCAATGAGCAAGGATGATTGTGGAAGTGAGAAAATTATTGAATTAGTAACTTCTTTTATAGTTCAGTTAACTGTAATTCTTTTACTTTGGCAAGTTCTACAGAAGTATTTCTTGGACCCTTCCTCCAAGAATTTTTCTCTTTCATTAGCTGGCTTTCTGTCTTCTCTACTCCCAGCAGCCTCTAGTTAAACCTCAGATCTATCATAAACAGGAGACTGGGTCAGATGGCTGCAAACTAGAATAGTCCGGACATAACAAAGAGGATTTAAGTTGGCAGTCCTGCCATAGGAAGTCTGGCTGTGAAAGCTTCCATTCTACCCATGTCAGAGTTCACTTCTGTTTGAACAGGCATGACTTAATAACTGTTCCTTGAAACGCTGCTGTGTGCATTTCTCTTGAGAGCATCTGTGGAATTTTGGATGAAATCAGAATTTATACTGGATCTCCCAGTGGCTAGTATGCCTGATATAACTGAACAAGTAAAATTATTCATCAGCTGTTATTCAAGAAATATCCTATTTTAACACAGATTCTTCAAACAGAAACACTGAACAAATACTGCTGTATGAAACAGAGAAAGCATTTTTTTTTTTGGTCATTGGATGAAAATTTCATACTTGTTTAAATGCCTGAACTTTGAACTGGTCACTGGGATATGCAGTGGGGGGAAAAAAGAAAAAAATCACCAACCACAACCACAAAGTCCCTTAGATCAAAGGTGTAGTAATCATTTTATTGGGACATCAATTCCAGCATCTTAGACCTTGGAGTAATGTAAAAACAGAACAATTACTGGTTTCTCTGTGAAAGTTAAGACTAACTCCAATTGAAAGTGTGATTCCTACCGGCATTTGAAAAGTGCCTGTAAAATTACTTTCAGGAAAAAACAGACACAAATCTCATCTCTTTCCAACCACAGTCTTTTCTTTGATTGGAAACAGAGGTGCCTGTTGCCAGTTTTAGTATTTCCTCCTCTCCTACATGTGTCATTGTAAGAAATATAAGGGTGATTTTTTCCATTGTCTTTTCTGCAAGGTTCCTCTGAGAGCTAATGGCAGAAGATAGAAGCTCAAACAACAGGGACATGTACCATGTTAGTGGGCTAAGGAATACAGTCACTATTATCCACATGATACCATATTATAAATTTTTCATGTAATCTTGTAAATCAAAGGTGACTCTGCTTCAAAGATAAGTAGAGTATTTTGATAAAATATATTGCAGTGAAAAAAAGAAAAAAAGCAATACAATTGAGACATACAGGTATGGAGATTCAGATTCCAAAGACCTTATTTACATTGTTTTCTCAACAAACGTTATCAATTATTCTAATAAAGTCCCTGGTTTATGCTCTGGAACCTAGCAACATTGTCCACCTTGAAAAAACTATATGTTGGAGTAGAAGATATACTGATTTATTTTGTGATAGTATTTTCATTTAGTAGTGATACTTTATATAGTCTATAGACAATAAATCCCATAGGAATTGGAGATTTGTGAGCTAAACAATCCTGACAAAACATTTTGTGTGAGAACTTCACTTGTATTTGAAAAGTTATAGATTGGTCATTTTTTGTTCTAGTTTCAAAATCATATCAATCAATTGGTTTTGTAATGAAGAGGTATGTATCAAAAGAAATGGGAGAGAAAGACACTTTTCTGTAGTATTGTTGAGGCCTCAAAAACATCACTGCAAGAATCCTAAAAGTCTTGAGCTCTGGATGAAAATCAGACCGTCTTTCCTGCCATTCAAGTCACTATATTGTAAAAAGTCTTTATATACACCTTCATCCCTTTTCATGTTCTCCTTGAGACCTGCTCCACAAACAATGATAATTCTATGAAATTAATGCTTAATGCATTTCCCACACAGGTACTAATTTCACAGTCTCTTTCAAGATTCTCCTGTCTTTTGCATTGTGATTAAACTTGTTCATTATGTCACTGTTTTTGCCTTTTCCAAATCCACTTTAAAATCTCATTTATGCTTTGCTGTTCACAATAACAGAAAGGAAAAATAATTAGTCCCACTGATAAATAAACAGTAATTAAATGTTTACAGTGTGCATAGGCCTCGACTAGGAGGCAGATAATGCTGCTGACATAATTTTCATCTTTTTTTTCTCCTCTTCCTCCTTTTTTGAGGTGATAATAACTAACCAAGTTCTACTGGGAAATATCATTCAGTGTTTGGTTTTGTTGTTTTGACGGTGGTAGTTGACATCTGAAATATTTCAATGTCCTAAATACAGAACTGAATTATTTAAACTCCTTCTATGTTGTTAGTTGCCCCAAACCCACAGTCTTTTACTCATCAAAATACTCAGAAAATTTGTCTTTCTTAGATTGCCTTAGACACAGTCTTCCTTTGATTTACTATTTTTTCTCATCACATGGAACAACTGAGGTACATAATTGGCATTACAATGAAACAAGCTGCCACAGAGCAAAAAGCAGGACCCTGAGACAAGCTTTCTAAACCCCTTGTTTATCTAGCTATAACTTTTGTTCATTACTTGATGAACTTAAGGATGACAGATCTATAATTTATATAATTTATGTTGCAGATTAACTTGTCTTCTCTGTAGTAAAGTATCTCAAGCTTACAGATATTTATAAATTCTAGTAATAGATTGGGCAGCACAATGCAAGAATAAATAAAGTGAACTCATAGAATGTGCTGCAAGCTGCAGCAAATGATGGATACAGTATCATATTGGAACTCACCACAAAAGCAGCATGAAGCACACTATCTTGTTGATACTACACTGGTATTTTGCTGGACCTTATTATTCAAGTACTTCTGAAGAAATAATCTTTATTATTATTGTTGCTTTTAGAATGGATCTATGTTGGACCAAAGGTGCAGTAAATATCAATCACCAATCGTGGAAGACATTGTTATTGAACTGGTTAAAACTGTTATTTAAATTCAAGATGAAATACATGTCTTCTTTTGTTTGCAAATACTGTTTGTTTGTTGGAAGCAAAGTTGAAAATGTCAAAGTGTGGATGTCATAAAAACTTTTTCAATGTAACTCTTCAATTTTAGTAAAAAGTAAACAAATAAGAAATTATTGTTTAACCTGGTGTAATAATGTGAGACTGTTGGTTAATCCAGCACATAACTTTATAATAGAGTAAAAAAATAAATTGGGCATCAAATGAGGCAAGGATGGAAGAGAAGGACTGAATTCATAATTGCTACCATACAGTGGAATATATCTTGGTCACTTTCAGATTTATAAGCCAGCAGCAATTTTAGAACTATATGCATATTTTTAATTCATTCTTGGCGAGTTCACTTTCAAATCTGCCAGATGCTCTGCATTTTGCAGTAGCAATCTGAATCTCTTGTCTGTTATAATATATCCTGCCATGCTAAACATATCCACTCAGGCTAAACATCTATATGCTTGTTGATGTGCAAGCAAGCAATCCAACAGGCTAAACTGGTAAGATTAGACCAGCGGAAAGTTTTTATTACAGATTTTCAAGTGGACAGTTTCCGATTTCTGTAAGTAGCTCATCAAGGTAGAAATGCACCACTGCAGGCAGAAATTGCTTTGCCTTTAGCTGAAATGGTGCAATAGCATTTTTGTGCCAGAATTCTCTAGAGGTTCATGCTTTTGAAGGCTTGAATCATGGTACTTCTGCCATTGCCACTGCTGGGAAAAGCTAAGCAGAGCGAGAAGTGGAAATTTTTGGAGCAGCTGCCACCTGTGCTATATATGATTGAGTGAAAGCTGCTGTCACGTCAATTTTCTGTGCTTTTATATGCCAGAGACCTACACTAACCCAACCCATCATGTATTTTTTCCAATGTCACAAAAGGTCTGTGGCCCTTGGACCATTGTTAGTGTTCCAGGGTCACAGTGTGCGAAGATCTTTATAACCCAGTAATAAATTGCACTGGTAGTAGCTTTTGATGTAGTTTTCCAAGACAGAAGGAAAATAAGTTGGAAAACAAAAAAGTTGGAAAAACTTAAATGATCCAGATTTTTCAGTGTTATAGACCACATCTTTGGCTGAAGTAATTTAGGAAGACTTAGCAGTGTCCATTCACGAATAGTGACAGTAAGGTCTTTTAACAGAACTAAAGACTCTTTCTAATGATTATGTCTTAAGCTCAGACTCTTGAAATGTTTTAAACTATACTGTTCTGCAAAGTATCCAAAAGGCTGCTCACAGATAGCTTGTGTTTAAAAATTTCTTCATGTCATTTAACTAGTAGCTTGGGTTGCCAACTTTAAGCAATCCCACTTGAAAATCATGACTTATTGAGGGCTGATTTCTGCTGCAGACATAAAACCACAAAAGGAATTTTCTGCTTCCTGATTCATGTTGACACCTGCTTTTAGTTATTTTATCAATCTGGACGGAGCCAGACGAAAGCACTGATGCACTTTTGCATGTGCTGCCTGAAAACGTCCACATTTCCAGATCTCTGCTAAATGTAGGCAATGATGTACTCAATATCTGCCTATAGCAATATCTGGTTAAATAACAATCACCATGTGTATTTCACTGTCAGCTCTAGAAAGGACACAAACTAACCCTCTAATGGAGAACAAATGCAAAGGCAGGAATAGAATGCCACTCAAGTGGAGATGACTGCTAGAAAAACCAGTTTAAATGTGAAAGAAAACTTGCCAAACGGATGGATTCTGATAGTCTAGGTATATTACGTAACACACATCAGGATCTGGAGGCTTCTTTTTTCATATGCATGGTAGGTTTCCTACAGTTTCATGGTGCAAGTGGATGTACAGTAAACAGTAACGTGGAAACATTTTTTTTAATGACTGATTTTATCCTAATTCGGAGGTCATAAGGGACTATGAGAATGAACAGAAATAAAAATTGTTGCTAAAAATTATTTTATGTGAAAGAATAACAGAGATGAGATTGTAAAACTGTGTTGGGTTCGCTGTTTTTGATGAAGAAAGCAATAAAACAATCATCAACTCAAGATATTCTTCATCAACTCATTCCATATTCATATTCTATCTCCCCTTATTGATAGAGGATACACTTTTCACTTTCAAGTTTTCAGTTTTTTACTATTAGCATGATACCACTCTATAATCACAACAACAAATGTTGTTATGTATGTACCACGCTGGGATATGACCATTTCTCGGCTGGTTGAAGCAATATCTCAGCAAGGCGCATAGAATATCTTACTCCTTAGTGTTGTAAGTACTTTTTATTTTCCATTAGGAGACAATTCCTTGTTTTCTTTGTATGAATACTAATGGTTGCTGCTAAATTTTCTCCAGAATAGGTGTATGAATACCAGCTTTTTTGGGGGATGTTTTCTTCCTTTCTCTCAAATTTTGGCAGCTTCGAGGAGTTAATTCCTCTGCAGTACACTTTGAATTTTTACATCAAGAAAAAATAATTTTGTGGATATCCAAAGCTAAAATTTTGTGGAATTTCATTAGGGTACTGACCCTGACTTTTTGTGTATCTTTAAAAGCAGTCTCCCTAATGCTTCATGTGACTACTGCCAAAATCTGACCACATAAAATGTTGAGTTTAGAACCTGACAAGATAAGATCATGTTCTTCAGGTCCTTCAAAGAAAGCCAAGACATGGAAGCTCAAAGAAGACAGTACTCATTTTTCTGCCAGGTCTTTTGTCATTCCCACAAGGTGACTTAGTAAATACTATTTCTGTACTTTTTCTGTGCTGCAGTTGTACATATTCAGTTTTCCTAGCAATAGATGTATACGTACTTGAAGCATAAGTGTCCACCCGGCAGAAGAGTAAGGAAATAAACCCTAAGCTTTCTGACTTCCAAGAAAATCTACAGGGTCCTTGCTTTGGTCTGTTGTACTTGGGCAGTTGTAGGACATATCTAAACCACTAAAACATACTTTCTCTGGTGCCAGTCAAAGAGGTTTGTGTTCTCAGTTGCAGCATCTTTCTCTTAGTTAGGCACTATGTACATTTTTATGAAATACAAGCAATATTGTCTTTTCTATTTTGTTTTAGTCTGCTGACATTGATTAGCTGTTTTTCTCTTGGTAGAAAAATTCTTTTTCCTGCCTTACCTGAAAATTTTTTAGCTAACACTCACTTGAGCACTGAAGTTTGGCAAGTGGTAAGTGGTTTGTAGGAGCAAAAATCTTACAACACCATTTCAAGGACTGAACAATTTGAGAAGCATTAGCAAGAATGAATAAGAATGAAAGGCTATACAACAAACACTAAGACTTTACTTTTTAAAACTCTCTCACAAAGGCCTCTGCTAAAGGTTTATTTTCTTAAAGAGAAAAAAATAAAAGTGTTTTTAGAAGGTTATTTTACCACACTGTAAATTATAAAAACGGCCCACTTCCATGGAACTCAGAACTCTTCAGGCCTTTCAGGCAGTAAATAACAGTTGGTATTGTATTATCTGGAAAAATAAAATATTATGCTTTCAGATTTTTGTATTCAGCTACAGATTTGCACTGGATTTAATGCCTCTTTATTTTCCATGTAAATGGATTTTCAAAATTGTTTCTGCAGAAAAGTGAAGGCATTTTTTTTTCTCTTTTTCCACTTAATGTCATTGAGCTGGCATTTGAGTGAAGTATGAAAAATCAAGAACCTGAAAGCTATGGCCCTGCTGAAGTCCATTGTATAGTCAGAAGCAATTTATGCAGAACAATGAGAGAAAATGCAATAGATCTGAAAATGTGCACAGAGAAAGCAGCGGTACTGTGTTATATTAATAATTTACTTCTCATTTTCATCTTAATTCTTCATATTTTTTAGTTTTGCCCTCTTACAGAAGCAGCCACAGCATGAAAAATACCCACTAGCACTAAAAATTTCAGACAGTTTCCACTGTACACGTACTTCAGTTTACTGGAGTTTGTTACAGCAGAAAGTTCAAGCCGTTTGCTCATGTTTAGTGTTCAGAACAGCAGTGACTAAGCATGTCTTTGACTATTAAGAGACAACAAGAGAAGGAAGAGTTCCAGTTCAGCCAAAATATTAAGGTCCTAATTCTTACTTATGACTTTTAATTTCCTCTGAAATCAACAACACCTGGACACAGAAATATCTTTGTTAGCTCAGGTCTTTAGTACCTTATTTACATAAGCAGATAGAGCTACCACAGACTTTGTAGCAAAAAGGCTGTGGTTACTAGAATCTGCCTCTTAAAAGACCTAAATGTTTACTGATTTTTTTGTTGTGTATTTTACAAGAGAGCAAAAGCCTGGAATAAAGTGCCAATTCAAGCTGTTACCAAAACCTTGATCACTTGATTTCTACTGGCAAAAAAGACCTGCTTTCTTAACTGTCTGTGTTTAAAGTATGTCATACACAATTATTTTTTTTTTATTTGATATTTCTAAAAAGGGAAGAAAAACATTCTTTCTGATCTAAAAGTTAAACATATGCCTATGGTATTGGGTTTACATATGAGCCAAAACCACCTATAACCACACTAAGCAGAAATGGAGGAAAACATAGCGAATTCCTCAGCCATTGGATACTTGCAATTCCTGCAACCAACAGGACATCTCTCCTGTTGGAGCACTTTAAAAGTGTCTTAGTCTAGGCAGTGCCAAAGACTGGTGGACTGTGCAGTGTCGGAATGGGGCTGTTGCTAACAGAAAAGCACGCAACAAACACAGTGATGAAGTTTCAGGATTTCTAACCTACATTCCAGAGGAATCTGTCACTGCCAACTTTCCAGTGCCCATTCTGTCATCTGATTCATTTCTTTTTGCCAGACACAATCAAGTCCCAGAAGCTGCTTAGTTTGTATTGTGAACTCTAGTGGAGTGAGGAGGAGAGACCTTTGGTCAAACACAAGTTGGAGAAATTCTTTTTTGGATATTGTTTTCCTGTGTGACAACTGAAAGTATATTTGTACTTTCATCCTGAAGGTGATAGTAAGATTTGGACCTGTAGAAAAACTGTAATTTTTAATCACCAGATACTCACAATTTATTTATTTTTGCTCTTTCTCTAGATTTTGTTCCACAACCTTGGAAGTCTTCACTCATCCATGAGTCATATGGTAAAGTAATTTTGGTGTCTTCAGAATACCTTTTCTTTTTCACTGTGGCAGAGTATGTGGTTGAAGAAAAGAAAATTATCAAATGCTGCAAGTGGAAAAGCAAACACTGAATGCATCACCATGAAAATCAAGCAGATTAAGAAAGGTAGTAGAAGGTTGGAAATTAGCATCAAAATCTTACAGAAGTGCTCTAAAGCATCATACTGGGAAGCAGAAGAGAAAAAAAAATATTAATTTTAGCCTATGCAAATCCTGAGTGTCCTTTTGGTGCTTTCAGGACTCTTAGCATCATTCCATGTCAGCACTGTGCTAATTAAAACTTCCTGAGCTTCTGCAAACAGCCAGGCATGCACTTGTCACATTTTCTAAAAATCCTTTGGGAGTGACAGATTTTATTTCCCAAGAACAAATGAGGAGCTTGCAGCATTCTTAAAGGAAAAGCTTTGGTAATTCTACTCTTTTGACTTGAGGGAAACTCTGAGAACAGCTTTTTTTAGGAACCATGATGAGTGTCCCTACTTCAAATGAAGCAGTTAGAGCAGTAATAAAGTTCCTTTCGTACTTAGAAACTTGAAACTAATCTCTCAAAGAACAGTGCATGAAAAAACTTCAGAGAAGTGCTTCTGTCACTGTCTGTCTAGATTTCAGATCAACAAACAGGTGTTTCCAGCTATTGGCTATGATCTCATAGAAAGAGAACCTGAGAAAACATCCTCAGAAGTAGGAAACTCCAGAAGTTATAAGCCTTTATCACGTAGAAGAAGTATTATACATCATATAATACTCCTGATGTTGTTTTCACAAACATTCCCAGTTTTTAGGAATGTTTTCATGTGTAAACAAAGGGAAGTTAATATTCTCAGACCTTTTCAATTAGAGGAGAATGAATATAAAAGAATGTCAAGTTTATAACCCTGTCAGAGAACAACCACCATTTCTCTTCAATGTAAAGTTAGAAATTGCAATCTACCCCACTTAGAGACACAATTATTAAAATATAGTATGTGCAGACTGGTACAGAAATCCAAGTCTGCCCATGGCTACTTTCAGTAGCTCAAAGATCTTTTACAATTCATAAAGGTTGACCATTGCTCTTCAAGGTGAATTTGAGGTGCTGGTCTGAGATGCTGTGTGTCCACCCACTAATATGTTGCCACGACTAAAGTAAGTCAATGTACCTTCAGGGAATGTAAATAAATTAATATTTTGTTTTGGTTATTTGAGTTTTTCCTCCTAAAATTCCTCCACTGCTCTTTTATTTAAAAAGAATTAAGTCAGAACAGACTAATGAAATATAATTGTAATAAAAGACAACAGTACATTGTACATTGTACAAACAGTACATTGTAATCTCACATTCTGTTTAGTTCTATGGTGTGTTACAGGCAACACTTTGAGTTTTGTACAAACATTTGCACATTATATTCATTAGTGTAGAAAGCAACATCTAGGGGTGTCGAACCCCCCTAAACAGTGAGATGATTTATAGTGGATAGTTATTCAAGGAATTGGTAGGAATCAATCCTAAATTCCGCACTGTCAACTTTATTTTCAAAGGATCACAGAAAATTCTGAGTTGGAAGGAAACCACAAGGATCAGACTTCAACTTTTAGTTTGAACTAGCAAATGAGGCCCCTGCCACATTTTTACTTTTCTTTTAATGGATTCTTGGCTGTCCAAGACCGGATTTTTTCTGTGTTCTGCTGAAAGTCTAATCATCTTGTCTTTAAAGCAAACCAATAATTACCAGCAACAAACTAATAACCCCCCAAAACTTGAATTTAGTTCTTATCAGATCTCCTAACAGAAGGTTTATGAGCTGAATAATGAAATGCCTTTTGCAGCCAACATAAAAGCTACACCAACTCATAAATCTCATGAAGGTAAGCACTCGTGGAGTAACATGCTGTACACAGCTACTGGGCATTCCTCACAAACACCTGTGGAGCACAACAATCAGAAAATCTACCCAAAAAGTCTGTTGTTAATATGATTGGACATCCCTGACATTTTCTCTGGGGAATGGGTTCATGTTACTCTAGCATGTGTCTCATTCAGTAAGGTAGAACACAGACCATAACTTATAGTCAGGTTAAATCCTTAGTCACTTAGGTTTTGACTGGGTTGCACTGAGTTGTCTGTATTTTACAATATAAAACATTGGACAATTTCAAAGGAGGAATGTCAATGCCTCAAGATCAAAAGTCTTGATGTTTTGTCATTTAAACAACTCCGTAAGATGTATTTTTTAATGTGAAAATTTCTCGGTAATTTACTGTTAGAATTCTACATACTTGTAATGCATAAGCACTTTTTCTTCTGTTGATATTCACTTGTGATCATAATTTTTAATGTATTTATCTTGCAGACAAGTTGAGACCCAAATTTCATTTTATTTTGCTGACACACCCTTAATGGGTTCTACTGGAGTTAAGAAAACATGAATTTAGTGGTTAGGGAAAAATTTGGAAAAGAAAGTTTATTATTGATATTATTACTTCTTTTTCATCAGAAAAAGATGTATGTATGTATCTTGATACATACATACAGGGCAAGAAAGTTCATTTAACAGGCTTCAGTTACCAGACTGAAACTATAAAATGCTCAAGTACATTCTCCAGAAAAATCTAAATCTTTTAAATGAGCTGAAACAGTTTTACAAGGATCTGCTAACTCAAAATGAAACCATCAAAATGTCTTATTTCCTGGAGAAACAATTCTCTCTGGCAAAGAACCTGAAGAGAAGGCTTCCCAGACTGAAATGGAAATAAAAATATCACGAAGGGTTCCATAACATCATTCTGTTTTGGTTTATTTTTAAATCTAGTGGATTTAAAATGAAAAAAAAAAAAAAAAAAAAAAAGAGAAAAAAGTATTTAAGGTATTTATTTGGGGAAGTCTTTTAAGAATATAATTTACATGGTTATATTCTCTCATCATATGACTCTTGAAAGCATTTGGGAGCTCTCAGACAGTTTAAGAACTCTATCCTGAGTACAGAAGGACAATAGAAAGTAATATGGTTATCTCCTTCCCTCCCGTCCATTCATACAGACAACCCAGATCCAGACTTTAAGTCAGGAAAAGCCCTTCCACAGACCAAAACACACTTTGAACCATAGGTGTTATCTCACTAAATCAGGAGTGACACAACACTTAGTCAAAGAAAGTATGTGAATCACCTAGTAAATAGATGTTGACAGGTTTTCACCTATTAGATCTTATGCCAATTTCTAAGTAAAAATGAAGCTCTAAAACATAATCTCCATTCTCCTTAATTAAACACACTAATCTTCTTGTACAATAATCTTCAGTATGCTTATTATCAGAATAAATTCTTTACTCTTCCTAAATTTTAAGAGCTGAAAAGTCTAATCTTAGTCTCACCACATTGTGGTGTTTCATTTTATCCCTTCCAATTTGCAAATTGTTGTTATGAACAAAACTACTCGCCTACTTGGTCATGTCTACTTACTCTTGCTACTGCATCCTACCCTTTCCAAGTTCTATCAGTGTATCGACAAGAGTTTTTTCAGTTTCCCTTGTCACATCTCAGGCCTTTCCCTGGTACCTGTTGTTTTGATGACCTTTGTACAGCTAAAATTTTAGAGGCTCCAATTGCTCTTAATTTTATTGTAAGCTATCTTCTACATGATAGTACCAGAACTGTGAACCGAAATGTATTCTCAGCTTTTATTGATATGATACCAGAGTAATTACTTGTTACCTTCTGTGGTTGACCTAAAGTCAAGGATTTTGCAGTTTTCTGTGAAGTAATTCTGTTCTAGACTCTCTATTAATGGACATTTTTAATGGATCACACTAGAAAATGCTTTGTTGTGTTTTAAGCTTTCTTAATTCATAATCTATTAACTAAAATATTTTCCCCCTATTGTATTGGTAGCTCCAGTTTATGTGAATCATCACAAGACGTAACTTCACCTTTCTTTTGAAAACAGATCTGTTGAAAAATAAAGTCCCATATTCCTTCCTACAGGTCACTCACTGATTTCCAGTGCACAAAGCTATGCTGCTAAAGACTCCTAATGAATAATAATAATGGCCAGTCTTCGCAAGCGAAGATCCGGGGAAGGTCTTTACACCTTCCAGCCTGTGCATTGGATTTTTTAGGTGAGACACAGTGTGCGCGGAACTGAGCCCACCCTTTAATCCTAAGGTTCATCTGCCGGGGCCAAGCGAGCTTGGATGGTGGCAGTGAGGTCCTTAGCACGTAGATGGGTTTCCTTTAAGGGCTAACGAGCCCCACCTGCCCGGGAGTGGCCCTGACCGGGAATCGAACCCGGGTCTCGGCGGTGACAGCGCCGCACCTTTACCACTAGACCACCAGGGGCTCTAAAGACTCCTACAGTGCTGTGTTTTACCTCAGCTGATATCCCTTCCACCTATTTCACTTCCTCTGTTTCTTTATCAGGACGCTAGTAATATTCTTTCATATTAGTCATGCATGTTTATGGATGGACTGAGAGATCTCAGAGGTCTTTTTAACCTGAATGATTCTATGATTCTATGATATAGAGACCTTAGAAGTCACCAAAATTAATTCCAAAATCTGGGATTGCTTTTCTGTTTATCTGAATACTGAGTTGTCTTTGAAGTATTCAAAGAAGTCCATCTGTGTATTTGGTGTTACCTATTTCTGATTAACTGTTTTAAGTAAAAAATGTTCATTTTTAACCCATCTCTTTCCAATTTAGATAATCAGTTTTAGCAATCTCTATCAACCTCTTTGCCAGATTGTCTCTCAAAGACGTTCTACCATTTCTCATGTATTCAAATATTGTAGCTTCATTTTGCTTTTCTTTGTGTCATAAAGATTTTTTTTCTGTGATTTAAGTTCTATTGCATTTTCTAGTATTTTACTATAGATAGTGTATTTCTAAGGTCCTCTTTATTTTTTTCTCTTATTTTTGGTGGGATATCAATTACACAACACATCTTTATTTCATAGGTGATACAGTTTATGAAAAATAAATGTTTCTTTTTGACCTTTGTTTCTTTCATCACCATTTGTATACTTATGGCAAACACTGCCTGAAGAATTTATAATATTCAACTCTATCACTTCTTTTGGTAAGTTCTTCTCGTAGTCTGTCTTTGCAGACAAAACCACTATTATCTTAGTTATACTTTAAAACCTTTTCTCATTTTAATTTTCTAAATATTCATTTCTATATTTTTTCTCAATCCAAGTTCCTGAAGCCTGTGTCATAAAAAAGCTGACAAATCTTTAAACAAATTTGAAATCTTGGAAATCCTATTGGCAGAATTTTAAAGCACTCAAGTGCCTCTGAAATCAGGAAGATTGTAGGTATCCATATAGTGTCTAATTATCTTTACAAGTCTGATTTTCTGTTTTACCTTGTTTTTCTAGAATTACAAAATGATATGGGTTGGAAAACCTTAAGTATTACTGAGATCCAACTCCCTGCCATGCACTGGGACACCTTCCACTAGACCAGGTCATTTAGAGCTCTATCCAACCTGGTCTTGAACACTTCCAGGGATTGGGCAACCATAACTTCTCTGGGCAACCTGTTCCAGTGCCTCACCACCCTCACAGGGAAGAATTTTTTCCTCTTATCTAATCAAAACCTACTCTCTTTGAGTTTCAAACCATTCCCTCTTATCCTGTCACTACATGCTCATGCAAAAAATCCCTCTCCACCTTTATTGTGGGCTACCTTCACCTACTGGAAGGCCACAATTAGGTCATGCTGAAGCCTTCTCTACTCCAGCTTGAACAATCCCAATTGTCTCAGCCTTTCCTCACAGGAGAGGTGCTCCATCCCTCTAATCATCTTGGTAGCCTCTTCTGGACTTGCTCCAATTGGTCCATGTCCTTCCTATGCTATGACCCAGAGCTGGAGTTGCAGGGGGGTCTCACCAGAGCAGAGCAAAGGAGCAGAATCCCCTCCCTCACCTGCTGCCCACATTGCTTTGAATGCAGCCCAGGATACACTTGGCTTTCTGGGCTGAGTGCACATTGATGGCTCATGTCCAGCCTCTCACTCATCGGTGTTTCACATCCACTCTGTCTTACACATGTGTTACTTCTTTATGACTCCATCTTTGTTATATTTAGAAGTGTAACACTATGAATCAGATTATTGTTTCTTCAGTATTCCTGGAATCTATGGAGTTATTAGGTTTCACCATCATAAACTCCTGGGAAGAGACATCTGTCTATTAAACAGCAATAGTAGTTACCTTCTTCATTGCATACTCCTCAAGAAATCTATTTCTTCTACAGTGTAAGTTATCCTATCGCCATTTGTATCCCGTAAAAGCAAATTTTTATCTAAATTAAACTGGATTAATTGAAGAGATCTGGGAATACCATTTTAAATACCTAAAAACTCATTTGTGAGGGCTCACAACTAATTTGACATCTAAATAAATTCAGTAACCAGCCCACTTGATTAGAAATAGTGAACTCTGAATGTTGGTCTTATGGCCTAAATTAATTGTGCTTACAATAGGATGCATACAGCTGCATGCAAATCACAATCTGTAAGTAAAATTAAGAAAAAAAAAGAAAAACCAAGTTTGTAGTGAAAATAAAACATATCAAATCTTTAAGTCACATTTATAATTGAATACTCTGGAGTTACTTTGTCCAAGTGAGTTCTTTTGATTTAATCACTATTCAGAAGTATTCTATCTATTGTTAAAGCCACAGTGTAAGTTTGTCCAGGGTAAAGGTTGAATCATTTAATATGTTGTTCAGTAGCTAAAGTAGACATTTATTTATATTCCCAGGTAGTTTACCATGGTTGTTTTGGTTTTGTTTTTCCATTTTGGTCACCAACAAAAACTATTCTATCAGAAAGTTGGTTTTCACACACAGAAAAAAAAAAACATTATCTAAGACCTAGATCCCCAAAAGGGGGATGAAAAACTTGAAAAAAATGATGGTGTGATTAATGAAATTGGTTAGGAACTGAGTCACAAAGCATAGTACTTCAGTATCTTACTATAGCTTGCATCCTAACAGTATTTTTATATTTACACTTTAAATTTACACTGGTTTGCCTGCTTCAATCAACTGTTTTTTATTTCACTGTCTAATAAAGCTCAGAAAGATTTCCCTATTACTGCATCCCAAATAATTGATTTTGATGCATTATCAGTCCTACTAAGTCCCTTGTTACTATTTTCCTCATTCTGGGAACTGTGAATATTATATTGAACTGTCACATCAAAAATCCATTTTCAAGTCTTCTGTTTCTTACAGTATCCAACAGGTATTTAGAAAGAGAATACAGGAAACAGTGACAAAAACTACTCCTGTGGTTGTTTTCAAAAAAAAATATGGTAACCTTGTTGTTATCACAACTTTTATTCCTGAGTCTCAGGGACTCTTTTCTCTGTAAATATACAAGCAAGTTTATTAAAATATGATGTATACAGCTCTACAAGATAACAAATTTGTGCAAGCAACATATGAATGATAATAAAAGACAACGGAAAATATCTCCTGTGAGAAGGTAGTTTAAGTAGCTTACTTATTCAGTAGCATTCATGTGAAACAAATTAACCAGCCAGACGCTAAAAATGAAGGGTACTTACAAGTGAGACAATACAAAATACAGTTCCACGGATATTGCTTCCTAAGTGTCACCTTTTTTCATGGTTTTACAACATGATTGAAACTAAGTTTACATAGACCCATCAATTTGAGAATCTAGATCAATTTTCATTTGCATAAATAGGCTCCAAGTAAGTAACAACTAAACGCAAACAATAGTATTGTCTATAGCTTATCCTGTGATAAATAGGAGAAAAACAGTTTAATAGCAAAGACCATAATTATCCACAGCTCTCAGTTTACAATTAGTTTTCTTTGACAGTTAAAGTCATAAATGCCAGCTTTAATCATGTGTTCAGGTTGATTTAGGCGCTGCCAATGCTGCAAGAGATCTAATCCTCTTTCTTTCCTCCTCATAATGAAATAATAATGCAAATTCACCACACTTATGGGATGACCCATGTGAATTTATTATAGGCTTGGAGAAGTCTCTTGAAAGGGATAAATTCTTTCTGGGTACAGACTTGAGGTAATTCAAACCAGACAAGAAAAAAAATGGAGCTGTCATCAGAGGCCAGGATATGGAATGGATTTAATTTGTATGAATAGGCTTTTTAATAAGTATAACAGGGCTAAGCTCCAGCTTTACTAAGGGAATATTACTGCTGTCATTTTCCAAATCTGGATGCCCTAACTTTATTTGTGGGAAGAAGATGAGTTCCAAGTCTCAATTCTTGTTAAGCTGCAGCTTGCAGTGGACAAAAAGATACTGCACAGTGGGCAGACCTAGTGACCAGACCTTCTAATTATTTGAGTTAAGACAAATGGAACAATTAGCTCCTTGCAAAACCATTTGTGGTACTCAGTGACACGTACCAACCTTTCTTGTAGAACAAACTCTACCTTTAGTTCAGATTTTTATCAGTTAAGGCTTGTTGTCAGTATGTGATAGAATACTTAACTATTTTAACTTCCAATGGCTATTTTAGCTAGTGAAAATATATAACACTACCTAAAAGAGTAATTATTCTCAGTGAATAAACAGATCAAGAACACAGAGATTGAGACTAAATATTACACAACACAGATCTTTTAACCATGTATTACTGCAAGATACAGCCCAATTAGCAGAATAAAAAGATCTCCAAGCAAAAAAGAAAGTCTTAATTTCATTAAGCAACTGCCAGAAGTTTCAAGCTATCTCCATGGGATTCACAGACATCATTACCACTATCCTGTTTTATGAAACTACTGTTCTGGTCACAGTAGGCTGCCCACATTACTAACATTAGGTTTCCACTGAAAAGACAAGGCAAGAGCAATAGTACAGATTGAAAGAGACATGATAAAACACACCCCTTAATTTTTACTTCCTTATTTTTATGAATTATCTAAAGCATGTTTTCGAGTTTCTCAAGCACAACCAATTTTCCCTGCAAAGATAATGAAAGCAGTCTTTCCTATTTGTCTCACCTACAAACAAATCCTCAATACGAAAAATAACATTGCTTGTGGTTTTGCCAAAACTTTTTGTTACCTGGTTTAAAAGCTATAAAAATGGTCTTGTTTGATGACCACAATGAAACCCAAAGCCAAGTGTTCTGTCATCACGGTAACCTAAAGAGATCGTGGAGAAAAAGATTCTGGGCCAATTTAGTGTATAAGATAAGATAAAAAGACCAGGTCATTTAATCAGGCCTCAGGCCCAGGGGAATGCGCAAGATGTGCGCGCACCCAGATAGTGGTCCTATGATTTTATAACAAGGTCCATCCAATCCCAGATTTATCGACCACCCAGTTCTGCCCAGTTCTGCCCACTGACACACCCCTTTGGGAACTGGGTCTGGGGTCTTTGGGAACCCTTCTTCCTCATCTTCATCTTCTTAACAGCATGTACAGTCATTGGAGCTCCTCCAAAGTTCTAGGTTTGAAGGTTGTTTTTGTCTGTCATGGTATCTTGTTGTTCAGGCCTAGGGTGCAATATTCTTAAACAGAGGTGATTTTTCTGCATATCTACCTTGAAAAGACTAAACACACTAAAGGAATTTAGAGAGGTTTGATATGAAATGGGATAATGGGGTTGGGTATGTTTAAACTAATAATGGCCAGTCTTCGCGAGTGAAGATCTGGGAAAGGTCTTTACACCTTCCAGCCTGCGCATTGGATTTTTTAGGTGAGACACAGTGTGCGCGGAACTGAGCCCACCCTTTAATCCTAAGGTTCATCTGCCGGGGCCAAGCGAGCTTGGATGGTGGCAGCGAGGTCCTTAGGACATAGACGGGTTGCCTTTAAGGGCTAACGAGCTCCATCTGCCCGGGAGTGTCCCTGACTGGGAATTGAACCCGGGCCTCGGCGGTGACAGTGCCGTGCCCTAACCACTAGACCACCAAAGATCAGTGTTTACAGAGCCATTGTACTGTCTACTCTTTTATATGGGTCTGAATTATGGATCATTTATTGGCACCACTTGCGTCTCTTAGAACGCTTCCATCAGCACTGCCTCCGTACAATTCTAAACATCCACTGGACTGACTATGTGACCAACACCTCTGTCCTTGAACAGGCAGCAGTCACGAGCATTGAGGCCATGCTGCTGAGAACACAGCTGCGCTGGGCAGGGCACGTCTCCAGGATGCAGGACTACCGCCTCCCTAAGATCGTGCTCTGTGCGGAACTTGCCCCTGGCTGCCGCAAGAGAGGAGCCCCAAAGAGGAGATCCAAGGACTGCCTGAAACAATCCCTCAGCCTTGGCCATATTGATCACCACCATTTGTCTACTCTGGCCTCCAATCGGGAGGCCTGGAGACACACCATCTATAACGTTGCTGTTTCTTTTGAGAACACATGCAGGATCACTCTCAAGGAGAAAAGGCAACGCAGAAAGAATCGCGTCTCGTCGATATCACCTGGGGAGTCTTTCTGCTGTGCCTTCTGCAACCGGACTTGTCTATCTCGCATTGGCCTTTTTAGCCATCAGCACTCTTGTAGCAAGTGTGGGTAGAGCCCTTCTCAAATCTTCATTCGAGAAGCCTAGCCATGATGATGAAAATCTGCATTTACTACACAACTATTTCTAAAATCTACAAAATTTAGAAAAATCCAAAAAGTTTAAAAGTATTACCTTTCTATGCAAAGTAATATAATACTTTCCTTTACTTATAATTTTCAGTTTCATGTTCTGCTCAGTCTAACATGCCTTAAAATTTTCTCTTAGTTTTGTTAGAATAAGAATGTATAGCATTGTTGCTGCAGGGTGTCAGGATGTCAAGATGTCAGATATTATTGATGAATAGCTAAAGATTTCTTTCCTTTAGTATTTAAAGTCTTCAGCATTTTAAAATTGCATATCAAATACTTAGTGCAAAAATATTATAGTTTAATTAAAACAAGATAAATGGCCATTTAAATCCAAGGATAATGAGGGATGCAAAGTAACAGGTATGCTTGGGACAAATAATAACTTTGCACTTAGCTTCACCCCTGCAAACCTTTTGTTATGTGAAGAATTTCATTTGTTGCATATACTTACTTTCATTCTGGCCATAATGCAGTTTTGATGCATAAGGATTTGCAAAAGCACGAGTCAGTATAATAATGAGAAAGTAATAAACTCTGTTGAAAGCTGATTGGAGCTCTTTCAAGATCTGTATTTTTAATCTGCACTGCTGTACCTGAATATATGCATGCACAATGCCATGTTGGTAGGACATATGTTTAAAACAGGAAAAAAAGGTTATTGGGCATAGTTATTTGGAGGAATAATCATATGATTGTCTGAAAATGGCATATTTTGTTGCGGTTGAGGCAGGGAGGCGACATGGGTTTCAGGATACCAGCAGCTATTTTATTGCAACAGTGCAGCTACCTTTATACAGTTCTGGAGTGACACATGTACACACAGCATTGGTTTACCACTATCATAACAACTCATGATTGGACATAGAGCCACATGTCCTAACACCATAAGTTGACACTCCTCACAGGAAACCCACTGTGTCACAGACCCTACTGTCCGTGGTTAACCCTCTGCCAGGTGCAAGAAGTTCCTTCTTCAGGATTTCAGCTTACAGAGAGCCCAGAACCAACTGGGCTCCCCAACATATTTAATCATAACAGGAGTGGGTAATTCATCAGATAAATACATGAGTTCTGAAAATTCCACTACTGAACCATCATTTTGTACAGTATCTAGTACCATACATGGCCACTAAGTTCAACCAGAATGAACACTTTGATCGTACAGATGTTATTGTAATTGATTAAACAAGACCTTGAAGCTGACAGTACAGAAAATTATCTGATTGTATGATCATCTTGTAAATAACCTGCAAAATATAAAGTAAAATTAGTTTATTTGTACTTTACACTAATATTTACAAGCGTGTCACTATTTCAAGAGTGTTACAAGGTTTTCTTCCTACAGAAAAGTATACATCACGTGATGGTGAATCAATCCACACTCTTTTGCATCAACTGTACTGCATTTTGTGAAAAACATTTCTTAAAAAGTTTTCTATAATAACATAATTCTACTCTAAAATTTCTTACCCTTAGTCTTTGATATATAATGTTGCTTCACATTATTCATCTGATAACCAACTTGTTTGAAGTTCCATCTGGTAATTTCTTTAAAAATCTCCCTTGAACTTTCTAATTTCACTCCTATGAACTTGATTGTTTGATGATACCTCTTAACACCTCAACCTGTTAAGCCTTACCAATGCCATAGTCTGATCCAACAATGACTAGCCCCACTGGAAGGGACTATATTCTTTTATGGAATATGTGGTCCTCTCATCTTTGAAGAATAAAAGCCCTTAGAAATCACTCGCTGCTGAAACATATTTTTGTTTTTCAGAATGTTATAATAATGGGTAACTTTTTGTTATTTTAAAAATAATAGCTCTTTTTCAGCTACTAAAGGGGAGAAAATGTAACTGGAGGAAAAATTCCTGATTTCCCCTCAATGCTCCCGTCTGTTTTGCTCCTGATCTCATCCTTCCACTAAATGTGTCACTATATTTAATTTTAATTGTAAACAACAAATGTCCTGAAGCAATTTTTCTTTTAAAGCTAAGTTAGAAATCTTTAACAAGTGCTAACACGAGCTTTATTTAATTACATTAAAAACACAATTTAATTACATGTGAAAATGTTACTACCAAAACTTCTGTATTTTTCCCCAGGTAAATGAGACTGCAATACCAAAAGATGCTTCTATTAGGAGAGAGATCAATTGGCTTCATACCCCAAACTTAAATTCATCTTATGTAAAATTGCCTACTGCATGAGATTTTCTAATATTCCTTTCTACAGTCATTCAGAGGTCATCAAAATGTGAGGTCCTACCAGAGTGATCATAGAATCCTAGGATCATCAGTGTTGGAAGAGACCTTTAAGATCATCTAGTACAACCATCAAACAAGGAAACAAGACAAAACCTGTTTGGTACACTTGCTTTGGATTTTTTTCCCCCTATATGAGGGGAAATGAGATTTTGGAACATTCTGAAGCGATTAATATGTGGCACAAGCAAGAAAGCGGCACAAAAAGTGAGGTTGTTTTATTTATATATGAAAAAGGTACATGAATAATCAGTGGAAGTTTTCCAACTATGCAGAGGAAAAGTGGGTAATATTTTAATAGTGTGAGGATAGGCATGTTTCTGGTGTCTTTTGTCAGAAAGTAATCTAGAACTTTTGAAATACGGTGTGCTGACAGGTTTTCTCAGAGTTTTATGCTTTATGCTTACAGAGTATTTCAAAGACCACAAGGTCTTCATGCATGCTATTATTCATGTATTCTTCCTGTCTGTGAAAAGAACCCCTTAAAGAACAAAGGTTTCTGTCACAATGTGAAGCTGGACTGTATATGGAACTCATGCAGCAAATTAATGTAGGATGTAGCCCTTTGAAGAAAATATTTGAGGTGCCAAGTTAGATTCCACTCCATTTTTCTGTGTTTTCATAGGATCACAGCAGATTCAGTTCAGCCCTACACACACTCATTTACTAGAGTTCATTATCTCCTATCATCACTCACGTGCAAAGAGGAGTTGACCATCTTGATCAGGGGAAAATGCACTATGCAGAGAAAAGTTTGTACTAAAATACATCCCTGAGCAGGAAAATATTTTCCCTGCTTAAGCATATTGCTAGAATCTTCAAATGCTTCAATATATATATGATGTATGGGTTAAGTAGGAGAAAGATTGTACATGGATCACATGGCATGTGAAATAACAGCAGTAGCAATATCCATAAATAAACTCCTTGCTTGTATTCTATCCTACTACGATCCCCCAATCTCACACAATAGAGTTCCTTTGTACTACTACAAAGAAGCTTGCCATGGTGACCAAAGGAAAGGCTTAATTTGTGCTTACAAAAGACAAGGCATGTAGAGCTCTTACAATTACACACTGCAAATGCACAGCAGTCATTACAGGAATATTTATGTGAGGGGAAAAAAACACATCTTTTTTTTCTGGTGTAAAGAGACGTTAGCTACTTTGACTTCTGTGTAAATCACATTTACCCTTTAAAGGTAATCTATCACTTTTCATGTGATACTGTTGCTGAAAAAGCAGCTGTGTTCATTTCAATGCTGAATGATTTGTTTTTCCTCTACAAAGGAGCAAAATTGCTTGATTGTTCTGCATGATGCTTTTCTCCTTTCAGGTAAAATGTCAGAGGTGAATCATGACTCCCTTAGTGCAGGGTATTTCTGTCAAAATGAAATTCATAATCAACAGTTAAAACAATTGAGCTGTTTTCCTAATGTCTCATTTCATAGACCTAGATTAACTCCACAAGCCGTCTTTCGTTATAAATCAGATAATCAGCACTGCTGCATTGTTTCTCAGATGACAGCTGTATAGAGTTGAATATCCATCAGATTTCTTTAGAATTGCTACCTTTTTATACTAACATTTTGTTGAATTTTCAAATAATTACACAATAAGGGATTAACCCAACCAAATCCCATAATGCCAAGTAATAGTCAAATGCTTAATTGTTAATAATCATCACATATATCAAGCATCTTTCTAAGTATGACTCTTATTTATTACAATGGCTTAATTTAGATGAGTATGATGAAAAATAGAAATGTAATGCATATGCCAGTGTAGACATTCACACATAAGATGAAAAAAACCAACAAACAACAGAGAGTTATCAAGGATAGAATTTTTGGTCATTACAATTTGTGCACATGAACTGATAGCCAAAGGATAAAAATTCCCACTGTTTTCACACTGAATGAGATTTAAAGAAAGAAACCATATGCTCTCTGACAATCTATGTTGCTTCTGTGTGGAAGGAGTTTCCCATCTGCCTGGAATGCTTTCAAAGACTGGGTTTAGCATCATTCTAGCTAGGAATATCAGCATTTCCTGTTTAACTTGGTTAAAAGTTGTGAGAGACTTGTTAATATCTAATCTGGATCAATAAGTAGGAAAAGGCATTGGTACTCATTTACTACTTTTTCAAGGGATTGACAGATTTTAGAAAGCATTTACCAGATTTACCAGATATTCTGTAAGTGGAAACACTACCATGGGGTCACTATATCCTATAATTAGTTATTAAACTGGGGGAGAGAGGGAAATAGGGTATGAAGGGAGGGGTAGAAATGAGGAATGAATAATTTTGCAGACACGTTTTGTTTTGCAGCAGAATATTGCAACACAATTTTCTGTTGATAGTGGTATGGAAAGTAATAGCATTGTTGGCATAATAAAATCCTTGGATCCTACACTGACTCGCTGCCTGAAGTCTCCAGAAATAAAAAATTCCCTGAAAATCTTTCCTACAGCTAACTGTTTGCTTCTATGCTCAGAGGGTTGAAATCATCCCAGTGTTGAATAAGCTGGTGTGTAGCTCATGACCAAATATATTATGTTATATGTACTAAGAATTTCTCCATCAGCATCTTCATCAACAGCAGAAATTTCCCTGAGAGCATTCAGGAAACTGGAGTGAATTCAAAACACAACAGAGGAAAAATCATTGATAACAAGGGTGTGTTATGTAGTTGGGTAATTGCTACACCACTCACATTGAATATGCAAGACCCACACTTTTACCAGAAGGTATTTCTACCCATAATTATTTAAATATTTTGTATCAAATGTAATATTTGTGAGTACAGAGAGGGAAAAACTAATTACTCTCCTCTTCCTCCCTAAAATAAAGACAACCATATTCAGTTTCAGGAAGACCTTGCAAAATCATCAAAATAGAATTATGTGAGCATTTATTTAACAGAGAGGCAATAGTCTGATGTAAGACCCCTCTTGCTGAACTAGTGAAGGAATCCAGCAGTGCCCTGTACACATGCTGCATCATTCTTTAAGTATGATCAGTCTTCTTTGACATGAGTAGGAGCCTTGCCAAATTCAAAAGCAAATTGTCACTCTTCTGCTCTTGATTTGAAGACTGACTTTCCCTAAATTTCACTTATTACTAGTGTGTATTTTGAAAGTGGGAAAGTAACATGAATTTCATGGTCTTTCTGCTCATAGTGAGAATATCATTCTCCTACTTTTATACTGTCTTAGAAAAACAATTTTTGTTTTTTTCCTAGTTCTCGAATATTAATACTTGGAGCACTGGAGTCATTCCTGATGTCAGACTTTATAGACACCATGGCAAAAGAAAAATGTGATGTGCTTTCTTGGTTTATTTTTAGTAACTCTTTTAGCACCATAATCTATTTCTACGTGTGGTGCTGTGACACCAGAAGTCATAGCTTTTAAAAAGTTACATTGCATTTTTTTTTTGTAAATGAAAACCAACTATGTTTTTAAAAGCTACCATGTTGAATGGAACTCTGAGTGACCAGATCAGGTGAAAGATGTCCTTGCTCAGCAGAAAGGTTGAAGCTCAGTAATCCATAAGGTCCCATTCCAACCCAACCATTCTATGTTTCTATCATCGCCTCTTGACTATGTAATTTCTCTTCTCATTATTACAAACTATGTACAGAACAAATATGATTGTTGAAACTTTTAAAATAATAATACCTAACAAGTGTGTAAGCTCTCTAAAAACAATATAGAAAACAGGGAGGGACACTAGTTTTGTTAAATAAATTAAATAAATCTTTCAAAATAAACACATTTGTTTGTCTAGTTATTATTATGATAGTAGATGCAATGTGATTCATTCTCTCATCTGTACTTCCAGCCTTCCTACTTCTAAACTGAAATGGCCTCATAAAAGAGCACAAGTGTATGCTTTGTTTAATAGTCTTTTTATCATGTAGAAAATATGTTTGTCTATATCGTGCAACAAACATGTTGTTCCAATTCATTTGACTGTGGCAAAAACATGAAACAGATATTTCCCATTCATGTTTCATGTTTTCCTCAAAACCATGGACTCTTTTCCTATGAGCCATTTCTTTCACCACATCTGGAGGAAGTAATATTTTATTTTCTTGAAGTGGTATCACTTTTGTGTCTTACAGTGTGTGTACTGCAGCAATACATTTTCTCAGAAGAGTAAGTAGTAAGAATTAGTAACCCTGTTGAAGAACGAAGGACATTCAGCAGAGTAATCTAGACACAATAGTCTGAAAGAAAGGATTCTGATAAATACTTTCCTAATTTCCATGGGTTTAGCTTGTTATTTGTGCTGATCAAAATTCTAAGTCACTGTTCTTAGGAAATTACTCTATACAGTTTATAATATCCTTTGAATATTAACTGATATTTTCAAACTCAGGGGGTTTTATACCTGTTTTTATACTAGGTTGGTCACAATGAGCCCGAATCCTGACCGAGGTAAATTCTCATGAGATGAATGGGTAATAACAGCAAAAAGACATCAAATTCTGACCATCCTAAGTCATTTATTTAAAAAGAAGTTAAGCAATCCAATAGAAGATTTTTTTTTTTTTTTAATGAAAACTGTTAGGTATCTTCTATTCAAATGAGGCCTATTTGAATAGAATTTTTCTAAGATTTCAAGCTCACCAGAGTTCTTCTAATGACCACTCTAGTTCTGATGTACTATATCCTCCATTTCTACTTGAGAGATAAGCATCCCAAAATTTCAATTGTCTCAGGAGAATTGATGGAGATCGACCCTTTTTTTTTAGATTAGGGACCCTTGAGAGTAAAATATAAACGAAAAATTCTCAAATTTAGAATGCATCTAGTAAATGCAGTAATGCCTTAGGAACTAGGTACCTATATTTAGAGTTAAAAATTTTACCTATACCTAAAGTTAAAACTTTTTTCATACACGTGTATTGTACAGGATAAGAATTCCTTAACATCAAGCCTTCTCTGAACACTCTTGCAGCTGCCTCTCTTGCTACAGCAGAATTCCAACCTTAACTTCATTTTTCACACTATAAAGCATGATATTAATCCCTTTGGTCTCAGGGGATATGAGTAATACAAATAGCTTAGATATAATGTCATATTTATTTTTGTTGGTGTGCAGTAGAAGAATGTGATTTATTTTTCAGGTTTTCATAAAAATTAACATTTCTGAAAGCAAATTCCAGTAACCACAGATTTTTGTGCACTGCACCCCTGAAAAATCAAACAGAGAGCATCTACACAAAAACTACAACAAAAGATTCTGTGCACAGCTGGTAGCAATCAAAGGCCCAATATTACCCGGTCACCGGAGGGACCTCTTGTCAGTGCTGCCCAATGACAAACAGCAGAGAGGGAAAAACAAAATATATTTTTCCTTAGGAATTAGACCATAGAGAAAATAACTTGACACAAAATATATAAACAATAAAGCAAGTAGTTTAGTTATTTTCAAATATACTACGTTTTCTGCTCAGCGTTTCAGTCCCTGTTCAGTATAATGTTTTCTGGGTACTGTAACAGGCACTTCATCAATAAATAGCGATAAGATAGTTAAAATATTAAGATGAGTAAAATGAGAAAAGTCCGGGTTAACAGCTCTGAAAATTGTTAGAATGAGTATTTACATGTTTATCTCTGAATTAATAAAGCACCAAAAGGTGTGAGAAAATGCATTTAAAAATATGACACAAAAGCGCAGTCTAAATAGTCGTGCCTTTTGCAAGTATGAGTGCATAGTAAAATGAGGCATATTGGCTACAGTACCCACTAGACTTACAACTTTTTGAGGTGCAATAAGCTAAAAATGAGAGGGCTAAAAAACTTGGTAGCGAGGTAAGTACAGAAAACTGAGTTCTTTCCCATTCCAGCAAGAGATTTACAACTAAATTCACAGTCTTACTTAGGTGCTGAAGACAAACACTGAGATGCCACTGAGATTTTTTTAAGTACTGTTCAAGTGACATCTACATCCACAGGTGCAGGCAGTCCTAGTGACATCTAAATCCACAGGTGTAGGCAGTCCTACTGCATGTGAACTTTCGTATCATTTCAGTTTTCAGTGGAAACCACAAACAAAACCCTCCTAAAACCTAGTGCTCTGCAGTCCTGTCTTCCATTCCTATCACTGGGGGATGTTTAAATCAAGTATTACTTAAATTTCACAGGTCTGCTTAGCAAATAATGCCACAGAAAATCTGCTTGAACTGTTATAGTTTACACTCTCACCTGCATATGATTTACAAACCTGTTTTTTTCTTCTGAATGCTCTATGGTGGTGATTCACTCTGGGCTGGAAGAGATATCCTTTAGACTTGGATCAAGACATGGAACTAGTTTCTCACCTACCATGAAAACAGTCAAATACTGTTTCATATCACAACAGATGAGAATTTGTCACTTAGAGCCAATCTAATTGCACACCTGGGTAACACAGATGATGCATCTTCTTTGCTACTGTATTTTACTGGGAATCTGACAGGACATGAAGTATGGAGTCAGTTGAAAATTCTATTACTCAGCAGTGGTTTGACCTTGTATATGTCAGCTGCAGAAATTTTATTTCTGGTATTGAAACATAAGCATTCAGCTTAAACAAAAGCTTGGAATATCTTTTCTGGTTCCTCAAGAGGGGTTAAGTGCCTCCCTTTCAGCTCTTCCAGAGATTGGGCCCTCTGAATCTCATCTGCCTGTCTTTATAATGTATAATAGTTCTTCCTTACACACAAAACATTCTCTGAAAATAAAAAATTGAATTATGAAGACCTCAGTTTAGTTTCATCCATTTATAAAAACCAGAAAGGTTGCTCAGTTTGAATTTACACTTTCAATTTAAATAACAAAAAAAACCAAAAACTAGTAGTGGTTGATTTCCCGTCTTTCTGTTTGTATCTACTTTATTTTGAATAAACAAGGAACCATATTGGGGTTTTACAAAATTCAAAGTGCTCAAAGAGAAAAGTTTCATAAATGTCAGGATTCATGACACCAGTTTGCAGGCACTGACTGGACTGGACTTTGACATCACTGGAATACAACCCTGTACTAAAACAACCATAAAGCAGCAGTGACAACCTCTGAGCTTGCTGACAATAGGTATAACAAATGGGTGCTGCTGCAACATTTTAAGAATCATCTTATGCAAGGATTAAAACATAAACTAAGGAAACTTCCTCAGAAATAAAAGACCTGTATCTTCAAAAAGGAAACTATGAAGCAGCAATATTGTGTCCAGCTGTTCTACTAGTTAAATAAGTTCAATAAGACCAGCAATAATGTGTCTGAGAAAAGGGACCATCTTTAAAAACATGCAAATCCTCTCTTTTCCCACAGTGATATATAAAAATAGAAACAATATAGGCAATTTAATGTAAACTCTATGTAATAAAATAAATCCTCAATGTTGTTGCCAAGGTCATCAATTTTTTTAACAATAAAAATTTAGGGATAAAATAAACTCACATTTAAATGAAAAGGATGATGTCTAAGACTTCTTCTAGCAGTGACCATACCTACACATTAGTTCTCTAGGGAGGTGAGTGACTTGCAAGAACATCATTACCCATTGTATTCTACTGTCATTGACATATGCTGGAGTTAGTAGGAACTGAAATTGAAATTTGTTACTATGTAGTTTTGTGTATTTAACCTCAAACCCGATCTAAATCTGATTACAGATAACAGAACATATTCTTTACAAGGGATTTTTTTTTTTTTTTATCAGTCTGGAGACTAGACCAATTCAATATTCTTAGTCACTGAAAAATGAAAGATTAAAAAAAAAAAAAAAGAAATCCATCATGTCTGAATACTTTTCAGTGGCAGGAAAAGCAAGAACTTACATTTTTTTAAAATATCGCAGAGACCCAAAAAGAAAGATAGAGAAAACTATATCACAAAAGAAGAATAATATAAAATTAGAAATCTGCAATATTTAGCTCTGTTTAAAAAAAAACAAAAAACAAAAATAAATCTTTGCTTTAGGTTAGAATTAGTGAACATCAGGTGTCTCATTGTGTTCTGTCAAGGATACAGTCTGTTGAAACATGCACATGCACAAATTTCTAGCATACTTTAAAACATACTGTAATGAAAATGTAATTATTAAAATAAAGTCAAGTACGTTTATTCATGTAGGTTACAGCCTAAATAAAACATGAGAGAATATTTATATCAGTCAAAAATATTTCAGTGTTCTTGAAAACTAAAATTGAAAGTGGAGAGCATAGACATATCTAAGCTGCTGTTGTTAGGTTGTTTCGCAAACCATAGATTTCAGAAGAGATTCCTCTCTATTGACCTACTTACACTCAATGGAAAGACTTTTTCCCACTCAAAGTCTTCACAGCAAAACTATTCTCCTGAATTATTCTAGTCCAAAGTCTCCCTTATACAATAATTTAAAGAAACTCACTCCAATTATCAAAGTAAAAAAACATGTATTCACTGTATAAATGGGTCTGAGATAGCAGCTTCCAGAGATATAGGAAAGCAAAAATAGCAGCTGTGAAATACCTCTTGCTTGCTAATCAGTATTTGGCAACTCAAATTACAAAGCAAGGCTATAACTACTTTTTCAATGACCAGCCACAATGGGAAAAAAAAAAAAAAAAAAAAAAGAAGGGAAAAAAAAGAAAAAAAAAAAAAAAAAAAAAAAGAAAAGAAAAAAAAAAACCAGAAAAAAGAAATAAGAAAAAAACAGGAAAAAAAAGAAAAAATAAGAAAGAACAAAAAAAAAGAACAGACAAACAAACAAAAACAAAAAAAAAAAAAAAAACACACAAAAAAAAAACACACACACAAAAAAAAACAAGACCTGTTTAGAGATATTCCCTAACAAAACACTAGACAATACTGCAGCTTTATTTAATTTTGCATGGCAAATCTTGCTCAGGAAAAAGATCCAGACATAAATTTTATAGATGATAAAATACTTATAAATCAGATACTAAAATAATATAAGATCAAAAAAAGGAAAATATACTGTAGTATTATCCCTCTGAGATTTAATCTACCATAATACCACCATATAACCTGCACTTAGAAATATGCATGTATTCGTTTGATCCACATCTTCCATTTTCCTTTCAGGAGCTTTCACTTTGAATGGTGAATATCAATAATACACATTCTTTTCACATATAGTATTTGCAAACAATAAGATTGGAGGGTATAAAGGATTCTTCTTGTTTTAACATAAAGGCTACTCAGAGAGGGAGTGGGTCTAATGGTAAAGTATTTTCACTATTTACTCAACAGAAAGGCAGATGAGTTCAGATTACTTCTTCAAAGGCACAGAGCTAAACTGAAAGGCCAGCTTGTCAGCAAATGTTTAACTACAATGAGATTCATGCCTGCCTACAGTACACTAATTGGATATTTCATCATAATTTTAGTATGGGAAATTCCACATGGTAACCCTATAGCAGGCTTACACCAAATGCTGGTCTGAATACAATTAATAATCTCTGGATATTTAGTGTCAAGCTTCTAGGAAGAATCTCCTGTGATTGAGGCAAAAGGAACTTGAATTTTGGAAGCAGTTCAGAAAATGTGATACTAGTAAACAAATACTTGTAAGGCCTGTAAAAAAAAGCAGGGGAGGGGGAACTATTACCACAAAGCAGAATGCAACATGAAGTGAATTACCTTCATGAAAATTTAATGCAAATGATATTGAAGCAAAGCTAAGTTTTATGCAGTGTTGTTGAAAGGAAGCTGGTAAAATGACAATTTATAGAGCGTTTTCTCTTTCTTGCTTGCCACAGGATATAGCACTAAAAGGAAGGAAAGGCTTTTTTACATTATTACTTTTGCAGAATATTTATATGTTTACAACCTGAGTATCATTTTTCAGAGTAGAGTTTTCTCATTAAGACCATACCTGGTTTTTTCCTTACATCCCTATATCCTTCTTCGAGTGTGCACATTGATATTCCAAATCCTGCTCTGTTACACACAAATATCCTTAACTCTTCTTAGAGTGTAATCTGCACTGATTAAGTATGACTCGTTATTTATTCTCTCAGTCAAAACTCTTCTGTAAGCTGAGAAATAATACCTAACATCCCACTTGGTAATAAAACTGTTGTGTTGTTCCCTAAAGGGATAGGATACAAAAAAGTACCTACTCCAAAATGTGGTGTGAAGCACCATGTTTATACCTTAATGGGGAACTGCCTTGGAAATTCTCAAAGCTATGTTTTGCATGATGACCCAGTTGTCCCATCCATTTTCATCCCAGCAAAGACAGGCATAAAAGACAGGAGGTCACCTACAGAGATGGTGAGTTTACCTGTCAGGTGTCCACCAAACTGTTCTCTCGCATTCTGTCCTTGACTTGGAAGGGCACAGAAAATACGATGAGAGGCTTGTGGTTCCAAATAAGGGCAGGGTCAGATCACTCACCAATTACAGTCACATGCAAAACAGACTCCACTTGGAGAAATTAATTTATTGCCAATCAAAAGTCAGAGTATGATAATGAGAAATAAAAAATAAATTTTAAAACAACTTCTTCCTCTGTCCTTCTCTCCTTCCTGGGCTCAGCTCCAGTTCCATCTCTTCTCCGTCTTTCCCCCAAGTGGCACAGGATAATGGGGAATGGGAATTGCTACCGGTTCATTTTATGTTCCCTCCTCCTCACAATTTTCACCTGCTCCAGTGTGGGATTCCTTTGTCTAAATGTGGTCCTTCAGAAACTGCTCCACTGTAAGTACCTCCCATGGTGTGCAGTGCTTCAGGTACAGACTGCTCCAGTGCTGGCTCCTCTCTCCATGGGACCACAGGTCCTACCAGTCTCCTGTTCTAGCATAGGTTGTTCATAGGGTCACAGCCTCCTTTAGCCGTCCACCTGCTCCAGCATGGAGTATGAAACTCCAGCATGCTTGGTTTTTTTATTCTTAGTATACCAAGATATTGTTCTGCTTCTTTACTATTTAACGCTACTACTCCTCTGCTGCCCAGACTTCAAAGAGCCTCCAAAGACTCTTTGGTGAATGCGTATTTGAGGTATCATTCTGCTTACAATGAATTGTGTTGAAAAGAGTTGTCAAGACTTTAACACAGAAAGAAATCAACCTAGTGATGGTAAATGCTCTGTGGTCTCACAGGGATAGTCTCATTTGTTAAAAATTTCAAGCTATACAAATGAAATGTTCTTTCCCTTTGCATAGAACTTTATGCGGAACTCATGTATATGACACTTAGAATCCTGTAGTTTTCTTGTGTGACAAGTGTAAACAAGTAAAATTAAAGGAAGTTATATAATTTAGGTGTTTGGTTGGTTTGTTTTTTTTTTCAGCAGGCAGGTGCTTATCTACATCTGTGGGAATTAGCGCAGTTTCCACAGCTCACTTCATTGCCTAAAACTTCATAATATTGTTTTATAGGGTCTTGTTTTCTTAGGTTTTCTATCTTGTCTTTTTTGGGCCATCAGGCAATGTTTGTTCACAACATATTGTTCATATTCTAAACTAAAAATTTACAGTCTGTGCTTGTAATTAGATTTTCATATCCAGGAGGTAAGCTTTGAACATTATAAAGTAAAGCTGACATTAGAAAAGAGAAAAATTTAAAAAAGCATCTAACAAAAGATCCAATATAGTAAATCTTCTATGAAATAACCACAAAATTTTCTAATTCAGGCAACTGATTTTTGCATAATGTCAACTTTGTAAAAAAATCCTCTCTGCAACTAAATCCTTCTTCGCACATATATTCTGATTTATAGTCTATTAATTTTCCAAACAAATAAGGGAAAATTTGTATCTTTTTTTTTTCTTTGGGGTGTTGTTGAATCCTGGATGGGAAGGTGAGATGAGGCTTATTCTACTTTCAACAGGGTGGCTAATTAACCTTCAGCTGCAGTTGTCCTCCGTGTAATTTACATAACCTTTACAAAGTTTTAGGGCATGTATGAAAGACATCCTTCAACTAAACAACATGTCATCTCGTCAGGATTAGACACATGTTCTGGCGTGAAGTCCCAAACAATGGGAGGTGCCACACGCCCTACCAGTTTGCCAAAATTTACCCATGCTCCTTGCCATCCAGAAACTGGCCTTTCCAAGACTCTTCCCAAAGTTCCAGCGAATCTTCTAGAGGTCTGACCTTTCCTACAAGACGAAAAGCAACACAACATCATTCTTCTAGTTTTAAATAACTCTTTCATCGCCTTCACTAGTACTAGGATTGTCACTAAACAATTTAAGTAAAAATTGGAGTCAATTGTAATGATAGGGATCTTCTTTAGGAGGCCTTTGATGTCAAAACTGAGGGAAGTGAAATACTCCTTCCATTCATTCCAATCAAGGAAAGTGAGATACTCCTTCCATTTATCCCAATCAAAGAAAGGGACATACTTCTCCCATTCATTTCCAGTTGGGCGTTTCCCTACAGGATAGCCCAAAACAGGCACAAATATAGTTAATACAATGAAATAAGTAGTTAGAATAGCCATCGTTATATTATTCTTTCTCTCTGTTCTTAAACAATAGGTTTGTTTATATAAACAAGTCTCTCTTGGCAGTTTTCCTGGTAACTGTTTCAAAACAAACCAGGATAACCAAAACAATCTCCCCGTATGGGCCACCAGAAAATCTGTGATAGTTTGGACCTGGCTCCCTGCTAAATGCCCAAAAGTTATGACAGCAGCTTCATTCCCCTTTCCCTTCTCCTCTTAGGGCAGAGAAAAAAAACTATAAAAAAATTAAAGAACCCAAAGTCAAACTACTTATATAAAAATATATATATATTTACGTAAATTACAGTTATATACAGTTAAGATGCTATATACACAGTAAAAGGGAATCCACCCCCTGAAGGGATAGGGAAAGGGGAAAAAAGGGACAAAAGGGAACAAAAGGGACACCGAACAGGTATACCTGATTGTTGGAGTTGGCTTTATATCTGTAAAGAGCATAATCACGGTGGTTAAAACAACATGTATTATAAGTGATTTTTAGGTGTGATATTAACGTCGAGCTGCAGCTGCAAGTATCACCATGTAGCAAGTGGTTGCCATGGACGTCGTGCCCAAGAGCAAGTGTCAGCTACTATTGGACAATTCATGGAGCCACAGCAGCTCGACCAATCCCTGTTATTATGTTGTCCCGGCATACATATGTATGTTCTCTCCATGTTTATGTATTACCCTATACCCAATCCTAGTTGGAGGATTAGCATACTCCTCCCATTCTCCTCCCACATTCCTGAACCTTCCTTCCACAACCCTATAAAAACCCTCCATTTTTTAATAAAGTTGATTCAGCCTCGTTGTTACCCTTACACTGAGCTAGCAGGTTGTCGTTTACTTTCTCTTTTAACTCCAACACCTGATCAAACTCAAGAATTATACTAGTAATTAACAAAACAGATCTCACCACTTCCCTTAGAAAAGCAGGATTGGCAGACACAGCCAGCACTCTCCGAACCCCCCACATGGCAGGCCAGCGGTCGCTGCAGGCCTCAGCTTTAGATAAGCGAGACCAACACAAGGACCTACAGTTCCCGACCTTCGCTGGAAGAGAAGAGAGCGAGGTCTCTAATCTCCAACTTATTTATACTCTAGTTTACGTAAAAATCGTATGGAATACTGGGTACTTGGCTACTTCCTTGGTTACAAACTGGTTACCAGGAAGGCCTAGATCAAAACCATTACACTACCTATGCAAGGCTTTATAGTTCAGAGAGATGTAAGAGTTATCTGAGCAAGTCTGGTTATAAGAAGGAGTGTAGGCATTTGACACTGAGCTTCCACAGGAGTGGTTTGCCCCACTGGATGATATTGCATCATTGGATTTAAGTAGTTCATTATTTTATAAAACATTAGAGCACACCAGTAAACTGATTCCGTGGTAGTCAGCAATAGGTTACCAGTGACTATGATCAAAGACACCACATTCAGTGGTTACCACAAAGGGTCAAATATTTCTTTGCTTCCTTGTTTTCTTCTATCGTATGTAAGGAAGCAAGGCCAGAGGGATAGGATTCAGTTTGCCTAAACACAGGCATTTACTAACATTTGAGATGGTTTGTTATCAAGACATCTGCACAGGATGAACCTTAACTCTAAGACCATGGACTACATTCATGTCAGTGAAAGCTGAATTCAGGAATTTTTTCAGTATGAAAGTCACACTCAAGTCTGACAGAATCCTGCGGGCTGATGAATACCAAAGCATGTATTTTACTGTTAATTAGCAGAATGACTGTCTAAAAGTGATTAAGAAATAATTTTCTTGTGATTCATTAATGAAAGTGGATTGTTAAATGAATTACCACTTTTTGCTAAGTTACTTTTGAGACAAGAACTCTGTTTCAATCATGCATATCATAAATAGGCACAGAACTAGTACCTTAGCCTGCATTCCAATATGGAAGAACAATATTGAGTTTTTTCAGTTGTTAAAGGGCAAAGCCAACATATTTTCAGATATCTTGTATAATAACTTCATATAAATATTGAAATGAAGAAGCACAATCCTGGCTTCTTTGTTCAGGTATAGTTCTGTTCTAATTTTAGTATCAAGGTTTAAATCTGAAATGAGTATATGAAAAATACTCTTATTATCCAATAAGATGAAAGCAAAATAGACAAAATGTTGGTACAATGATTTGATTCTAAATTAGGAATTTCATTTAGCCAAGATCTCTGCTGGGGATCCTGAAAAAAAACTCTCCAAAGATTGTTACCCTTATTCCTTCCTACTTCTTGTCTGTCACAGTCCTCTAAGAAAATCTGACCCCAGAACCAGAGAGAGCTTGGGGCATCAAACAAGCTTTGTCTATTTGCTGTCTCAACTTAGGGGTTTGAGTTATATTGTGAAAATAAACCTTAATCTTCCACACCAAATAATAAAAACTCTTTTTTAAGTCCTCAAAGCCACTAAAATCATGAGGGTGTTAGAAGGAAAATTAAGGATTTTTCTGAATTTAAAGGTTTGGACATTTATTTGGGTGTAATGATTTACCAACTAAGAAGATTTGGGTGTATTGATTTACCAAGAAGAGAGAACCTGGGTAACCCTAGAGTCTCAAGTTTCCTAATATATCACCATATGACATGATAATGCCACTTTCTTAGCTTATCTCATGACAGGAAAAGGAAAATCTGCACCACTAAGTCATGCAATGGTTTCAAGTGGAATTTTTTCGTGAACAGTGTCTTCATTGTGCAGACAGAGATCTATCAATAAAATTAGAAACAGAACATAAAAACAAAAGAAAAAATATTTTAAATGTTTAAACCAGAGGTTATTTTCTTTGCCAATTATATCCAACTTAGTATGGTTTTCATTATCTAGGCAGTAAAAGGGAACAGTTGTCCTGAATTGCAATAATCAGAATCCATGACATCCAGGACTGTGACTATTTTATGATAACCACATATCCTAGAATAACCTTTTTTGCCATTGCAACGAAATAACGAATCTTTATAGTATGAGCCAAGTATGTATTTTCCTTGTTTGTAAAATTTAAACTGGCAGTTCAGAATGTTTAACAGCAGTTACAGCTGAGGTTTGAGGTTCATGTGGATTAAACTGCCCACTTACTATGGCAATGAAGCAACCAATCCAAACTATGCCTTGATCTAAGTAGGTTTTTTAGTCTACTGTAATGAATCCCACACTGAAATTTGTATGCAGGTCTGCAAACTCAAAATGATACTTCTTCACTACCCTTTTTGATAAGTATATGTATTTATATATGCATGCCTAGATACATTTGCTTAACAGGTCTCCAAGCATGGAAGAATGATGGACTCATTCCTTCCTTTCTGTTAAGATTTCTAAATACTTCACATCCAAAAAATAATAGTAGCATAAAATTACACTGGAAGAATTCAGATGTTGCTCTATAAACCTCTTAAGCTCCCCTGCCATACAAATGAAAACTGAATCTCAACTCCAAAACCTAAAATAACTTGTCTGCTTTAAGACCAAACTTTTCCAAGAGCTGTTTTTTTGCTAAACCAATGTAATTAAAAAGCTCAACTTTTGAGCTCTAAAATATCTTGCTCTCTGTAATTGTGGTAGGTTATGGGTTAACAGTTCTAAATTATTAGTTATGAAAAATCCTGTCTAAAGGTACACCAAAGTCATCATTTTTAGCAGAAAAAATAATTTTAAGGAGACTGAGTAGTAAGAAATATGAGATTCAAGAGTTAGAGATATTGAGAAAACATAGATAATTCAAGGTTTAAATATTGATTTAATATTTTTCTGGGAGAAAGAAGTTTCACTAAATTTCTTAGCAACCTACCCCTTAAGCTCCTCCATTTTCTGAGAGATTATGATTTATCCCCAAAATCCAAGTTTCCAAAAGTCATGACAAAAGGAACTCAAGAATGATTACTTTTTTCTTTTGGTTCCTAATCAGAGATTTGACTAATTTGACAATTTTTTCCGATTTGTCCCTGGAGTGGAAAGATTTGATGCATTCACCTTTTCAAATTTTTAGTTAGGGTTTGGAATACTTTAAATACAAAAGCAGATTTTAAAAAAATATGAAACTTTCCAGTACATGAAGCAGAATTTTAAACTAGGATAACATAAATCTGAATTTGAAAACATTATTAAATTTGGTTGATCAGGTAATTCTCAAGACTATTAATGGATCTTTCCAGAGAGACTGAGAAGATCAGAAACATTTAAAAAATAGCATTAATTAAGGTTAAGTCTCCTTGTTAAAAGCTGGTTATTTGAGTAACTTTTAAGTATTTCTGACGTGGAATGTTGTTATTTTTCACTTGTATATATGCGTTAATTCCACTTGGAAACTCAGTCAAGGGATGCAAAAGCCAAACATAATAAAAAATTTATGATGAATTTTCATAATTTATGAATATTTGTATCTTAGGAAAACTTTAATACATAAAAGAGCAAAATAAAAAAAGTTTCAGAAATGTGTTTAACATCAACTATTGAGCTAGTAGGCTAAAAAAACTCTTTGGTTTCTTCCCACATTACTGCTAAAAAATCCACTGGTAGTTAAGAGTTAGCAATGAAATTGTGCATTCCTTCCATAATAATTTAAATTGCTGTCAAGGTCATAGGTAAATGCACTTAATTAATATTTCAGGCAACAAGATGTACAATATGCACAGAAGTCCTTAATTTGGTAATCAATGTGGCCATAACAGATGGTTGAAAACTTTGCTGTTTTGAAAGATTCTTCTTATATTTGCTATAAGAGAAACTCTGTTTTAAAATCAAGGCACATTTATTCTATCTATCAAACCTTTTTCTCCCAGTAATTGAGAACATGGACATATCATCAATCCAGTATTTCATTAGTGTTTGTATATAGTCTATACCAGCTCATTTAGACATCCTCGTTTTTCGGTGTATGCCCCATACTTCTGACATCTGGGATGATGGATATTCTTGCAAACAATGTAATTAGTGGTTAGAACTTGAAGAACCTCCCATTTTCTGCAAAGGAGTGCAGACTTCTGCTAAATATCGGGAATGCACATGAAGTTCTATGGAAATCAGCTAGCAAATAAATTAAATTGAAAAAAAAAAAAAAAAAGGCTTTCTGGTCTGGTTCTGAGAGTGGCCAACTAAGGAAACAGAAGACTTCAAAGACTACTATGTTAACGCTCACCAGAAGTGTAACGGAGAAAGAATCGAAAGGAAGTGCAACAGGAAGGAATTTGAGCAAGCTCGCAGCAATAGCACCTAAAACCACAATAATCACAGAGAAAGTCCACCAGGCCTAGTTACTTGTTATACGTGAACAATGCTACAATAAGAAAAGAAATTTGTATTGAAAGACATTCCCAGACATTTTCAACAGTATTACATAGTTATGAATGAAAACTTTCTGCAAAAGTACAGTGAAGGATGATACTCTGGGGTTTTTTCCATGTAATAATAGAGGCACCATGTGACATACTCATTACCACAAAGATGCCGCAGATATCTTGTATTCAATTGTGATAGAAAACTGAAATAATCCTAGTTGCTGTTATGTGGCTGTTGGCAAATATGAACTGTTGCTAGTAAGACATAGAGTCGTTATTTTAAACATCAGAACAAATGCACTGGAGGAAGCAGGTAAAATATACTATTGTGGATTTGTTTTCTATCCTAGATCAACTCACAATTTGTTACTGAAATAAAAAATCTTCAGCCAGAGATAATCAGTATCATTGCTGTATTCTGAGATTTTTCTTTTTATGTTTTCTTTACTCTCTTTATTCTTTTTTCCTTTTATTCAGTAAGAGAGAATTCCAGAAAGAGCCTTTGAAAAGCTCATAATGATAGATAATGTTTGAGAGATCAGATTGTCCATTTGAAGGTAGAATAACTGGAGATTCATGAAAATTTATGCAGATAGAAAATGGACTGTAGAAGCTGAAAACATTAATTACTATGGAAACAAACTCATTTATAACTATGAAATAGTTCAAGTGCACTATACTATACTTCTTTAATATCATCTATATTCTCATGCAAAAGGACTTTTATTCAATTGAGTTCTGTTGAGTCAAATATTTTTAGTTACATTTTTATTTCTATATTAGGGAAAAAGAAACACGAGCTATTAAATATATCATATAGTTTGAAGAATAATCCTGTTTATGAAGCTTCAAGTATGTTAATTGTTATATGTGTTTGAACACAGTTTTTATCTGCAATTTCTTGAAACTGTTCTCCAATTCTCCTTTATTCATTAAAAAAAGTAGTGTTAATTTAAAAGGAAAGTGTTGGTGATAGGCTTTCATGAGTTACTGTATCCTCTGCAATAAAATGTACTGTAAGCCTTGTCCAATTAAGGGGAATAATTCAGTAGTATTTTGTAATGGTTTGGACTGTGTCTAACAGCTTTTTTCAATGAGCTTTTCAATAATAAAATAAGTTGCTTTATGTTGGCTTGTAGCAGTATTTCACTAAGTGTATGTGGTGGAAAGTGAACTTACAGCAATGTATCGAAACAAGAAAAGGGTGAATTTACAGGGTTTGCTTTATCAGTAACAATTTTCGTCTAGATTCACTAGCCACATGGGGATCCATCTGCTGAAATTAGTCTTCAAACGGTAAAGCTACAGCCCAGCCTGTCTAGCTGTATTAAGGTAACAGACTACAAAAAGGGCTGGAGCAAGAAATTTCCACTTCAGGGCTGGTGAACAGTAAAAGAATGTGTCTGCTGTTGACAGTATCAATCCTTCATCTCTTGACATGTCATATAAAGTCTGCACAGCAAAATGAATGTGTCACTGTAGCACAGCACTGCTAGTTTAGCACAGTGAAGTTCTGTGGTGTGTTTCCACCTGTATTGGTATTCAGGAAACTAATTTCTCCAGGATACCTGGCTGCATTCTCCGCTTGCAGGTGCATAGTGACATCTTGCTGATTCTTCTTCAATTTAGTTGCTGTTCCTGCTAGCTAGCTGGTACAAATGTCCTGCTTGCACCTTCCTATTGCTAGCAAGGAAGTTCCCTGGATTATTAGGCCAAGGCCTTAGAGATTTTGCACAAAGAGAGATTTAATCCTAGTCACAGTTTTTTCTGAGGCCTCAGAAGAAGGAAGGCCTTAAATCTGTGCCTTAGATGATTAAGGATGTATAACTTAAAAAAACATTAAGATTTTAAATTCCAATGAGTCATATTATTTGCACAGTGCCCTGGTTTTGTTTTATACCAGAGAGAAGGGATCTCACTGCTTCACTTTCATAAATAATAGCAAGCATTTGTATCTATAAATAAAGCTGTAAATATACCCTGTAAATATAGCTTCTTAAAATTCTGTATGTCTTTATTTAGTGTCACTACATTTATTATGGACTTAAAAATTACCCTAATTCTACAGGAAACACTAGTGAGATAGATTGGAGGTCCTCTAGTGTGGCAGCAGTATTCTCTGCAGAGCTCCAGTCCAATACAAAGGAAAGAGAAATATTGCTAAAATAAGCAAAACCAAAACCAAGAGTTAAACAAACAAGAAAACAAACAAAAGGAGAGAAAGCACCAGCTAAATAAATAATAATAAAGGCCTATGTTCAGAAAATTTATTTTGGGGTCTGCACATCCTAGCAGGGATAGAAAATTCTGACAGGAAGTGTGAGCCAAATTCATCGTCAGTGAATTTGTGATGAATTCTTCACAGGTTGCATCACTCTGTAAAGAGCCCTCAAGTAAGAAAAATTAAATATATATATAGATGGAGGAACTCATCCACCCCCACATGAATTCATCCTTAATAATCCACTGAAACTCATAAAACATAAACCACATCAATCCCCCTCAGTACAAAACTAGTTATTAAATGCAAACCCCAATATACCATAAAGCTCAAAAGAAAATGGAAAAATGACACTAGCAATGTACTGTGAATGTGAATGTTATAACATATGGAGGACAAGTTTATAAAACAGCAAGACATGCAGATCTAAAATTAACACACTTCAAGCTCCTGTGGAGATTGTACTGGACTTCAGAAAAGGGTTACTAATTATATTTAAGAGACTCTAATGAATCTTGGGGACATAAAAAAATAAGCAATGTGTTCCTGAAGTGTGCTTAAAGGTCTAGATTTTGGTGACATTGCAGTTTAAATTCAGTGGGGAAGTGTCTGCTTTCTCTTTGTTGTTTTTGCTACTTTGGCTATCCTATACTGCATAGATGACTCCTTGGGGACATGTTCCCCAGAACAAGAGAACTATTCCTGTAATAATCTGCTCCTCTGCACCAACTTAACTTATTGTGAAAACATTAAGATTAATGTTTGTTTATAGAGGTTTTCAGTCCTTCTTGGTTGGCAGATGCTGCTGCTCCCTTGCACTGGTAAACGGAAAGAACACTTTGTACCATAGCATCATAGCATTTGATTTATAACATACATAATATTACAGCTCACATTCATTTAAAAATTTAAATGGCTGTTCGACAAAAAAAGAGAGGAAAAAAAGAAATAGGAGAGTCCATCCTGACTGGTGCTTGTCCAGGGAATCTACAACTTTATTTGAAAATTTGAATGGCCTTTTGTCACAGTGGTAGCAAGGCCCATTCTAACCAGTAGGAAGCTCAGATAGTTTTTGCACTGCTTCTGAAGTTTGAACTGAACTGTCCAGAGATGTTCTTTGGTTGTTCTCATGTTGGCCTACTGCATTCCCTAAATTGTGTGACCAATTTCATAAAAGTGTACTTAACTTTCAAGGTTGTGTGGGGTGTTCCTTGTGACTTTTAAAAGAATGACAACTCCTAACAAATTGTTAGGCATTTAATGAAGCAGCGACTTTCATAAGTATTATACTGCTGCAAATAACAACTCACGTACTGGAGTTCAGCTATGTAGCTGTTAGACTGTGCACACTCTGCTTAGCCTTACAATGAAGATCAGCAGAGTAACTAAACCACATGATAAATTTTAGCTGCAGTTGGTTTGTCATCCTGACATGCTCCTGTTTCCTTCATTATTTTTCTGAGCTGCATGAGTGAACTGTTTGGAGTAACACCCAAACACCAGGTGGCCAAAGGAGCTAACCAGTGGGGAACATTTTATTCTCACATGTTTGCAGACAGGTAAACTGCAAGAGCACAAGGCCTTAGCATATCTCCTTGTTTGCAACAGGACTTGTTCACAGGTATTGAAACAAGTACAGTTTCCTTCTTGCTGCACACTTCTGCACTGCAGATTGGAGTTCACTGGAGTGGTCCCACGCTGTTTCCTCTCTCACTGATAATTTGTTTAACTTTTAACTTATCCCTCATGTTGGTGAGCAAATACTGTTCACCTTTCACCCTGAAAATTGTACCTTCAATGTATTTTTGCTAAGGTCAATCAGTACATCAGTTTTAGACAATTATCAGTTCAGAAATTATTTTTCTGATACTGAGCAAATGAAGAAATATCAATTTTACAAACTCATTAGTTTGTATTGGATACAATTTACTAACATATGGAAAGAAACATTTTCTGCAAGTCTTTTTCTCTCAAAAAAAATACTCTTGGTTGACCTGATAATTTGAGAATTATAAGTAAGGGTTAAAGCCAGTATTATTTTAATCCACTCATTTGTTTAAAACATTTATATCATCACTTTCAACATTATTTTTGTAGGACAAGCTGATTACAATCTCAAAGTAACTGAGGATCCCTTGAAAAGACCACAGTGCTCTCATTAAATTCACTTGGATGGAATTTAGGGATGCCTCCCGGAACTGACTACACAGTGGTTGATTTTAAGAGTGGTACTTCATTTTCTTATTTTTAGAAATGCACCAAGACAAAAAGTAATGTTTATTTTAACCAAAACTGATTATTTCCTTGTTAAAATTTCTCAACAAATTCATTTTTTTTAATCTAAAACTATTTTATTTCTTATGCCAACAAAAAATCAATGATTTAAGCAGAATCTTTTTAATTTAGCTGAAATGGACTGAATAGCACCCACTAACCAAAAGTATACATGACATATTTTTAGTCTTCTAAATTTTTACTGATGTACTGGTGCTAATTTTCTAAAGTAAAAGTCAGCTGCTTTGATTCCCCAGTGTTAAATATTCTCCTATACATTTTGTCACTTTTTTTTCTAGTATTTCTAAGGAAAATAATACATGAGGAGAACCTGATCAGCACTGTTATCTAACTACTGTATTCACTGTTATATCTGAAACTTTCTGGTACATCTAATGTTGTAGTGCGGACCTCAAACTAATCCACAACAATAGATTAATAGAATAGAATCATTAATGTCTGTTACTAAGTCAGTATAGCTAAGACAGTCTATCAGGCTTCTTTCGCAGAAGTTAAAAATCACCTTCAGATTTCACGTGGTGATTTGCAGTGGCAGGGATTGTTACTTTAGTGAATCAAGCTTATCTTTATGGAGACAAGGTCATCCATGTTCAGGAAGTAGTAATATGTAGTGAAGTGCTGTAACACTTTAATATGTAGTCAAGTGCTGTAACAATCATAACCAAGGACATCTCACTTTATACAGAATCATTTGTATTTGGTAACAAAGAAGGACAAATAATGAAGTCCTAAATCCTTCGACAAAGACATTTATTTTCCTTGTTTAAAGATAAAAGGTCTGATTCCTCATTCACAAGCTCATCCTTGAACCCAAAATCATGGAATGGAAGAAGCCCTGCAGACAGACTAAATACATATATTCTATTGATTACTTATTTTTTCACCTCACATTCTTGCAAAGAACATGAATATTCTCTTTTTTTTTTTTTTTTTTTGTTACTAGAGTACCTTCATCGACACTTAGAGACTGTTTCTGACAAGCTGTGCTTTGTTACAAGAAGAAATGCTGAGAGTAGAAAAGGGCATCAGGGCGTCATTTCCCTTTGTGTACTACGCTTTGCAAGAATAGAACACAAGAGCAGTCTTGAAGTACTGCCCAGATAAGGGAGGATTGGCAACTGCGACCATTGCAGCTGCAGTTTGAGGAGCCCTGGAACCACTCCTAACTCACACCAGTTACCAGGGAAATGGATAGTCTACCCGGCAGCTTGTGAAAAGGGGACACAAGATCCTTCACACTTCTTCCTTCACTTGCCACAAATCTCTTCTCATCTCTGTGTTAACGTTTGGGTTCTGCGTGCATGTGTAAGTTTCCTTCCCTGCACATGGGAATGGAAATTCTTTTACAGCAGGTGAAACCAACACGGTCATGACCTTGTGTGATTTCAGCCATTCAACAAAGACCAGCAGATACAGCAGCAGGCAAACACAGGAGTGCAATTCTGGAGATGTTCTTTTAGGGATGTTCTTTATAAGGTGTCTGGGACATATTGGAATATGACCAAAGAACTTCAAGTTAAGATCTGGAAGTGGCACTACATACAATGCATTGTCAGCATTAGATCCTTAGTATTTCCTTCATGACCAAGCAGTTTCTAAGTTATGTTAATTCAAAGACAAACACTTGTCAAAGTAGTCTGCTGGTAATTTCGGCATTTATACCTCCACAGAGCGGTTTAAGCCCTTCTGACACTCCAGATATTATTTAGGATGATTTGCAAGTTTATGCCATTTGAAAAATCTGAGATGGTTTAGGCAATTATGGCACCAGAGGATTTAATGTGCCTTAAAATCATACACTACTCTGAGGATTTCAGGCAATTTAAGCACTTATACCATCATAAAACATTTTAAGTACCTAGACTATCTCGGATGTTTAAGGTGTCCTCCCCTCCTACTTGGTGTACAAGTTCATACTACATCATCTAGGATGATTGGAACAGCAAATCCTTTGTCACAAAATCATCTGAGAATAATTTGCAAAAAAAAAAAAAAAAAAAAAGAAATTTTTTCTTAAGTGAAACATTACCTAACAACTATATACAGCTTCACACAAATTATAAAAATGCTTTTACATTATTGTTGTTACAGAGTTAGTTCAAGCCAACATTAGCACATTACCACTTCTGATTAGCACTGTTCTCTAAACATACAACACAGGCTTTAATTTCTAAATGCAACAAGGTTTCTGAAATCAGTGACCAGCTGGTAGTGGACTTTTTTAATTAAGGCTCACATAAAGTTTCCAGCATTCATTATAAAAATCATCAAATAAAACCTGATAGCTACTTTTGTATACAATAAAATAATACAGTGTATAATACCTACCTAAAGTACGTCCACCTCTGGTTGGAATGAAAATACTGAATTTCAGGCACACAAAAAAAGATTATGTTTTTTATGATAATGATATGTGTTTCAGAAATCATTCATGTCCAGTGTTCTAAGAAGAGTCAGTATGATATGCTGTCACATACCAATCTGCCTCCATCAATGCTGCCACCAAAGTAATAAACTGCCAAGGAAAAAAATGTTAATAATATAAGCTAACATTATTTTCAGATGTTGCAGATGCAAAAATTTTTATAATAATACTTCTGACCCTGTGTGACTTCCATATATTCACAGAATCATGGAATAATATGAGTTGGAAGAGGCCCACAAGGATCACCTTAGTCCTACACAGGACCATTTCCTTCTGCATCAGATGTGCAGGGAACTATGGAAAATTTGAACTATTTTCTACTTAGGTCCTACTAGGCAACCACAAAGAGCATAAAATCTCAACACTATTTGTCTGCCTTATTGGCCACATCATAATGGGATACAAACAATGGGCTTAATGGAGAGACCATATCTTTTTCTCATCTGTGTTAGTGACCCTATGTGGTAGGAATGGTAAATTCTAAAATAGTACAGCAAGTTTGCAGTGTTTCAGCAGTCAACCAAATTCAACCAAAGAAACTGGGGGATTAATTGGCTATAATGTGCAAACATAGAGTATTTCAATTCCACGTCTTATCTGCTTCCTAACTTCTTAAAGTAGGCATTTTCTTTCACCTTGGTATTCCCAATTTGTTTTACTTGCTAGCAACCAAACAAAAGTATGAGTGATATGACTATACTTTTTCAGGCACTAGTCTTTCTTTGCAGACTAATGCCTAAAAAAAAATTCCCTGAGGTCTAGAATGCAAAATACTGAGCCACAATGGGAAAATTACCTTCAATGGAACTCCCATACAAAAAGGAATCTGATCTCTCCTAACCATCTCCCCTCAAATGTCAGATGCTTGTGAGAGTTTTTCTGAAAATACATATTAAGCAACATGGCCTTATTACGTTTTATTTTTTATTTATGCTAATGAAACAAAATCACTCTAACAAAGAACAGAATATTTACTATTCTCATGGCTAAAACACATCTGTGGAAAGTTTTGAAAAAGCTTTCAAGTCTTACTGGCAAAAATACATTCATACACACAGAGAAAGACCTCACCAGATTGAAAATTAAAATGATGTGAGATGTACTCTGAGCAGACTTAACTGGTATTGATATGGGAGAGGAGTATCAGTGTACTACTCCACAATTAGTTGTGCAGATTTGTTCAGTCTCCTTTACAAGTGCAGCTCAGTGAATAGCTTCAGGAAGTTAAACTTTAAAAGCCATTCAAGTGGGGTTCAGGCATTATTCTTTAATTATTTTAAAGCCTGAAGTCTACGGTGTTAGGGGAAAAAAAATAAAGCAATGCTGAGCTAATCAGACTCCTATTCTAGTCTCACAGGAAGACATCATTTGTGAGTTCCCAAAAAGGATGGTATAGCTGTCATGGGTTCGTGATTCCCACAATGCATTTCTTTTCCTCTTCATTAATCTGTCACTAATTCAATCTGTGAAGGCTGTGTCATAATCATATCTTACATTTCTCCCTATTAGTGTGGAACAAATTACAACATTTTTCATTTCAGAAAGACTCCACTACTATTTCTGTTGCAGATAACAAGCTCGTAAGGTAGACTTCTCAGTCCTTCCAGCCGCCACTTCTAACTTAGAGATATTTCTTGAAAACATAGAAAAAAAATATACAGAAAATAATAAGGGTATTACGTTATCCCTCATCATATCTATTAGATTTTTCTCGTGACACTGTTTCTTTCACAGTCATACTTCAACCTGTTTTCTGAAAAATAAAAAGAAAAAAAGACTACTCATAATGAAAATTAAAACCTGAAAATGTATATGATCTAAGCTAACAAAAATAGAGATCTTTAGCCTTGATACAGAACTAATATTGTTAAAGCTACAATGAAGCCACTTCTGAGACATGGTTGCTGAAAAGATTAATAATATCAGACAGTTTAACACGTGGAAAACTTTTCATATTCATTGGCAGTTGTCAAAATTGTTACCATATGTTGACTGCTTCCCATTTGAAATAAAATGGGTTTGGTGGTCTCACTTCTAATTTCAAGAGGCCCTGATCCACTACATAAAACATGACAGCATTTGACAATGAATGACAAAAGAGCCGATCATAGCTATTTAAACAATCCAATTACCTTCTCTCTACTAAAAATACCAAATTCAGGCATGTGTTGTTCATTGGCAGGTTGCAGAATCTCCAGCTATACCGAGGCTTTTGCTGGTGTAAAGGCCAGGACCACCACTCTAAAACTGAGATATTACCTAAAATGTGATAGTGAATTTATCAGAGAGTAATAATGTTTGCATCATCTATTAAGTAATGATGCTAATATTTTAAATATATCTTTACATACTCAGTGAGGCTTGATTCCATTCATATATTTCTGATTTGTAATCTTCAAAACAATTTTGCAATTACAAGGAGTGAATCTGCCCATACCGACATATTGTCTTCAATACCAGAATGCTTGGGATGTTATTAATGGCAGAACATACCTCAATCTACAGTTAATTTCCTGATTTGTTTGATTACATAGAACTGTGTTGAGTAATCCTGGGGTGTTTGTGATACTTTTACATGACTTCAGTGAAATTGGAAGAGATCAGTATGTTGAAGCAACTGCTGCTTGGCCCCACAACTGCATTATTTACACTCAGGGCCTTTTCTTCAGGCACATTTAGTCTGGTCTCCCAGTAGAGTGAGTTACTCTATAAATGTAGCAATTTTGTCCAAAAAGTTGGAACACATCTGGTACACACCGGGAATGAAGTTTGCAGTTTTGGGGGTTTCTTTAAGAAAATCACTCACACCAAAGTTCTATGAATTGAACCAACTCTCAGTAAATGTAAATGATTGAGAGATTTGCTTCAAAAATGCACTACTGCTCCAAATAAAGTGCTAACTCTGAAGGAACTAACATTGATTCCTTTCATGTTCCCAAAGAGGGTACCAATAATTAAGGTGATACAATAAATGGATTCAGAAAACCAGCAAAACCAAAAGTAAAATAGCTTCATGAATTCTGAAGCTGTAGGAAAAAAAAAATTGTTTTTACCTTCTGCTTTAAGCCATCAGCTATCACAAGAGAAATTCCATATATCACAAGAGAAATTCCATACATCTGTTCTCTATTAGCTTTTGTAGCTGCTTCCTCCCCAAACACTTCCTCACAGGGTATACAACCAATCATTAATGTTATATTTTCCTTTTGGACAGGACTTAGGTGTTCTGAAGAGCTGTGTTTTTCCTGTTACTCTAAAATCTCTCACTGTAACAGTGCCTCCAGGGTAAAAGTCTCCTTTCTGGTGTTGCTTTTGTTTTCAGTTTGCAAATGTACAGAGGAAGCTGTACCTTTGGCTTAGTTTAAAAAAAAGTCATACACAAGCAATGCTTGTCTTTTATTTGACATTGCAGCCAGGTGAAGGTACACTTCTGAAACTGAAACCCGAGAACTGTACTTCACTGTTCGTAGGTCATGCTCTCCAGAACGGCATTGTTCTGGAAGATTATTAGGCAAATATGAAATAGTGTTATTCAAGATATTTGAACTTGATATGACTCTACCTTGTTAAAGCTACTATGATACCATGAAAATTATTTTTTATCCTGATTTAGTCTTTGTATTTCTTTATTTTAATTTCAAGAATAAATTCAAGTCTTCCCCAGTAGAATACTAGCAAAGTCATATATCCACTATGTCTCATCATCAATAGATATTTTTCAAAAAAAAAAAAAAAAACATTTCATTGCTATCACTGCAATTTCATAGTAGCCTATTTCTGACATGACAGTTTAAATAGGTAGCCTTGATGCATCATGTTTTGCATTACTGTGACTTACCTATTTATATAAGGGATAAGTGCATCATGTATTTCTTATATCTCTTATATCCTATATCTCTTATTTGTAGCTGCTGGTTGATGTTTTATTAAAAATGGAAATATTGGTATATAAATTAGAAGCACATAAAAAAACCTCCATGTATCTATCCATATCACTAGATCCCCAACCACAGCATTCAAGAAGTCCTCAGCAGGAACAGCTGAAAAAAAACCAGAATAAACAAGATTTCTCCATGTAACACATTTGCTAGGGTCCATAGATGACCAATGATAACATCAACAGTAGAAGACAATTCCAGAAATTCATTTGCTTGCCACATCTGGACTCCAACAGGGTAACAGGTTCACCATAGGAAAAATGGAAACCAAGTTACTATCACTGACAAATCCTACTTTCTTAACTGACATTATCTCAGAGAGGTACCTGGAGTTAGTTTACCTCCTTCCTGCCCTTCCTGTTTTGCAGATGACCAACATGACATTTGAAAGCACACAAAAAAATCCCCCTCTCCATTTAGTTTGCTTTTCTATACCCAACACATATCTGTCAATATCAGATATTTACTTTTGTTTACATCTGCCCTGCCACAAAACCAAAAAATTTATTCTTTCTAAAACTTATTCCTCTGTTTTTCTGATCTGCTAATATATTTTTTCTGATTTCCTGTTGTTTTATATACTTTAACTATACTGCTACTGACAGCTTCTGTAGTTGATAGATTAATAATTTGAATTGTGGAAACACAAAGACCATTTTGACTTCCTTTAATTGAACAAATTTATATATATTCAATTTTCCATCGGATTTAAAGTCATAGAATTATAAAATTGTTACAGTTAAAGAACCTTTTCCTAATATCCAATCTAAACCTCCCCTGGCACAACTTGAGGCCTTTTCCTCTTGTCCTGTGACTGGTTGCCTGTAACAAGACCCCAACTCCCAACTCGCTGCAACCTCCTCTCAGGTAGTTGCAGAGAGTCTTATGGTCCCCACTAAGTCTCTTTCTCCAGGCTAAACACCCCCAGCTCCCTCAGCTGATCCTCATCAGACTTGTGCTCCAAACCCTTCACGAGCTCTGTTGCCCTTCTCTAGACACAGCATCTCAATGTCCTGCTTGTAGTGAGGGGCCCAAAACTAAACACAAATTCAAGGTATGACCTCACTCTGTGCACAGTGCCCAGTGCAGGGGAACAATTACTGTCCTGGTCCTGCTCCCACACTATTCCTGATCTAGATAGGTGACATCCACAACCTTTCTCTCATCCACTAAGCAGGTCACTCTGTAATAGAAGATCAGGTTGGTCAAACAACCACTGCCTTTCCTAAACCCATGCTGGCTGGGCCTGATCTCACAGTTGTCCTGTAAGTATTGCATGATGGCATGATGATCTGCTCCATGACCTTCCTCAGCACCAAGGTCAGACTGACAGGCCTGAAGTTCCCCAGCCTTCCAGCCTGTTCTTACAGGCTGTCAAGTTCCAGTCACCTGGGACCTCTCTGGTGGACCAAGACTGCTGGTAAATGGAAGTGTTTAATTTTTAATTTAAAAAGCACTGGTTTTTTAAAATAAAGATAATCAATATAATTTTGATGTCAGAGAAGGATCATCTTCCTGCAAGTCCACATATGTTTCTGCAAACATCCAGTTAATTTAATTTAGCATACATATTTGAATTGAAATCTTGACAGAGAACATATGATTGTTCTCAAGACCAAGATCAGTTTTCCATTCTCTGCTTCTTTGCCTCTTTCCAAGGATCTAACAACTGATTCTGAATAGACCAGTGCACAGCTTGGAGGCCTTCACTTCCAGATGTAGAGACTTTTAGCAGGGGCTTTGTGAAGATGTGACCAAACACCAAAAAGCCAAACTATTCCGGCTAGACACCTCTGCTTTGCACTGACAAATAAAGAACCTCCACTGACACAGACATGGTATGATAGACAATGCATCTTGCTGTTCCTCTTTACTAGATTACTTGTCCTGTTTCTGGTGAATCACAGATGCAGGATATTCCTTCAAAGTACATTGGCTTCTTGTAGCAAGCTTGAGTCCACACCAAGCAACTTTGGACTGACAGGTCTCTCGTAGTATGAAAGAGGATGAAAATACATGAGGATATTAGATAAAACTCTGCTCTAATTTTTTTCTACAAAACTGAATTAAAATTATGATATAAAGCTATGAAAAGCAAAGGACTTGGGACACAATTGTGTCAATCATTTTGTTTATTTTCTGTTATGTGCCATAGTCTGTGGTTATGTACAGTTATTTGTAATACAGTATTCTTAAGGAAATTAAATATGCTATAGATTCTCTGTGCTGAACCTAGATGTATTGGCTTGTCTTTTGTCCTTTGTTGTAACTAGTACTGCAGATGTATTCTCATTCAGAAAATGTTTGCTAGTAGATCTTACAAATTGAACTCAAGAATAGGAACAGTAAACCCTTAATTACTTTTCTAGATGAAATACAATAAGGAGGAATTTTTTTTTGTTCTGTTAAACTAAAAAAATCCTTGAAGGAAAGGGTTGTTGTTATGCCCGTATTAAAATAGTTCTTGTTTAATAAAAGGATTCTCTCCTCATTGTCTCAGTTGTAAAAATCTGTCTTTCAATATCATTCTGACAGACCTCTTTGTCCTGTACAGTGTCTGTCACTTTAGATATCCTTAAGAGCCAAAAAACTGTAGGAAAGATTAGTTTATTGGTCTAGAGATTAAAAAAAACAACAGTATTTTAAATGAGGTTTAAGTAATTCTTTTTTTCAAAAACTGAAATATGTTTTATGAAAACAGACATCAGAAAGAAATTTTCTTAATTGTTTCCATTTTTATTATTATTTACAAAATTTCATAAAGCAGTCCAATACAAACAAGTTACTGAGAAAATGAGGCTCATTAACCTAAGTTACTTGCATTCTACACAACTCTAGCATTGTTAAACTAGTTCTTTTTATGTTCCGGTTGTCATTTAAAGATAACTAACATTCCTGTGGAAAGTGTGAGTAAAAAAATCCTTAGGAATTAAAGCTAAATATATAGCATACTGTGTTGGTATGGACTTCAGTTCATATAGCAGTTCTCTTTACATTGAACTGTAAAGATAAAAGGTACTTTCTGACTATTTGCCATTGTAATTACACTATCAGATAGTTTTAGGGAACATACAATGGCTAAGTGTCCAAATGTAATGCATAATAGGCAGCAAATTAATTAGTTATCTAGCTTTTCAATCACAGGAGAAGCACTGTTCTTCACGCTATCTTTCTGACTTGTTGACTTTGTATTATCACTCTGGGCCATGTTACTGCATGTATCAGGACAGACACACAAGATGACAATTTGATAGGTCATCTTGACATCTCCCTTCTTCGATTAAAAAACAAACAGTTCCTAAGGGGCAAATCTGGGGAGAGAAGTAACTGGGGTAGTCTTGCTGTGAATATCTAAGTATTAAATTTGTGAAAACTTCAGATTCTCCCAAAAAAATCACATTCTGAGTCAGCTGCAATTTGTAGTAGCACATAAAAGAATTTACATATGCACATACCCAGACAAACATAAAAGAGTTTTAAATCTTGACCTGGCAAATTAATTCAGTGACAGTGTCTGATATTTCATTGAATTATATTTACTAATGTGTATAATTACAGTTTTAATAACAAGAAGATAAAAAGCTGCTCTAACTTATTTGTAGCCCACCTTTTCCCAAACAGTTACAACTTTTCAACCCAATCTGTCTCATTTGAAGTCAGTATTTCACGAGAAAAACAAATTAGTTCAGGAGGGAGAAAGTAGAAAGCACAGCTATAAATGTCTGGTTTTATACTAAAAATGGTTTGGAGATTTGGGTTTTTTTATTTATTTTGGTAGGTTTTTTAACTGAGGAGTTATGTATGGAAGTCCACCTTTTTTTTGTTGCTTACACTCTCACTGAATTTTTACCTCAGATCACCTCAGAAAAACAAAGTAATATCATAACCAAGAGATGACTCCAAGTTGGAAACAGTATCAGATGATGAACACTGGTATGAATAAAATTTCCTTTAATTCTAGTATCCCTATTAATAAAAATCTGAAAGAAGTACCTATGAGCTCAGAAACTCATCGGCATTTTGACTGTATTCCCCACCAAAATATTGAACTTCAACAAAAGAAAGGAATTGACTTTTCAGAGTGTAAAATGCCAAGTTGGAGAAATTTTATCTAAAGTAGGTTAATTGTCAGATATCACAGAATCACAGAATATGCCAAGTTGGAAGGGACCCGCAAGGGTCACTTAGTCCAGCTCTTGGCCCTGCACAGGACTGTCCCCAAGAGTCACATCATGTATCATCCAAACACTTCTTGAACTCTGTCAGGCTTGGTGCTGTGAGCACTTCCCTGGGGAGCCTGTTTCAGTGCTCAACCACCCACTGAGTGAAAAACCTCTTTCTGATATCCAGCCTAAACCTCTCTAAACCCTCCTAAACTTCATGCCATTTCCTCAGGTTCTGTCGCTGCTCACCAGAGAGAAGAGATCAGTGTCTGCCTCTCTGCTTCTCCTTTCAAGGAAGTTGCAGGCTGCAGTGAAGTCTCCCCTCATTCTCCTCTTCTCCACACACCAAGTGCCCTCAGCCACTCCTCACACAGCTTCCCCTCAAGACCCTTCACCATCTCCATACCCCTTCTTTGGATAGTCTCTCATGGTTAAATATCTTTCTTATATTTTGGTGCCCAAAACTGCCACAATATTCAAGGTAAGGCCACAAAACTGCAGAACAGAGCAGGACAATTTCCTCCCTCAACTGGCTGTCGATGTTTTGCCTGATGCCCCCCAGGACATCATGGTTGGCTGTCCTGGCTACCAGGGCACTGCTGGTTCATATTCAATTTGCCACTGACCAGGATCCCCAGGTCCCTGCCTGTGGCTCTGCTTTCCAGCATCTTATTCCCTAGTCTGTTCTAGTAGCCAGGGAACAGGCCCAAGATGAAGCCCTGTGGAACCCCACTAGTAAAAGGTTACCAGTCTGATGTCATCCCATTCACTACTACCCTCTATGCTCAACTCATGAGCAAATTGTTCACCCATCACATGATGTGTTCGCCCAGCTGTGTGCTGGACAGTTTGTCCAGAAGGATCCTGGGAGAAACAGTATTGAAAGCTTTATTGAAATCCAAAAAGATTACATTAACCAAGTTTCCTTGATTTATTAGGTGGGTTACCTTGTCATAAAAAGAAATGAGTTTGGACAAGTAGTATCTTGTCCATCTTCTGATGAAGCCATGCTGGCTGTGGCCAGTGACTGCGTTGTCTTTCAAGTATTTTTCAAAACCTCCCAGAATATAAGCAGCTCTAAAAATAATTGTGTTTATTAGAACATGACTAGAGTTTTTCACAATGTCTAGACTTTTCCTCATGAAAAATTAATTGCAGTTCTTCAAACATTATCCCCACTTAATGGAAAATTAGCTGGAATACACTGACATGCACAGTACCTTATATACCTACCCTTTATCAGAGCACTGGAAAGCCTCTTTAAAGTGTCCACTTCTAGAGCTTGGAAGAAGGTTCTTCTCAGGAGTAACTAAGGAGTTGTGCTCAGAACGCTCTATACTCTCTGTTCTGGCCTGTCTAGGATGCTGGATATTAAATACCTGTAATCCTATAGGAAGCAAATAAAATTAACAGCAAGGGAAAGACATTTTGTCTCCATAACATCCCTGCAGATTCCTCTGAGTTGACTTCTTTCTTTATTTTTAAGATATATATTGGCCACTCTTACTTAAACCTTTCACTCCCTCTTTTTAGGAATGTCATGGGTTTGCTCTTGACCAATTTCCTCTCACCCCCCACACAATTGCTATAAGTTGAGTGAAGGTTTATGCAGATAAAAGAGATCTGATTGGGGAGAATAATATTAGGACTTATTACTAGCAAGATAAAAACTAAAGAACTATATCTACAACAATTTTAATTAGGCAAAAGTACTATGTATTTTCAAAAAGACCCCTCCCCACTTTGTATCAGTTCAGGAGGAGAAGCAATCTCTGTTCCATTTCCAGAGCTCTAGGTCTTTCAAATAATTTTGCAGCACTCAAAATTTCTTCTTCTATTATCTCTAGGATGACAACTCTGGCTCATCGCAGCCAGAATTGTCTCTCTCTCTCTCTCCCTCTCTCTCTCTCCAGTGTCAGAAAAAACCCATGTCATCAAAACGACTGGAGCCTACCCACCTCCTGGGCTAAGACCTGAGCCTGGGGAGTTACCCAGTTCCTGTAGGGAACTGCAAGGGGACACTTCCCTACCATGGATCTTCACCACAGAGTCACAGGGGATAATGACTTATGATTCCACCCCTGTTTCCTGTGGGGTCCCTTTGCATGGGAGAACAGTCTTTCATAGACCTCTCCAACATGGGTCCATCCCTTGGGCAACATTCCTTTCATTCTCTGCTACCCCTCAGGGTCACAAATTCAGCTGCCCCAGCATGAGATCCCACTGAGATCCCAGGCCTACCCAAGCCATTTTGCTCCAGCTTAGGTTTCTCTCCATGAGCCAGAAGTCTCCAAAAGAACTCTATTTCATTTTAGGCCTTTCACAAAGTCTCAGCTTCCTCGTGCATCCACTTACTTCAGTGTAGGCTCTTCTATGATCTGCATGGGGGTTTCCTCATGCCAGTAATCCTCCGATGGTGACAGGAATTTTAGTTTTCAGTCTTTTCACTGCTGAAGGGAGAGGGAGAGAGACTGAGGGAGAGGAGTTCCCCCCCTTCATGGCGTCTTCTCTTCTCTCCAGCTGCCAGCTTTGACCTTAAAGGCCCGCTATCTCTGCCTGGAATTTCTTCTGCAGCAGTTTTGTCCAGGCAGTCAGTCCTTCTCTAAAGTTTTTTTTTCTCTACTCTGTTACATGAGAGAAGGTGGGCTTCAGTGCTACACCTGCCCCCAGCCCAGGGCTGGGGAAGGAGGGGGGCCCTGGCCCAGTTGGGGCCTTTCTCCTCTCCTACATGGCTACTAATTTCATCTGTGCAACAGCCTTCTCTTCTGTTTTCTTAAATATGTAATTGGCAGAGGAGTCACTAAAACTTTTGATTGGCTTTTTCTCTGGAAATCCACCCGGAGAAAACCATTTTCAGCCCCAGGGGAATGCTGGTGGGAAAACCATAACAAGGAAGAAGGACTCCTGGTGGTTTAGTTTGGGGTTAAATTGTCTCCTTCCACCTTTGTACATTGTAAAGCTAAGGAGTCAGATCATACAGACTTCAGTAACTGACACAGAACATGCTGGTGGTGAGCCATGTTCTCCTAGTAAGACAATGCAAGGCAGTTTTCAAAACAATGTCAGATAAATAATGATCCATTGATTTTCACAGAAATATATGCAGAATCACTATTCATTGCTGGAATATATGTATAGAGGCATGCGGATTAGAATTAATTCTAGAAAAATAGATTCTCGTTTCATTTCTTGATGTCAGTATTGGTGGAGTTTTTTAGGGTAAACAATTTACTCAAATGCAGACTCTGGCTTACATAAAAAATAATTTGAATCTTATCTGTTCCCCTTACATATTGATAAGACAGGAAGAAAATTTCATGAACACAGTTTGAGGAGAACTAAAATCACTCTTAATATACATTCAACAATCTGTACGGTCTGTATTTTCCCATAGTCTCACAGTTATCATAGAGGGGGAAAAAACAATCTAGAAATGCACCATCCCTAAATATAGACATTGCAAATGTAACCACATTTGGTTCTAGGCTGGACTGTCAGATCAAACTATTCTGGCATTCACACTAAGTCTCTTCTTCATTTTCGGTTTTAATGGATTGAATCTCAAACCACTGATTGCCCACATTTTATCCCTCAAGATCTACCTTCTTGAGATAGGAAGAAAGCTGAACAGTACAATCATACAAAGGCTTCATTTTGAAAACGTTTTGTGTGACCTTCTGCTGTTCACCGATGTATATGAAATCAATCCCACATGAAAGTTTTGGCATTCATTTCATTGCATGTAGGATTTGAATTTGGAGACATTCATAAGCAACTCACTAAAAACCCAATAGCTTCAGTATTCTGGTGTGGTTTTAGTTCAATAAGATTGACTCCTATCTACAAAAAGACAAAAACGCCAACATTCAGATACACCAAGTTAAGCCTAATTACATATTGAAATCAAAGAATAAATGTTCAGATTTTTTTCTTACCTGCTCTTCCACCTTCCCATTCTATCATTTTTTTTTTCTCTCTTGAGCATTTTTTTATCCATATGATACATGTAAGTTATGTTGAGTAATCTGCAAATTAGTGATTTTGGAAGACATGAATGAAGCTTCTAACAGGAAGCTAAAATACTATTTTCAGAAGTACTTGTTATGATACTTGAGTCCTAAACATCAAATACCATTCAAAGAGTTTTTTGTTAACCAAACCACAGAGACCTGGAGTTCCATTCTGCAGAAACATGAAGGAAAAACTTTCTGGAAGCATAATAATAATTTCAACAAATCCCAGAAAATAGTAGGGATATGAAGAAGTAGTGAAACAATTTCATAAAGCAGCATTTCAGTTTTGTGACATATTGGTAAAATGGCACAAAAAGATGCATTACAGAAAAAATAGGATCAATCTGAATTGGGATATGTCTAGTAGCAACAACAAAATACAGTGTTGCTTATTGTTTGTTTTACATACTCATGCTGAGTCCACTTCTCTGTCACCGCCTACATCTCCCATTAGCAACAAGAAGTTACATTTTAAATAACAAATACCTAAGCTCCACTACTCCTCCCCCTAGGTCAGCAAACAACTCCATGGGCAGGCTGCAGAGGCTGTTACCTAGTAGTGGAATCTTCCTCCTTCTTCAACATCCAACATCTAGAAGCCATGCCTGAAATATGGCTATAGAAACATGAGGTAGAATTTGCTATAATTTTCTGTACAATATGCACTAATGGCACAGAAAAACAACAAATACTTTCTTCCTTACCTCTGTTGCACAGGTCACTGGCAGAAAATATTCTAAGCTTGTGCAAGCCAAGATTCACTTATTGAGTTAGTACAGTTGGTATAATCTTCCAGAGACACTGATATATTTTTTTTGATTTTTTTTTTTTTATGTTTTACATCTTGAATATTTCCTTGGGTGTGTCTATGGCACAGTGACACAGTATCAAATCACAGCTGACACAGCTAAATACAAGAATCATATACCTAGAAAACGCAGTGCCAATGATCGGTGCTAGATAGGGCCCTGGAGACTGTTCAACTTCAATGTGACAGCATTGCATTTGAAAGTACCTCACCCAGTTCTTGTATGCATTGTCAGTTCTGTACTGAGCGTGCAAGCAACTCTGCCCAGACCAGGCCACCTGTTATACTGGAGAAAGCCATACAGCTATTATTAGCTCTGATAATTAATGAGTTATACTTCTGCAACAAAATCAGTGCTGTTTTTTTAAGAAAAGGCTCTCTTCAGATTCTGAGATGATGTCAAGGAACAGAAGTAATTTATTCTGTGACTTGTCGTCTTTCTGTCATTTCATTGATGTTGATTGTCCTGCATTGAAAGGCTTATAAAAAATAATCTAGCTGCAAAACCTCAAGTGTTATCATATTCTAGACTAATCAAAGTGCATTCATGCTAATAGTAACCTCATCAAATTACAAGGTAAGTAATTTTCCTTCTACTCCTGACATTACAAAAGCTGGCCTTTCTGCATTTACAAAAAGCTGTGTGGCATATTGACACTTTATATATGCAGCAGAAAGACAGCCAGACCATGACTTCTAGCTTGTCCTTCACATGAAAAGGGTGAATGAACAGTTTTGTCTTTGCTCAGCCAACACAGTAATTTCATTTCTCTGGTAACAGTTATACCTTCATGTCTCCAGTTCCTTCAGGTGACAGTCCAAGTGCAAATAACATAGGAGAGCACCAATAAACTTGTAATGAGAAGATTAGCTCATTCCAGATAGGAATGATTTACGCCATATATCAGTGTAGTATAGATTTGTCCTTCATTTTAGAGAGAAAAAAAAAAGGAGGAGCAGGCAGAAAGAAGGTGGAATCACAGCACCAAGATGAGTATTTGCCACTGAAGGAACTAATCTAATTTGTCACATATACTTGGCTCTTTCAAGCTTTCACTTTCACAAAGTCTCTGCTAAAGAAGAAAGAATAAACTGTTCTAATTATTAGTTGTTATTCTGTTTCTGGTAGACCTTCTACTGAGCTCAGTGTTTTTTAAGTATATACAAAACTGAGAAAAAAAAATATTCTCAAGTTTGATTTAATAAACTACAGTGATTTTATTTTCAGGTATCCAATTTAAGAAACTTTAAATGAACCCTTTATTGCAGACCAGACACTGAACACCAATTTAGTTCTACCTTCATAATGTGTTAAATTGTGTTCCCAAAAATAGTAAGGCACTCAGAATTACTGATTTATTTTCAAAAACCATTTAATCATTACACAATAAAACTGATATACCAAGAAACAAATGTGATCTGACATAAAAGTTGAAAAATAAAACAAATGACGTGGACAAAAAGTGACTAGAACTAATTAGTTTCACTAATGCTGAATTTTAATACAGATCTTACATCAGTAGTCATATTCAAATGAATTTATCTACACAAGTGTTGAATATGTAACTCCCTAAATAGGTTTAACTTGGTGTATACAAAATCCAAAATAAGCTCTAAAACTCTTAAATTTTATACTGAATTGCAGTATTTAAAACCTAGATTGACAACTTTGACATTGAATGTCTCAATTACATTTTTCTTTTACAGTTTTTCTTACATTATGAATACTTTTGCAATAATAATAATAATGTTGACTAGCAAATTATCACATAGGCAACTTTTTCATTAGCTGTTCTTTAGAGAAATACATTTCTCCATTCTATCACTATTTTTAAATTGCTCTCCATGGAACAAAGTCACAAGAATCTGAGCCACGCATTTTTAAAAGAAATGTTACTTGTTTTACTGCCTAAAAAGGCTGAAGGAGAAAAGAAGCCACAGGCAGGGTCATTAGAAAAATAAAATAGTCCAGGATCGCTGCTGCTGCTATTATGTAAATTGCCTTGCTAACTAGAAGTCTTCATCTTGAATGTAAAGAAAAATCATAAATAATGGCCATTTTGAGCATGTGTCTTTTTCTGGAGCAAGTATATGCTTATAAACCTTAATGTAAGCAATGAATAAAAACAGGTTCTTAATGAACAGCAGGAATTAAAAAGCAAAAAGAGGCCATCTGAAAGCTTCTTACCTGCCAGTAGCACTTTTCTTTTTTGCCTAGAATTCAAGTGTTTTCCCCTGTATCAGACTAGAGCTTCATAAATGGTGTTATCTCCTTGTCCTACAAAAAGAAAGGAGCTAGATTTATGAAGGAAGTCTTTCCCATACAGTTCCACCAGACTCAGTCTGACTTCTGTTGTTCTACATCATCAGTGCTTCATAATCACACTGAAGTTCAGGCAAGTTCAAAAGTCTTGCAGAAGTTCTGACTGAAGGGGTAAGAAATTCCTACAGAAGTATATTTTATTGTGACTTTCATTTGGAATCTAATGGTTTTTATTTGGGATACATTGGTTCATCCTTTTAACTACTGTAGCTTTAGGCAGCACTTGCATGTTTTATAGACAGTGCTAAACATCTGTTTGTACAATCTTCCTTTCACAAAATGATTTCACATTACGTTTCTATTAGAATCAGCTCTTCTGCTGAGGAGATTATTACCTCTTGGGGTCCTGTTTTGTGAGGGGTTTTTAATCTTTCTCTTCTTCACTTTTGCCTGCAGCTAGATATAATAAGGGCATACTGGATGCTAAAGTCCTCTCCTTCTTTTTCATACTTACAAACTCAGGAACACAGAATTATAACATTGTGCAATAAATACTTTTTTGGTAAAATGTGGATTAGAGACCAAAACCATAGCAACATGAAAAATGTACTTTTTCAGGCAGTTATGTGTCTCTAACTCTTAAACCATTAGATACTGAGTGTGTCATACAGATGGCACATTCAGTCCCTGAGGAGTGATGCTGCTGTCAGAAACACCGTACCAGATGTACAGCTAAGGAACACCAGCACTCATGTCTGGAATGAAAATTCTGGGAGGCAGAGAGAAGTGGGAACACACACAAATGTATCAAACTTAATGGTTATTGTGACAGTCCTTCCATAACTATGGTAAACAAATTTAATGAAAATGAGTTTCTGCCATCTAAAATAATAAAAATAAATTTATCAAAAGTATGAAAGATAAATGAATGAAAGATAATAAGCAGAGAGAGCTTACCAGTTTGGGGGTTTTGTCTGAGTCAGTCAGTCTGATCTTTGTTAAATTAAGCATAGTAAAACAGAAGTTTAATGCTACTATCTTTGGGAAATTTAACATTCAGATTATTTTCTTAAACTTCCAGTAGTATGTCTATAAATATAATTTTAGTTCACCAAAACAAAATCAAAATTACACTTTTCCCTATTGTGAACAACCAACTAGTTCTCCGTCAGTATAATTCAAAATTCTTGCTAAAAAGTTTAGTAGCAATCCATATCTAAAAATTCTGTTACTTATCAATCTAGTGAGTTTGTCATACAGCTCTCAGAGAATATTTTGTGAACTTCGTATATCTATCCATTTTCTACCACTGCTTGCCTGCATGGACTACTTCAGATTTCATTTATTTTTGGTAAATCTTTCTTTACATATTTTCTTCCTCCTGACTTTAAACAAACTGAGAATAATATTTGAATATTAATTCACAGACTGCTTCATTTTACATTTTCAAATAGGTTAAATTCTGTTTCAATACAGAAACAGAAAAATACTTTTATTTGCTAATCTTCCGTTTTTTCTCCTTTTTTTTTCTTGCCTTCCAAATTACAATTGGTGGAAATTTCAGTTGTAAAATGTGTTTATTTATTTATTTATGAAATCACTGCACTAAGGGGTATTTATTACTTCTCTGACATGAACCCTCAGTCTGACAATTCCCCTGGGGGATTTTTTTCTATAATTTGAAAGCCACAGTCTACATCAAATCAAGATATACTGATCACAGCAGTGTTCACTGGAAATGGATGACATAGGCAAAGTAAATCATATCATCTAAACTAATTACATAAGGACAGAAAAGTAGGGGAAATAATATGCTAATATTAACACTATACAATGTTGAGTTTATTTTCTTTCAGGAACATTATTTCAGTATTTCTATACATTTTGATATAGTATGGGAATACACTTTACTGCACTGTGGAAATACTAGACCTAACCATCAAGCATAATTAATAGAACATTTTTGTAAGGCAAAAGGGGCTTTCTCCCACCTATAGAACCTGGTTCAAAAGGCTAATGGTTCAAAACTCTCCCTAATGAGAGTTAACATTAGTTTCAAATGTAAGATATGAAAACAGTCACACTTACAGAATAGAACTAGATCACATTCAGCTCTTTGTTTGTACTGTACAATCTCTAAGGATACTGTATTGCAGAAAAATTTAATGATTCCTTGAAAACTTGTTATTGAAATAATAAATCCCTGCATTTTAAAAACATACCACTGAAACATTATTTTTAATTAATCAACAAGCTGTTCTTATCTGAGCTAGAACTGAGCAGTTTCTGAAATTATTTTTCCATTGTAAAGTTCTGAACTATGCCTCAGTTTTGGTTTAAAACAATCTGAATTTTTGTTTTCCTTATGGCTTTTTTCTCCTTTCCTTTTTCCCTTCTGACTACAAATTATGGAGTTTGGAGAAGAAGACAGTTGTCCAGTCAAGATAATAAAGTTTTGCTCTAATATTCTGAGAGTAAGTATCATTTTGAGTATTCTTCTTGAACTTCCAGAGCAGAAATTTAATTCCCAGCATATCATTAATATTTACTTGGTTCCTGTTTCTGTTTGGACTGGGAGTCATACAAGTCTACACTTCCTCACACCTGCACCAGCCACTGAACTGAAAAAGTTTGCAAAGAGTTTTGAAAAAAAAAGAAAAAGAGACATATAATTACAGAACTTTTAAATTTCAGAAAGAATTTAAGAGAAGTAAGTGTTGGATCCAGTTTTATAACAACATGTTTTATATGTCTATTTTATATGGGATTTTTCATGTCTAAATCCCCCTAATAAATATCTTTATTTGTTCAACAAAACAGTTTTATTTCAGGTGGTCTGGAGATTTTCTAATTTATAAACCATAACACTTAATCAAATATAAATTTGTTAGTCAACTTATACATATATATACCTTGGAGACTGGAAAGAATTATATCTGTAGCAGTCCATATCATAGGTAGGAGTTGCCCAACCAGAATTCTAATCAAGTATTTTTTTGATACCTTTTCAGTAGTTTTCTATTTCAAAATCTCAGAAATCACAATTCAGTTATTTTAATAATTCTTGTAAGAAGAGATCACTTCAAAGGATGGAAGTCGTGGCCTGCATATAGTGAGATATACTTAACATCAAGCATTGTGTCCTTCCCTTTTGTCTTTCACTTTGGTCTTACTGTCGAAAGAGAACTTCAAAGTTCAGAGTTTTTTCAACACTTATGCATTGCTGACTGTCCTTTTTCTGAAAGAAAATTCAACTAAAGTAAGAAAACTGAAAAAAAAGAACAACATTTATTTATTCCATTTCTATATATTTTGTAATTGCAGGGGGGACTGTTTCTAATGGGTTGGATGGCTTCAATTTAAAAATAGTTCATTTTACATATTTAACAAAAATCTGACAAAGCACCAACTTGACCCTAAAGCCAGAAAGATCATAGAATCATAGAATCATAGAATAGATTGGGTTGGAAAAGAGATAATTTGTTTCTTTCCTTTGGTGCTGTGGTTAAGTGGAAACAAGCACAAGAAATTCTACAGCTTAACAAAGATGCTGGACATGGATACTAGAGACTCAACAAAATTTGGTTCAGAATTGTTTGACATTTAACAACTGTCTCCCTGAAAATAAGATGTATCTGTAAGCTACAGCTGAACAGATCTTCCTAATTGAATCTCTTAATTAGCAAAACAGTTTTCAGTTCCTATAATCTAGCATAACTAATATTCTACCAGCTAATCAAGATGAGTTGTTTAAACTGGAATGCAACTGCAGAATCCAAATAATCTTTCTTTGCACACGGGTTTATGTGCAGATCCTTCATTTCCTCACTTTTCTTTCAATAACAGATTGGATTGGTATGTGCTTTGGGAGTAAGAAATTTAAATTTTAGCATAGATCTTAAATAATTTGTGCAAATAATGATCACTACTTTATCATAATAGACACTCCAAGTCAGAAAATGTCTCCTTGTTGTATCATTTGCACTACAGATGGTAGGAAAGGTTTATCATTTGTGTACTGGAGACATTTCTTCTGGTTTGGAAAGAGTTCTGACCAGCATGATTACTGCATTGTGCTATTAATTTTAAGAACTTTCAGATAATTTAAAAGTGTAACAGATAAAAGGATACTGCAACAGAAAGGTTGACAGCTGTAAAATAGATGTATGTTATAGTACATCATACAGTATCTCCATGTATTAAAAACATGGGAAAATTATTGACATAACACACATGCCCAATATAAAATTTACATAATTTATGAACATTTAATGTTATGGTGGAAATATAATGAGCCTTTGAGGGTATAATTGTTTGATCAGTCAAGCAGTTCAAATCCCACTCTTCAAATTGACCCTTACCATCCATTCTGGAAAACAGTGGCAAACAATAATTTTACTGACAATGAAAGTGTCAGCCAGAAAAAAGGACATTCATGAATGTGCTTGACATCTTAATCCTACAGATCATAGGCCTGCTTTAAAAATATATTAACAATTGGAGATACAGTTGTCAAGAAACGTAACCTACTTAGAAAAGAAAATATAACAGATTTGTTGGGACATGTGTGTACTGACGTGTCTAGGAGTTACTGGCCTGTGGCTGGCCCTTGGCAGCCAAGGTGAGGGAACAGGCTGTGGGAACAGCAATTTGCAAGATAGAGAGGAACAAAACTAGTTACAGTAGAGATAGAGGACCAGACGTACCATCAATTGCCCAGTTAAGGAGAGATAGAGGTTATGAAGACCTCTATAGGAGGAAGTAACAACTCCCGAAGAGATTAGAGACCCCTGGAGTGCTCCTGGCACAGACGCACTCCAGTCCGTCAGCACTTTTGAAAAGTGCAGATGTGACAGTTCAGAAACCCCTCCCTCTGTTGTGTGATGGCCACACGTGAAAGAATGAGACTGCAAATTTCCCAGATAAAATGCCTGAGCCTGTGCACCTGGGCGAAGCACTCAGAACACTGAGGATCACGTTGCTTCTGCAGGGATGCCCTCCAAATATTTTGCCTGCTGAACCTCAGCATGACAGGACTCGGAGCAAGGTCTCCTTGCCTTCCAAACACTTCTTCTGGGTTTGGTATGTACCTTCTGAGCTTTGCAATGCTTTAGCCGGACATATTTGAACTTAATATTTTAGCTAGTAACTAATATTTGTAACTAATAGTAGCAGTTGCTTTTCTTTACCATGGAATCCCTGAACCCTAGAACAACATGTCAGGATTTTAACCAATAGGAAGTCAAAGAAAGAAATTATCGTCTTCAATTAAAATTCTTATCAATAAAAATAAGTACTCTCCTCTTCATAAAGAACATTCTTACTAGATTTTCTTTTGTAGGTACAGACCACTCTAATTCCACCACATTTCTGTGCATTTAGCATACCATCCAACTCCAGCAACCTCCCAAACCATGTGGCTTCATTCAGTTTTTATGTTGGGAATTGTCCCTGCTTTTGCTCTTTCCTGAATTATGTTTGAAAGTTGTTTGGAAAAGTGGTTTTTGGTAAACCATGTCAATGGCTGTGCTAAAAGTGTCCCAGCACCCAGGAACGTGCTATAACACTGTTTAACAATAGCAAAGACATTACAGTAATGGACTTATTTGTTATAATTATCTCAAAATTAAAGAAACCAGAAGAAAAAAGATAGAATACAAGGCTCAAATGTTTATACTCAAAAGCAATTAATGGCAAAAATCTGTAAAATTAATATGTGTAGAATAAAGGTGGTCTGGAACTTTCCTGGCTTTATTGCATAGATGAAGGAGAAAATTCCGTGACTCTTGTAAGCCAGAGACTCAAAGCCTCCTAGTCTCCAGATGGAGTAACTCTGCAAGGGTTAATGAAATTTTAGTCATCTCCAGCATTCCAACACGTCTGTTTGAGATATGCTACATAAATGAGCCTGAAGACTACTCTATATTGCATCAGCCAGCTTACTGTGTCCAATATTCATTAATAATTGAGTACTTTTAGTTAGATTCTCTCCTTTTTTAACCAGTCACAACCCTCTTTACAGTGAAGAAACAGAAAAAAATTTAATTTTATAATCAGCTAGGAATTTCTCAATAAATGCACATTCGGTAATTGTCAAAACTAGTGACGATGGTCTTCTACATCAGTGACAACTAATTGCAACAGTTTACCCATTGACAAGTCCAGGAAATTTTTAAAGCATGAACACTCTAAGTTAAATTAAAAAAGAAATACAGTATCTTCAATACTGTTGAGGAAACAAATGCACCTAAATATTTCCTTTTCTAAATTTCCATCCTCTGGTGACCCTCAAAATGAGTGACAAGTCTGAAGTCTGCTTAATTCAGCACCATTTGACATACCCTGTCCTTGTTTATTGCCAGGAATTCTTCAGCCATCTACTTACAAGATACAGAATTTAAATAATTATAGAAGCTAATCTTGCCATAGGCATACAAAAGGATAAAGAGTAAAGACACACGTTAAGCTGTCAGAAGCAGGTACAATATCAGTTGCCAAGAGAGAAGGATCTTCTGAGGTTCCATATGTTAAGTATGACCTGGACTTATGGTACTGTTTGTAAAGGTACGCTACAAACATAAGTAGGCTACATATATTCACCACAATAAGGATTCATTGGGGAAATATTGTAAATACTGAAGGAACAATTCTTTCGTCTTTACTTAGACAAAACTCCTAATTACATTAGCAGGAAAGAACATACTAGTTTATTTAAGGACTGAGGATAAAGATTGTCAGTCCAGATGGCTGGGAACCTTTCTTTCAGCAGAGTTCATGTTAAAAGAGAAAGCAATCAAGAAGAATAGATCTGATTAGAAGAGAAACCCTCATCAAGCCACAACAAAAAGTTGCTTTGGAAAAGCAAGAGATCCAGTTAAAATGCCATCGAAAACAAAAAAAAAACCAAACAACAAACCAAACAAACACACACAACAAAACACACACACCCCCACCCCCACCCCCCACCCCAAAAAAAAAAAAAAAAAAGCAGCGTGAAAGGGAGAGATCTTCAAGCCAAGCAGAATCTCAGTTAGTTGCAGGAATATTGTAGTGCCATATATACTTCAGCTTCAGGCAACAAAGATAGCATACCATAGATTGTCCCATGTTAAGTTCTTCTCTATATTGATTTAACTTGGAAGTGAATATGCAGGAGAAAACCTAAAGGAAAAAAAAGATGTTGAATGAAATATAAGCAGGCAGTATATAGCTTGGTTGGATAGCAATAACGTTAATAGTATTTTGATAGGACAAAACTTCATTTAATGGTTTGCACCAAGTGTACTTTAATAATTCACACTGTCCTTTAATCTTCTGGGAAATATTTACTAAAGGTACAAACTGAGAAGTATAGAACTTGTTGTATTAGGTTACAGCTTGGAGAATCTAAAAATCAAACTTCCCAAAACTGTGGATTCTTGTCATCAGAGAGATAATTCACAAAGCCAGTTTAAAATAGGTGGAAATAAAATGCTGGTTGTCAATTGCCTATTTAATTCACAGTCCTTACTCTAATACACTTGACTTCTCCATATTACAGTTCTTCATACAGTCCTGTCCTGGAATCTTCAAAGAATGGCAAGGTCCTCATTTTTGTCAGAACTTCATTTAAAAATCTTACTTTAATGCATTTATGTTTCATTTTTCTTCATTAGATTGTAGTAGCTCAGTTAGGAAAGAAAACTAACCTATTTATTGAAAAAGACTCACAGAATGTTTCGTTAATTAAGAGATTGAATTGATTGGTCGTTCTTTGAGGTTGAATAATTAGATAAAATGATTACTTAACACTGTAGGGAACAATCCTTTACTGACCCCATGAGGGACAGACTAGGTGACCTAACTGGTCTTTTGCATTTCTTTTTTCTCTATTTTAGTGTAACTCTGCAAGACTACAAAAACTAATGAAATATATTTGAAATAAACAGAGATTAAAATTTGTCCTGTAGTCTTTCAGTAGGTCACATCTCTTTGTTAAAGGTATATTTCTGCCTTTAATATGTTTGAAAGTATGTGGGTTTTACTAAACAAGATGTAAAAATTAAGACAACGTCTATCTGTTCAAACAGTCCAGAAACTCAATGTACTTTACTATACAAAAGAGAAATCACAGCAGTGTTTGTCAAAATCTGTTGATGATGTTTGTGCATGCTTTATCCCCTCAGCTGAATGTGAAGTAGTTCAGGTAATGAGATAGAAACTGGGTAAAGATTTAAATTTTTTAAAAAATTAAAAATTAAAAACAGCACAGACTTTTTCATTTGTGGTCAGCTTCTCCATTCATCAGCCCATAGAAGGTAATTTCAAAACTTCAATGATGCAACAGTTCCCAAGAAAGGGTAAGCTAAAAATAGAAAAATAAGAGGTAGAAGAGAAGGCTGAGGACAAATTTTCATGATAGTACAAGGAAGTAAAAGGTAAAAACTACCCCAGCTTAGAACTTTTCTAAACTTCCTCCGAAAAAGTCTAACTCTAATTGTTATTCATTAAACGTTTCCAAGTTTCAGTAAAAATAGTTTGGTGTGAAAAGAGACATTAACATCTTACAAGTACATAATGAAGACATCCCATTACTTTTAAAAGTATAAAATGTATCTCAAAAACATGTGAAGTAATACTACCTTTCTTAATGTGAAAAAAAAATGCCTTTTCAGGATTTTTTCTCAATCTATATTCATTAAAAACAAATGGATTCTCAGATTTTCCCTACCACAGAAATAGTGGCAAAAAAGATTACTTTCTTATTATCTCTGTATTGGTATTCATTGCTTATCTCACCCTAAGCACATTAAACTGATTAGCCATATTTATTAACATAATAGTTGCAGATCAGGATACATGTTGAGAAACATTATATGTCTTATTAATGGGAATTATTATTTGTGCACTGCCACAAAGAAACATAAAGTTAAAGCTTCACAACTTCCATTATTTCAGCAACATGAGAAATGTCTCATTTATAAATTACTATCTACTTTCTTGGAAGGTTTTAGAATATTTTAACAGTATTAATAACATCTGATTCCCTACATTTCCAAGCACCCCATTTTAGAAAACAACTGAATAAAAAAATACATCTGCTATAAAAAAAAAATCCTATTTCAAATTAAGCTTTAAGTATTATGAAGAAAGGGCAGGTGTTTGGGTTTAGCTCTGATTAATACAATAAATAGGGATGAAGATGAGTAGATACCTACCCAAAGAAACTTTATACTCATCACTCTTCCTATAAGCTCTTGATGTGACCAAGCTAATTATTTTTTCATAAATAATGTGATTCCATAAAAATAAACATAAACTTCATAGACGTAGACATAAACTTCATTCAGTAAAATCATTCTTATCAGTAAGACAAGAAGGCACAGTCTCAAGCTCTGCCAGGGGAGGTCTAGGTTGGATATTAGGAAGAAATTCTTTACAGAGAGGATAATCAGGCATTGGAATGGGCTACCCAGGGAGATGGTGGATTCTCCACCTCTGGAGGTTTTTAAGAAGAGACTGGATATGGTACTTAGTGCCATAGTCTAGTAACCGTGGTGGTAGTGGATCAAGGGTTGGACTTGATGATCTCGGAGGTCTTTTCCAACCCGGTTGAATCTATGATTCTATGGTGGGCCAGGTTTTCCTGTCTTGTGATTAAAACCTGCGAATTAAGATTTGTTCATCCTCAAGAAGGTAATACTGACACAAATAAGAAAGAAACAAGCTTGTTCTCTTGGTCATGGATGTATTAGTAATTTCACAATGAAATTTAGGCTGGCCATTACCAAAAATTTTCTGTCAGCAAGAGCTGCAAATTTCTTTTGCATATTGCCTAAAGACAGAAGCCTTCACATTTGTATTTCTTTATAAAAAAAGTTAAAGATAACATGTCTCATTTATCTCTTTGGCAATATCCATCTTGCATCAGAAAACGACAGATTAGGCAGCTCCTGAAAACCCTGACAGTCTACTTCTATGTATCTTCACCATCCCTGGCAGCATGATCAGTAGATGGTCAGAGAGCTATAAAGAGAGTTCCAAACCAGTTTATTATCTTTGTTCCCTAGATTTTTTAAAAATCACCTCAGAATAAAGTCTATTATTATTTCTATTATTTTGAAAAAAGTATCATAACTCACTTTCCATTATATAGTGTGTGCATGTGCAGTCATAGGTCGGGGTAATGGCTAAAGGAAGATAGTAAGTTGATCAAAAAGGACATCAACCTTTTTCCTTCATCGATCTGAGGAGATTATGGTGGCCTCTGTGAATTTCTGTCAAGCTGGCAGTGCTTTTTCCCCTACCCTTTTTGCCAGACACTAGTCAGGCACAGACAGGGAACAGGATGAAGGCAAAAGCACAGCAACATAGCTGCTGTTTCCCCATGTCAGCCTGAAAGCATAATGAACCCAGACCATGACAGGGAGGGCACAGTGCTCTGCCTTCTCCCAGCCTGGATCCTGCTTTTTCTTAGAAAGTAAATACACTGGATGCAGTTTAGAATGTAGCACAGGGTAACTAGTTCTATGGCATTAAAAATATGAGGCCAAGGCCACAGCTGGTGTAGCTCAGTAAACTAATTGTTTTAAACAGATCAGTCCTGATTTATGTCAGCTGAATGTCTGATTCTCAGAGTTCTGAAGCAAAGCTGAAATTTCGAAGCTGTTATTTTCATATCTTTAACCAAAAGCTTTTCCAGCTCAGAATGTATGTATAAATATGCCGCATCCACAGATCTAAACTTAAACCCTACTGTATGTGTTATTAGTCAGTGTACCTTTTTCTCTAAATTACCTTTTTCATGACTGTACTTCCCCAAATCTTTGACTTATTTAAACCTTTCTTCATTTAAAGTTTAACTTCTCTTTTTTCTTGTACATACTGGATATCAACAGGTATCTAAAAGCATTAATTCCATCTCTGCGTAGAATTTGTCTGCTTATAATTTGAAACTATTACTTTAGACATGAAGGAAGGAGAAAATGTAAATTGTAAGCCAAACTACTGTAACTATGAAAAGTTGCAAAAAGGTGTAATCTCTCCAGTCATTTAATTTTGACTGATAATAAAGGTGAAGATAAAAGAAAATTTCTGACTACTGCTCACATAAAAATTTCAAGTAATATACATTAGCAAGATTGACAATCTTTAGAACTGGAAACTTAATGACAATGGTGCCTGTGAACAATAGGACTGTGATAAACAAAAATGTATTAAAAATACTCATAAATACTAAACACAGAAAGACTTTACTAGATCATAAATATTCCTAGGTGAATACCAGCTGATATAAACTAAAAAAAGAATGGGAGTGTTGTGAAAATGACCAGAGGAGCTAAAATGAGTAAAAACATCTTTACATTAATTCATTCCCAGTCATGTGGACTACACAGAAGGAGTAACAACACGGTTTCTCTAAAGAGTTCCTGAATCTCAATGCACTCTTCTTGTAACAAGGTCCTAATTTAGATTCTCTTGCTAGCTGTCTCTTTGATATTATCTATTTTCACCTCATTATTAGTAGTACTTTTACAGTCATCCAAGGGACAAAACTAGTGTTTATATCAGTATTATGGCATGCAAGTTTTCAGAGACTTTCGGAAATGCATCCTCATTCTGAAGCAGTGGACAAGAACACAATGAAAGTTGTTTTAAAGTAATTTTCAAAAACAAATCTTAAGGTTTCACAACGTTAAACCCTTTCCAAATGCTGTGTGATCTCAATGGTGAATGGTAGTACCTCAGGAAGCAAGAGTGTCAGTTGTATACCAGTGACAGCAGTATACATGCAGACAGGCTGGTAGGTGAAACATGGCATCAGAAGCAACAGATCATTTTCTTGAAACCAGAAAACAAGTGTTCTCCTGGACTGTAAAGAAGATTTTAAAAATACAGCATTGTTTCCTCTCATTGTTTAGTTAAAAATAGAAAAAGACTTGGCTAGAGTTACAAACAAAAATGTTCATTGATGGCTAGGCTTCATGAACGAAGATTTGAGAAGAGCTCTACCCACGCTTGCTGCAAGAGCGCTGATGGCTAAAAAGGCCAATGCGAGATAGACAAGTCCAGTTGCAGAAGGCACAGCAGAAAGACTCCCCAGGTGATATCGATGAGACATGGTTCTTTCTGCATTGTCTTTTCTCCTCGAGAGTGATCCTGCGTGTGTTCTCAAAAGCAGCAGCAGCGTTATAGATGGTGTGTCTCCAGGCCTCCCGACTTGAGGCCAGGATACACCAATGGTGGTGATCAATATGGCCAAGGCTGAGGGATTGTTTCAGGCAGTCCTTGGATCTCCTCTTCGGGGCTCCTCTCTTGCGGCAGCCAGTGGCAAGTTCCCCACAGAGCACGATCTTAGGGAGGCGGTAGTCCTGCATCCTGGAGACGTGCCCTGCCCAGCGCAGCTGTGTTCTCAGCAGCATGGCCTCAATGCTCGTGACTGCTGCCTGTTCAAGGACAGACGTGTTGGTCACACAGTCAGTCCAGTGGATGTTTAGGATTGTGCGGAGGCAGCGCTGATGGAAGCGTTCTAAGAGACGCAAGTGGTGCAGGTAAATGACCCATGATTCGGACCCATATAAAAGAGTAGACAGTACAATGGCTCTGTAAATACTGATCTTTGTACTTCTCTTCAGGTGTTTGTTTCGCCACACTCTTTTATGGAGTTTACCAAAAGTAAACTTTTGGTAAGTAAAGTAAGTAAATAAACTTTTGGTAAACTCCAAAATGTAATGTGTTGGTAAAGTGACTTTGCTAGAATAGTTCCCCTAGAATAGTTCCCCATCCATTATTTGTGCAGCCTTATAGCTCACAACCTGTCAATACTTTGCATTGATTCTGAAATCTTAGATGGTTCCCATTTTTCCATGCAGTTGTTGTTTTAAGGAAAAGAATACAAATTCACACAGATGTCAAATAAATGATGAGGTAAAGAGTACTTTTCAAGTTTCTTCCTGAAAATGACAGGAAACTATGAGGTTTCTTCTTGAATTTTTCATTGTCATTTAGAGTACCAAAGGGAGTTAGAGTTTACTTTGGAATGGAGGCTTTTTATTTTTTTTTTTTACTCTTTATCAAAAAGAATTCCCAAGTATTTAAGGATCGTGGACACCATCTGCTTACATTTAATAATTTATTGGGGCAGTTTCTACAGCAGTTATAATTATTCCAGTTAGCTTAAAAGGATTGTAAAGGTATATATGATTCTTATCTAAAATGCTGTGATTTCAAAAAAGATTGCAGGTATTTGATACATCTATCTTCTGAACAATACTTGACATTCCCAAGAGGCATGTGGATTTTCTTGCAGATGATGGGGGTTTTTTTCTGTTCTGCCAGCAGCATAGTTATTTTTGAAACATTTGTTGTGGTATGCCCTAGCCAACAGATATGACTCTTTTAAAACTGCGCATTCTGTTATAGCCATGTGCAAAACATATGGCCAGCTTGACTTCAACAATAATGACTTTTGTACCTGCATTTCCTGGTCCATGAGGATACATATCAGGAATACACTTTACACATTTGTTTACTTCTCTGACCCATCTGAAATATTATTGGATTTACTGGATATTTATTACTGGATATTTAGCTCTTGCAACACACACAGAATCTGTTTCAGTAATTGCTGAGGATGTTGAGGTTTTAAGAAGAACAAGAATACCAACAATGTAATCTTTTACAGTGGTCAAAGATAATTTAGCTGCAAAGAAATCTGAAACTTTTCCATTTCTTGAAAATATCTGGTATGCAAATTTTTCTTCAACACTTTTAAAACTCCATTGCACTATGGATACACTGCAAGAGAAATCAGCAAGGAAAAGTGTTTAATATTGCAGAAAAATTGATAGGTTATGCTACTGAATTATTTAGAGGAATATTCAGATGGGTATCCCAGTGGGACAAATCCAAATGAATATTACAAGGTGTGTATGAATTAAAGGACAGATTGTGCACATAGACTCACCCCTGGGCTCAAGTCCTGAGCAAATTTGGTATATAAACATCACTATTCTTATGTGCCTGCTATCCCCTTGTGAAGTGGGGAAGTGCACAAAACAAATTCTGAACTACTTTCTTCTCAAGCCATTTTTGCACTATTGAGCGCTTTCCAGAAGGATAAGGAATATGATGATTTTTGCAGAGTGGAAGAAGAAAACAAGGTACCCTAAACTAACCTGAGCACTTGAAAGAAAAATGATAAGTGTGTTGGGATAGCTGGGATGTTACCTCATAACTGGGGTACTATAAAATAGAGAGATTAGAGTCTATTCTGTTCATAACTATGAATGTCCCAGTAGTAACTGCTGAGAATGCTGTATTTGCATAATTAGCACACACTAACTTTGAACTTCTGTTTTGGTCCAGCAGGAGTCCGATATAACATTTACAAAGTTTTTTTAAATTTTCACAGTTAAACTTATATGGAAAAGAAACAGCAGAGTAAGAAAGTTTATTAGGGTTGCTTTCACATGAAGGTCTTGATTCTGCAAAGAGATAATCTTATGGCTAATTTAAATCCCACTGATTTCTGCAAAATCAGCTGATTTAGGGAGCTGTGTCTTCTACGTATTTTATTATCTAGCCCTTTGTGGCGGGAGGAGGAGGAGGAGGGGAGGGAGGGGAGGGGAGGGGAGGGGAGGGAGGGGAGGGGAGGGAGGGGAGGGAGGGGAGGGGGGAGGAGGGGGAGGGGAGAGACCTTAGAAGAATATGAACATGAGTATTCTCACTTCAGCTTCCTTAACACAAGGACAATATGCAGATGTCTGAAGTACCAGAAGCAAAGCAGTTGGAGAATGTTTTGGTTTTTTTGTTTTGTCAGAGGTTTCTAACATTTTATTCACAATGTGAAAAGAAGCTAGAAGACTGACAGATTCTTATCTTTCTTGAAAGAACTAGAATCAAAGGAGACTCAGCCGTAATGCATATTTTGGTAAGATGTTTGCCCCAGGGAAGGGAACATGACCCTTCATCCAGCATCAGTCAGACCACAATGTACTGGATGTTGTATTCCTGTCTTTGTTATGATTATAACAAAAAGAGTAAAGACAGTACACAGGTACCGCTTTTGAATTGCATTAAAAAGAGATACACTGTGCACACAAGCAGAAAAGTAACGCTTGTTAAACACTTGTAGAAGAAATAAAAAACATTTGATGTTTTCTGGTTTACAACCTAAGGCATCAAATGGGAAAAATACAAGAACAGGTGAAAGAGGTCCTAAATTACTGAGATGGTGAGTGACCTGGAGTTTGAATATGTGGGACTGATGAGAGAGCAAAACAGTGTTAAACACTTACATGCATCTTCTTCCCTATCAGCTTAGAGCTCAGTGAAATTTATTGCCTCAATGTCCCTATCTTTTTCTTCCATTGTTTTTTGATTTCTCTTCCTTACATTTTAAATGGCATTAACTCCTCTGAACAGACTACTTCCTTCCCATAGCTACAATGTCAAACTTGTGTTTTCTTCCTATTGTTTATAAAGGTATAATTAAATTTTTCCCACTATTCCAAACTGTCAAGGTCTCACAGTCTTTGTCCACTTTATCTGCAGTTTCAGGAAGTTCTCCTATGTGGTGAAAGCCATAGTCATGTTCAGTGAATGTCTGAGGCCAGCTCTGAGTATTTCTATAGCTTTGTGAAGCCAGACTCCTGCAGTAATCTCACTTTCCATAAAGACATAACTGAAAAAGAGGTTTCATAAGTGTGCCAAGTATAACCATTTGCACAGAGCTGTCAGTTGTATTGTAGTATGCTTTAGCATACCTTGAAGCCTGTGAAACAATTAGCAATAGAAAAATAAAGGTGGGTATGGCAGTGTGTCTACAATTTTTTTATTTATAAGATTACCTTTTACCACTTAAAACATCCTATATGCCTTCATATTCAACCACATGTCCTGAACAATGAAACTTACAAACAGTGGACTGTAGAGACAGAAGGGGGCGGGGCGGGGAAGAGGGGGAGGGGGGTGGCCTGTGGTGGGAACTAAAACTTGGAGCTGTTTTATCTATTTATATCTCTTTTACTCATATGGAATGTTTCTCGTTGAATATGAATATTACAAAATATATATTTTAACTGGAAATAAAATATAGAAAAGATATGCATGGCATTTCAGAATACCTCTGCTTGGCTAACATTGCCATTAAGAACAATTTACTAAAGATAACAGCTCCCAGATATACTCTTTCCTCTATAATTATTCTAGAGAACAACCTTCTTTTTCAATAAAGTAACAGAATGATATTGCAATCTGGTTGGATAAGAAAAAGGGGAATTGCACTAAGTGACAGCTGGTCTGTTGCTCTAGATTAAGATTCTCAAAGGGAATGGGAAGATAATTCTATCTTATTAAAGAAAACCAAATTACATCATACTGACCAATTGTGCTGGACAACAAAGTAGATTCTGATTGGCCAGGGACTATTCTGTCACTTGGCCATAGCAAAAAGCCTGTCATTCAGAATATACTCAAAGCACTCATTACAGTAATTTGTGTAAATAGATGAAGGGATGCATCTCTAATGCATTTTGCTTTGAAGACAGGTGTGACGCTAAGAAATCTGATTAGGCAAGTGGTATGGCTTTAGAGGACAGTTTCTGAAGGGAGAGGAAAGCATTAAGATAGGCAAAAGGCTAATTTGAAAGGTAATTCAATTTTGTGAACTCTATATGACTTGTGAGGCTCCACGTGAAATGTTGATGACGGAAGGGATGAGAGTAGAGCCTCCTACCTGTTTCATTCTGTCTTTGTATTTTATTCTTGCAAATTCAAAATGCATTCAGTCAGGGAGTGTCATGAGTACATTGAAATGTAATTTAATGCCTAAAATAATGTTCTACTGCTGTCTTTGTGTTAACATTGTCAGCCTTAATATTTCATTGCCTCACATGCAGCAGTCCAAGCAATTCCTGTAGTTAGAATCAAGTTTCCTTATTCTTTCTTGAATATTATGGAATTTTCATGAAGATGAAGATCATTTTGAAAAAGGAGGGGCATGGGATAATGTGGAGAGATTACAGTTGGGGGAGTGGGGGGTAGATAGAGAAATAAAAAACCATTTCAATACATTGTATGGTAGTACGTTGAATATGTTCTGTCAGGAGCATGGGATGGCAGTGATAAGGAAAGCACGAAAGGACAACACGTCGCTGGCAAGGAAAACTAATTCCAGTAATTTAACAGTTAACAGAAGTAATAAGTGAGAAAATTTATCGCCCTTTCCACTTTAAACACTATCAAATTAACACAGTATCTCTTACTCTTCTGTGAGTTATCTCTTTGTAACATTAGCTATATCATTTTATTGTAATTAATTGACTAAAATTTGCTATTTAATCAGTAATAACAGCCTTAAAATGCAACAAGAAAAAGCCTTTCATCTTTTAGTATATCAACTATTAAAGTGAATAATCTGTATCTGTTACAAACCCAGCACGGAAAGTGGATCTCAAATACTTCTCATATGTTACTACAGATGTTCAGTTAAGGATACATCTGCACATGGAATTAGCTATTGTTTCAGTTACATCCCACATTAATCAGTTCTGATTTTTTAGATTCTAGGAGCATCAATCTGCCAAACCAACCAGGTCCTGCTGTGGTCAACCTGTTCACAAAGTAATCTTTAGTTTAAACATGGGGGGTGATTCTCAGGCACTGTACCTTGTCCTTGTCTCAACTGCTGTGTCCAGTGGGCCCAGCTCAATCCCCAAGCCTCTTCTCTATGGTTAGTACACCCTCTTCTTTTTATCTTCATAAATATAAGATAAACACTTGTAGAAGAAAAGCTCTCTGTTTTCAGAGGCCAAACTTTCCATGTGTATTGCATAATTCAATGTTAAAGAATATCCTGTGGGGACTATGCAACTATATGCCTAAGTCCACCTATGACTTGTCACTTCACTTAATACCTGTACATTGTCCTATCAAGCCCTACAGAAAAAAAATCACACAGTTAGTGTACTGTAGATTTTCCCTAATTCTTAGGATTGGGGTAATTCAAATCCTATGCCTTCATACAAGACTGATTTCATTTGATGCATTTCTTAGTAGAATCATAGACCCATGTAACTTGGAAATGACCTCCAAAGTTATCTAGTTTGATTCTAGTTCAAAACAGATGCAGTCAGAGAGAGTCTAGTTCAAAACAGGTATCCAGAGCAGATTGCTCATGGTCATGTTCAGTCAAGTTTTGACAATCCACAAGGATGGATCTCCTACACTTCTTTGAATAGAATGTTTCAGATTTTCACTGTGTTCATGACACATTGTTCAGGGTAAAGTGAATAACCAGAAAAATGAGTGCTCTTATTTAAACGTTTTTTAGCTTCTGCTTACAAGAAAAACAGGTACCTCTACTGTGCATCTTTTTGACACTCCTCCAATTAGTATCCCTCCAACTAGTACTGCTTAGCATCCTATGAGGACAGACTCTTTTGCTTACCTCTGTGCTCTTTCCCATGTTGAGTCACTGCAATCCCATTACACATACATATCAGTGATGAGTTGGTCTTGATTAGGGTGGGGTTTTTAAGCTATTTCTGAATACTAATGTAATATGTTTCAGCTGATGTGACCACATAGTACTGTGGGATGTTTTATACACTCTTTCCATGCAGTGATGATTATAAAAGTGGGGGGAAGTGGAACAAAACAAAAAACAAAAACCTATGCCTAAACAGTTTAACTCTGCTTTCTGCTTTTTGGTATTTATCTTCATATTTTGTTTCATGTCTTTCCTGCTTGCTCTTTTTCAGAGGAAATTGATAGGGAGGGAAAAAAGTTGTTACACTACTATATTTCACTTATCAGTGATTGTAACCCCTGCCACGCTATGTAAGCAAACAAAAAATGCCAGTCATCATAGTCTTCTCTAGCTTTCTCTTTTTCCTGTTCTTTGCAAAATTAGCCATCCTGAACTGGACCATTCCTACTTGTTCTGCAACAGATTAATAGGAATTATTGTTGTTAGAAAGGCTGGTAGGGAGGGCTTCATAATAGAGTTGTTTCCAGTAGTGAGTGGGAATGTTTGCAGTCGCTGTGTTGTTATGTACATTTAGAAGTTTCAGCCAAATAGTAACTCTCCCATTTGTCATCTACTTTTTTATTCTCATGTTACCTCTTCTATCCTGGCAAGTAATATCCTTTATTCCTTAGCATGCACAGCAGAGAAACTCTCTTTGTACAGTAATTAGAATTGACAAAGAAAAATCAGATCCTAGATATGCAACTATTAAGTGCAAGAAACACAAGATACTGTATTAGCTTTTATACCCACCTCAGTATTTTCATCCATAACTGGGTATGGATTTTCTCCATTCTTTGCTGAAAATTGAGTTCTCTTAAATTTCAAACAAGTAACACTGCATATATTCCAGACATCTTAAAGAAACAAGCAGTCATTTCAACTGCAGGAATTTATAGGAAACTTTTCTAATTAATTCAGGTTCACAAATATGTAGAAATCTTTGGCAATCATCAAGACAAAAGAGGTGCAATATATATTCAGACAGTCCAAACAGTGTTCAGAAACTTCCATCTACTTCCACACACTCTCTGAACCTATCTAAGCTGTCGAGACCACACATTTTTATGGCTCAGACATGGGCAGGAGGAAGTGGTCACTGCTTATTCCAAGATCAGTGATGAAGCCCTGTGAGGCATGTAGAATGACAGCTGGGATTATTCATCTGAGAAATATCAATGAACATCTTGCAAGATTCCTTTTACCCTCTCTAAATATGCCTGCTATCTGCTTCTATTAGTGTCAGGCGACTTGGAGGGGAAAGGCAGAGGAAAGGGACAGGGAAAACAGAAAACAGAAAAGGGAAAGGGAAAACAGAAAACAGAAAAGGGGAAGGGGGAGGGGAAGGTAGAGGGGAAGGTGGAGGGGGAGGGGAAAGAAAGGAAGGGGGAGGAGGGAGGGGAGGGAGGAGGAGGGAGGGGAGGAAGGAGGAAGGGGAAGGAAGGGAAGGGGAGGGAGGAAGGGAAGGGAAGGAAGGAAGGGAAGGAAGGGAAGGGGAGGGAAGGGAAGGAAGGGAAGGAAGGGAAGGGAAGGGAGGGAAGAGGGAGGAAGGAAGGGAAGGAAGGAAGGGGAAGGGGAGGGGAAGGGGAAGGGAAGGGAAGGGGAAGGAGGGAAGGGGAAGGGAAGGAAGGGGAAGGGGAAGGGGGAAGGGAAGGGGAGGGGAAGGGGAAGGGAAGGGGAAGGGGAAGGGGAGGAAGGGAAAGGAAGAGAGAGGAAGAGAGAAGAGGAAGGGAAGGGAAAGGGGAAGGGAGGGGAATGGGAAGGGAAAAAGAAAAGAAAGAAAAAGAAAAAGAAAAAAAAAGAAAAAGAAAAACTCCCCAGGCTTATCTCAAAAGTAATGTCTGGTTATTGTCTGGAGTCTATTTCATACACTCCATATGTATAATCTATACAGAGTATTGCATACCCTCATTTAGACACACGAATAATCTCTAAATTAAAAGTTGAACTCTCAGCAATGAATGAAACTTCTCAGGGGAGAGATACAGAGAGGAATATAAGTCTTCAAGGTAAGGAAATTTTCATCACAGCCATGGAGCTCACAAATCTAGGATTCAGATCTTAGAAAAGTCCAAAGAGGAGTTTGTATCCTAAAATTAACCAGAAAAATTACCCAGATGCTTTATTTTCCCTCTCATGGCTACATCTCTGACTACAAACTTCAGTGGCCTTGAAGAACTTCTTTATCAAGGATAGAGGTTTTAACAAAGACCTCTAGAAGGAAAAAAAATATTTCAGAAGGTGGAACTGTAGTCATGTAGCACCCACTAAATAACTAACACTTATCACTGGACTTTGTCACGGCAAGATCTACCTCCCAGTGCCATCCCAGATGCACCTCCTATGCAAAATCTGACAACTCTTTCCCACAAGAAAAAAAACTTTTAAATTACTTTTTTTGAAGAGTTAATATTTTGGCAACAGTCCTGTTCGTCTCAATAATGTTAACATTCAATCTTATTTTAAGGTAGTCAGACATGATCATTTAGAATGTTGCTTTTCATATTGCTGTTTTCACTGTTTTAAAAACTGTCTCCTTACCACTACTCACATTCAGGGTTACTTTTATTTCAATTACTAAGACTTTTTGGGTCTTAGGTAACCCAAAAAGTTATCTTTTATTGCATTTTAATGGAAAGAATTATTGTAATCAACTGTGATAAAAAGCATTATAGTTAAAAATTTTCATGATCCATTCAGCAATAACGTATCTGCATTCCATGTGGTGTAAGTATTAAAATCTCTAGAAACAACATTTTCAACAACAACAATAACTACAAAAATATGTTATATTTCCAGGAGGTATGTAAAAACATTACATACAGCTCAAGGGAAATTATACATCCATTGAATTTTGGCTGTGAAATTAAAAATAGTAATAATAGTTCCATCTTTGTCAAAGCAACACAAAACTTCCTACATCATGGTTAGAACAATATCATAATTTTGAAGATATTGCTCAGTTGGGCAGGATGCCTCTGCAATCTCCAGACTACCGGGTACTTGCCTATAGTTCCTGATATCTTCTACTTTTACATCTCCTAGCCTTTGAACATAATCCTTCTTTCTTTTATGTTACCCGCATAGCAGGCAACCCATAACTTTTATTCAAGGAAGGTATTGTCCAGCCTGTAGTCTAATCATGGCAAATCTAATCATGACTCCTTCCATTGCTAGGTGAAGTAAAATAACACTTTTCTGTGACACAACTTCTTAGCCAGGATGATGTCTAATAACCCATGTTCCAGGATATTACAAGGGAGGCTGTCACCATTCAAATCTCTTGCTGTGGTAGCAGAGCAAAACTTTCATTATATATTACATTTTGTTTCATAAATATGTGTATGCATACACCCAACTCCTCATGACTCCTTCCACAGGAACCTCCCTCTACAGTAATAATCCAGTCCCAGCTTCTGAAGTCCAAAAGGGAAGTATCTCATTCTGATTTTGAAACTAGAAACAAAGACCAAAGAACAAGAAAGGTATGGATTTTATCAACCATCTGTTTCAGGAAGTGGCATTAATAATTCTCAAAATCTAACAGTCTTCAAAATGCACAGTAAAAAATTTCCCTTAATAAACTATGCAATAACTTCCATCATAAAAACCCCAGCTGTTTATCTGCCCACAACAACTGATCTATTATCTATTGAGTAGCTGCAGTGGAAGGTGACAGATTTCACAAGAGAACAGGTTAGGATGTTCAGGATAATGTGTTCATATGCACCAGAACGTCGTGAAAGAATCAATGAAAAATCCTCAAAAAATATTCCGTTAACCATTCCAAAAATGTGGTATGTGTTTCTGATTTATAACACAGCCTTTGCCCTATTAAATATTTGTTTTATAAGTTCATAAACATTGCTGCACCAAGAAAAAACAATCCAAAAACCTGATTTAAGCAGTTGGTCAGTGTCCTTCTTGCCGTCCTCCCCCCACAGCTGTAGGCATTTATCTACTGGTGGTCTTGCCAAAAACCCTGCAAAAGCTGCCTAGTGGTCTCTTATTGGCTTGAAAAACTGAGACTGATTGTCAGCAAAATGTCAAATGTGACTCCACAAGCTGCAGTTCTTTTAAAATGACCACCACCACAGAGCTGACCTTGAAAATGGTGAAGGTTAACTGGTAAGATTTAGATCATAGAGATTTATATCCCCTAGGGCTTTTAAATTTTCATCTGCTTCTAGCCAGTTTCTGGAGCAAAGTAGCACACAAACATAACATGAAGGTATGACATGAGAAAATTATCTGAGATGAAAAAAGATATTTGTAATGCACTGGCTGCATAGGTTCAGCTACATTGTAGCAACATATGATCAAGTAGCATTCAGTTCAGCATCAATTAGATATGACAAATATAACCAAGGCCAAACTGTTCCAAGGATTGTAACACAAACTGATGTTTGCATCATTTTCAAGCACTTGGTGTTTTTACACATCTTTCAAGTCACTGAAGTGTTTAAGTGTTACAAGCAAATGTGACCCCAAATGTAAAACACCTCGTTACATCATCATTTGGCTCTTAGGTTCATATTTTCCTCCCTCTTCAAACCTCTCTCATCAGCCTCCCAAAGCACTTTTAGTTCATGTCCCGTTATAAATAACTACCAGCCTAGTTACACTAATATCTTAAGACTTATGCGTATAACAGAGTAGATTTGACTAAGCCTTGACAAAGACATAAAGAGTTTCTTTTAAAATCTATATATTATCTGTTACAATTCTTTGTTATTCTTGGTCAGGTCTTAGAGAAATCAATATCCTAGCTAACCTAAACATTGTTCCATGAGGTAATGACACCATGCTAAATTAAAATCTGTTAACAGAATATGCCTGCTAGAAGGAATTGCCATTCTTTATCAATAAGGCTTTGCATTTAAGAGGTTACTACTCTAGTCTAAATACTAGAGGTTCTACCCTTTAATTTAATTTATAAATTCATTCTACTATGTCTCATCACAGCTAATGAGCATATTTGGTTCTTTGTCAATAAAAAGTAAAGATTAAGTGAAGAAAGTTAATCAGATTGAAATAAAGATAAAAGATTTTTTTTTTTATACCAGACTGGAATACACTATTGTCACTGCCTTTATCTGTGGAAGAAAAATTAGATCCAGTCTTATTTCTTGTCTGAGACCAACAGGTAAGGCCTTCAGGCAAGTGTTACTTCAAAGGCAGTGCAATGGTATTCACAGATGTACTATTCAGTTTGTGAGTCAAGACAATGGTTCTACTTTGTGTACAAATGCTCATTATACATCAAGGAAAGCAACCACATCCTGTCCCTCTTTCTGCAAATGATAACTATTTTTACTGCTGAAAGTCCTTGAGAAATGCACTGCAACACAACAGAGGGAGCTTTACCCACTTTAACAGGGCTTTAATGTATATCTTCAAAAATTTATGGAAACATTAATTACTTTGGAATGTGAACTGAACACAGAGACTTTAGATGTTTTCTTAGGGAATGAGCCAGCAAAACTAAAGGAGAGTAGCTATGGAAATTAATACTCCTTTTTTCCTCTTTTTTGTAATTGACAAATTTGTATAGTAGATACTAACACAATTCCACACTGAATCCCACTGAAGTCTGCAATTTCACTATGGCTCATAATTTTTGTATGAAGCAAAATCCTCTGTGATCTAATATATCTTAATTGAAAACAAACAAAAAAAATTCAAATTGCATTAACACAAAACAATCATAAAGAAAACGGACCATGTACATACATTAGATAAAGAGAGAAGTTTTTACTGTTTTTTTAATGAAGATTATACTCTGCTTTGTTCTCAATATAAACTATTTAAGTAGGGTAAGAAGTATATAAATAGTGTGGGTAAAATTTATAGAAGCAAACCTCTGTATTTTGTTCCTTCCTATTTCAGAGCTAAGTGACTATTGTACCCTTACTCTTAAACAAAATGAAAGTTTGTTGAATTATTAGTAGTTTGGATTGCTTATTGATTTAGCAGAAATTGTTAATGACACAGTAAAGTCAAAAGTATGTGAAAGAACATTATGTAGAAGAAGGAATTCAATCCCAGAGACAGTCAAACTCTTAAGACAGAAGTTGCAAAATGTGCCTGTACTGCTCTTCAGTGAATTTCAAGTGGTAATTTTTTCAGATATTCAGTCTAGTTTGGTTGTTTAAAAGAAACAAACAAACATAGTGTGCAGACAAGATTTGCACGTTCTCTGTTGATCTCCTTAGACACCTTGGGCTGTGTCTAAGTCTGCAATGACACAACTGGAATATAAGTCTTAAAATTATCTTGGTAATGCCTTCAGGTTGGAAATTGCTATCACTTTGTGGATCCATTTGATCTGTACCTAGTCCTTTAAACTGACCTGACTCATAACTAGCTTTCATGTATTCCAATATCACAAAATAAAACACATATCTCTTCTTGACTACTTAATAATGTGCCACTGTCTACCTTCACCAGAATCGCATTCTCAGAATACAAAAAATGAGACATTTTCAGCCTAGATGTACAGCTTAATTTTTTTTTTTCAGAGGGAACGCTGAAACTACTATTAGGATTTATGAACCATTCCTGCAAGTCATAATCATGTTACCAGCAACCTTACCTTTTCCCCATTGAGTATTGTCACTGCTGGTAGCCCAGGTAGTTATATCCACAATAATAAATAATGTGTTTCTATCTTAAACTTACTAGAACCTTGTCAGCTCTGCCACAGCAAACCACTCTCTTACTCTATTGCTTGCACAACCCTCTTGAAAGTGGAAGAGTCACAACAAGTTTGAGTGATTTTACCATCCCAGTGAAAAACAATCGCACTTGTGATTAGCCAATTTGGAATTAAACTTGGCTAAGGAAATCAAGGAAAATGAGGGCTTCTTCAAATGTGTCAATAGCAAAAGGAATATTAGGGAAAATATGGGCCCACTACTGAAAGGAACAGGGACCCTTGCAACAAAGGTTGCAAAGAAGACTAAGATACTGAACACCTTCTTTGCTTCAGACTTCACTATAAAGGCTGACCTCAGGGTGACCCAGGAGATGAGGGAGAAGGTCTGGGGAAAGGAATGCTTCCCCTTGGTTGAGGAGGATTGGGTTAGAAACCATTTAGTCAAGCTTAACATCCTCAAGTCCATGGGCCCTGATGGGATGCACACACAAGTGCTGAGGGAACTAGTTGACATTATTGCTATTCCACTCTCAATCATCTTTGAGAGGTCATGGCAGTCAGAAGAGGTTCCTGAGGACTGGAAGAAAGCAAATGTCACCCCAGTCTTGAAAAAGGGTGAGCATTAATCAGCATCACCTCAACCCCTGGAAAGGTGAGGAACGGCTCATCCAGAAAGACATCTCTAAATACATGGAAGAAGTTGATCAGGAGTACTCAGCATAGATTCACCAAAGGGAAGTCATGCTTAACCAGCCTGGTTTCCTGCTTCAGTAGGAAAACTGGCTGAATGGAGGAATGGATAGCAGTAAATGTTATATACCTGGACTTCAGGAAGATTTTTGACACTGTGTCCCATGATACTCCCATGTCATATTGCATGATACACATAGGGATTGCAGGCAGGACAAGTGGACAATGAGGTGGACTGAGAACTGTCTGAATGGCAGGTCTCAAAGGGTTGTGATCAGTGACACAGGGCCTAGTTGGAGGATTGTCACTGACAGTGGTGTCCCACAAGGGTCAATACTGGGTCTAGCATTGTTTAACTTATTCATCAATGACCTGAATGAAGGGGCAGAATGCCTCCTCAGCAAGTTTACTCCCAAAGCTGGGAGGAGTGGCCAATACCCCAGAGAGCTGTGCAGCCCTTCAGAATGATCTCAACAGGCAGAGAGATTTGCAGAGTAGAACTTTCAGAAATTCAGCAAAGGCAAATGCAGGGTGCTGCACATGAGAAAGAATAACCCCAGGCACCAGGACAGGGTGGGGGCTGACCTGCTGCAAAGCAACTCTGTGCAGAAGGACTTGAGGGTCCTGGTGGACAACAGGCTCTCCTAGAGCCAGCAGTGTGCCCCTGGGGCCAGGAATTTCAAAGGAATCGTGGAGTGCATTAGGAAGAGCATTGCCAGCAGGTCAAGTGGGGTGATCCTGCCCCTCTACTCAGCCCTGGTGATGCACATCTGGAGTGCTGTGTCCAGTGCTGGGTTGCTCAGGGAGAGAGACATGGAGCTCCTGGAGTGGGTCCAGCAGAGGGCTACAAATATGAAACAGGTAATACAGCATTTCTCTTGTGAGGAAAAGCTGAGAGTTGGGCCTGCTCAGCCTCAAAAAGAGACAACTGAGAAGGGATCTCATCAATGTCTATAAGTATGTGAAGGGAGGATGTCAAAAGGATGAACCTGGCTCTGCTAAGTTGTGCCAAGTTATAGAACAAGAGGCAATGGGCAGAAATTGATGCACAGGAAATTCCCTCTGAATATGAGGAAGAATTTCTTTACTGTGTGGGTGACTGAGCACTGGAACAGGTTGCTCAGAGAGGTTATAGGGTATCCCTCACTGGAGATACTCATAAGCTGTCTGGACACAATCCTGAGTAATGTGCTCTGGGGGATGCTGCTTGAGCAGGGAGGTTGAACTAGATAACCTCCAGCAGTACCTTGTAATCTTACCCATTCTCTGATTCTGTGTGTGGTTGTAGAGTGTAGGTTCCAAGTTGTATATTTTCACTCCCTCTTTTCCCATCAGATAAAATACAGCATCAGTATACTTTCTCATTTCATTGTTAACTCTAATCATCCCAGGATGGAAATCTTAACCTTACCTGAGATGCAGTACCCAAAAAAATCCTATATCTCATCTCTCTGTGTGGAACCAAAGGCATGTGATATACCAGAAGAGTGGGGAAAACAACAGTGGGCCCTACAATTTCCAAAGGGTTCACAAATTTGCTTGAGGGCATTTCACTTTCAGCTGCCAACTAAATTTTCAACCGTATCTGGAGTAAAATTACAACAGAAACTAGTTCAGTTTCAATTCCTGACTAGCAAAACAGCAATTTTAAGTAGCTACCTCCTAAGGGACCATATCGTGGAAAAGAATTAATTTTGTCTTTCTTCTAATAAAAAAATCAGATTTAAATAATTTAATTAATCCATTTGTTTTCCATATTTACATAAAGTTTCCCAATATTCTTTTACTATTAGTTTGTGGGCACTCAAAATGAAGAGTAGCATCTATTTCTGTCCTTCTTTAGATTTCCTTCTTTATTTGATTTGCTACATGAGTGTCTGCTCATAGCTTGGACAGGTGTACACTTTTCTGGGTAAAAATCTGGCTGGATAGCCAGATTTTTGGTGGTCCCAGAAAGTGGTGGTGAATGGAGTTACATCCAACTGGTCACCGATAGGGTTCCCCAGGAGTCAGTGTTGGGACCAGTCCTGCTTTATGTCTTTATTGACTACCTGGACAAGGGGATCAAGTGCACACAGACAGTTTGCAAACAACACCAAGTGGAAAGGTGATGTTGACATGTCTGAGGGTAGGAGGGCTCTGCAAAGGGATCTGGGCAGGTTGGATTAATGGGCCAAGGACAGTGGTATGAGGTTTATCAAGACTCACTGCCAGATCCTGCCCTGGGATCACAACAACCCCATGCAGTGCTACAGGCTGGAGGAAGAGTGGCTGGAAAGCTGCCACTGGTCGACAGTGGCTGAACATGAGTCCAGCTTGGATAAGAAATAGTGTTGCCATCAGAATGAGGGAAGTGATTGTACCCCTTGTACTCAGCATTGGTGAGGCTGGACCTCAAATCCTATGTTCAGTTTCAGCCCCTTACTGAAAGAAAGCCACTGAGGTGCTGGAATAAGTCCAGAGAAGGGCAACAGAGCTGGGGAAGGGCCTGGAGCACAAGTCTGATGAGGACTGGCTTAAGGAGGTGTGGGTGTTTAGCCTGGAGGAAAGGAGACTTAGTAGGGACTTTATCACTCTCTACAACAACTTGAAAGCAGATTTTAACTGGAGGGGGGTCAGTCTCTTCTCCCAGGTAACAAACAATAGGACAAGAGGAAATGGCCTCAAGCTGTGGCAGGGAGGTTTAGATTGGACATGGGGAAAAATTTCTTCACCAAAAGGGTGATCAAGCACTGGAACAGACTGCCCAGGGAAGCGTTTGTCATCATCCCTGGAGTATTTAAAAGACACGTAGGTGTGATGTTTAGGAACACAGTTTACTGGTGGACGTGGTAGTACTCAATGATTTCTACTCAATGATCTTAAGGAATTTTCCAATCTGAATGACTCCATGATTCTGTAATTCTGATACACATTAGTTACCAAAAATAGTCTTATCAAACATATGTTATCCTCTGGGTTAAAATTCAGGTCATTTTAAGATCTTCCTTAACTGATATGACTCAAGTGTGAAAGAAAGACAGTTACCTATAAGTTTTTTTACATTCTCTAATGTAAGACAAGGAAAGAAAAGCTACAGAGTTTCTTAAATGTCTCTCACTGGAAAAAAGCAGTTTTCCTCTATATCACAAATGAGGACATATGAAATATATTAAGTCTGAAGCCTCTAAAAATTTGTGTAAGACTACCACCTCTTACTTACAGGTGGACCACTAAAGATGTGAAAGCCAAAGTAAACATCTTGAAACAAACAAAAGAATTTAGAAAACTATAAGCATATGTTTGATGTATTTGCACCACATATTTGATATTTTAAATACATGAATAAAAAATACACATAGATTGATCATATGGTTTCACTAAGGCAAGCATACACAAACTGTACAAGTAAAAATTTGATTCTTAGACCTGTCCTTCGCAGAACAGATAAAAAGTGCCTAAGGTCTAAGGAGCACTGCAGGCATATGGTGATATATCTGCAGTGGTATAGAGGGTTATACCAGATGTAAAACCAGTGACCTAAGCGGTGTAACAGCAAGTAAGGATTTGTCCTGCATGCTCATATATTCTTATAATATCATAGCACACATAATCCAAGAAAAGTAAATTATTGCTCGTCCATGGCTAAATATCAGCCTGGAACAAAGACAGCAGAGACAGCACAAAATAATTCCAAAACACAACTACAGACAGATTCCAACTCAGTATGACTGGCAAATCTATGAAATAATGCATGATTTCAGCAAATCCCACCATCCAAAATAAACATCTGAATATGGCATCAATTTGTGACCAACAGATCATGCTTTTTGCGATACAGCCAATCCAATCTCCCAACCCATCAAAAAAATAAAAAGACTCACAAGACTGGCAAGAGTTAGTGAGAAATGGTCAGTGAGATAAGAAAAGAATCAATCAAGGCAAATATCTCTGACCAGCAGAAGCCCCATGAGTCATAGATATATTATTAGATAAGAGAATTCTTCTCAGTTTCTAATATTATTTCCTGCATTTGGAGACTTAGTGACATACATTGCTTTAGATTTTTTTTATAAATAAAAATAAAACCCTGCAAGTCCAGCACAACGATCACTCTGATAAACTATATTTTATAATGGAAAGTGCAGAGAGGATAAAAAAAGGTGTGAGTTCACAAAGGTCAATGCTTCAGGTAACTTTTATTGATCAACATCTTATTTTTTATGTATGTTTTGTCTTATTTATTTGAATTTTTTTCCCACATTTTTTGCTATATAGTGACAGCAACCAAATAGTTTTGTCCTATTTATCATCCAGATAACCTGTGCAATTACTCTGGCATCATGTTTAAATAACCTCACCTCTGATGGGCAAAGCAAAGCTTCTACTGACATATGAGAGACAGAAAATGAGCATTGGTTTTTGTAAATAAGTCTTTTAATAGGCAGGTTATTTTTATTTCATAACATCTGTAGCCTTTTCATTTCACCAGTGTTTAACATACATAGCTTATTCCTTATTTGGTAAATCACAGAGGCAACTGCTGAATTTTGAAAATGGGTATAAACCATCATTATTCTCAAATCATATGTTTATGTCTTGTTTCGTTAAGTGAACAGATTTAAGAAGGAGTTTATGTTATCTGTTGAATATGACCAACACTGCATGTTGATCAGTTCTGTGTGTGCAAATGTGGATATATATATACACAGCTGTAAACACAGGCAAAAAGTGAGCTGATCAACTTGATCATCTCTGGATTAAGTACCTTTTTGTTAGAATAACCTATTTCAAGAACAATTTCTTTTGGGAATAAAACATGCCTTAAGAGTTTTTACTTGATCCTCTAGTTTCTAACAAAATCAGAGTACTTTCACTTCCAAGCATGGGTTTCCATTTCAACTGAACAAACCCTGGGATCTTGAGGAATTAAAGAAAGTCATAGTGTTTGCAGTGGGACCAAGGTAAAAAGCAAAAGCTCCCACTGAAGCTTTTGAAATTAGAAAAACTATCAGGCAGTCACTGGAAGTAGGATTAACATTAAAAAACAGTTGTTTTTAGTTGACCTTTCAACCACTGATGACACTAAAACATTAATTAAGTTTAGCAGCTGACTGACATGTTGTGTACAAGATGATGGGGATACACTAGAATTGTTGATGAAGATCCACTCTAAGGTCCTGAAAAAATATTCTAACCTTTACAGCTTTTCTCCACAGATGATATAAACAATAATAACTGTCCTCTGTGGAGAGTGATAATAACAATAATGTCCTGCCAAAGCCTTGCAACCACTTAGATGAGAAATCTTTAGAAAATATTCTCGTATGTTACAGCATTTCTTCTGCAAAATCTGTGAGGTTGATCAAGGACAGGTGAGACACAAAACCATGAAGAAGCTGAGCTGATGCTATCAGCAAAACTTTCTCAGAATAATAAAAAACAAGGAATCTGTTTATTCTACCAGGCTCAGGAAATCCAAGCAAATAGGGCATGAGATACAATACTTCAGGTTTTGAAACTGTTAAATAATATTTATACTTGCCCTAAAAATCACAAAATCATCTCTTGTCAGATGTTAAAGCAACCAATAGAGCCATCACATTGCATAGCAGGCTCCATTGGCTGTAAGGTAGTACCTGGGATTCACATAGTATTTTAGGAATAAAATCAGTATTGATGTAAATTATTGCTGATTTCTTTACTCCAATATTGACATTTGTTCAATGCAATTTACCAATAATTTTCAAAGCATTTTATAAATGTGAATTGGTTAATCTTCACAGTATTGTTACTAATTCAAATAATTATTTGTGTTCTTCAGTTCAAAAACCACCAGGCACATGCCATTGCCTGTTCTTGTGTCTGCTCTTTTAGCAAATGCAAATGTCAGAAAATGAATAGGTGTTTCTGCTAAGAGAATCACTTGTTTCTTATTCTATATATTTAAATTGGTTTTAATCATCAGCACTTCATATAACACATCCTTTATCCCTCCCCACTGCACACATGCTCTAAATTTAATTAAAATAACTGAAATGGAACTACAGATAATTTGTTTTTTTTTAAATAGACTGCCACATGCTCCATTTACATAAAACCCATTAGTTTGCATTAAATACAAATTAGCTGCTGATATGAATTAAATCACATATAAATAGTTCAGAATAGCCTCAAAACCATGCATTTTAATTAATATAACAGTTAACCAAATTTATCTGTAAGGTAATCAAGACTCTCACTCATTCATTCTTCAGTACAACAGGCCAGAGAACAAAGGGCTGTCCTTTAACACTTATTTTACCAGTCACATAAAGGCACAGAGAATGTAGGAGAAGCTGCTTGGATTCAGGCATTTATAACAAATTATAATGTTTTAAAATGACTCTGTAAATACCAAACTAAAGGTAAGATGAACAAGATCTACATTGCAGGGAGTAAATAAAGATGCTGAGAAACTTTTAAATCTTGAATGCCTTGTTGTTGCAGAAAATTAGGGATGTCATAAAGGAACTGTGAAGCTGCTCATTTTCCCTAGCTTTTCTGAATATTAAATATTCAGAATATAATATCACAAAAGGAGGTTTACATAGACTTCCTCAGTAATTGTCCCATGTTGAAAGTAGTCATTCAAGTCAAGACTTCCAACACTTCTCTCCAAAGGTAGAAATACCAGCAAAATAGTCTCATTCCTAGGTTATCATATTCTCATCTTCAAAAATGGGTACAATACTTAATTTAGCTGTGAGTTCAGCACTTAGCATACTGAAACAGAGCAAAAAACTGCCAAAAGCACATCTTAATGACACCTTGCTAGTAAATGTTTTCTTAAGCTTGTACCTCCATATGTTCATAAACATTTTGGCATACATTTTGGGAACTTCAAAATGAAGGTTCCTTCCAAATTGCAACATATTTTGAAAGACTATATATCTAAAGGCAACAGAAGCAGTATCCCTGTGCTCTTCATGGTAATTATTTCATAAGATCAGAGGGATCTTTAAACAGTAATTTTTAAAAAATCAAAGAAACTGCACCCTATGGAAAGCAACACATGACAAATTCAGTTCTGCTGTAACTAAAGGAAAAAGTGGGCATCAAAAAAATTGTAGTAAAGTAGTCAGACTATATAACTTTTTTTGTCAGAAACGGTTCTAGGATGTAATAGAACCAGAACTGGTTACACAAGAGCAGAGACAATACTGAAAAACTGGAGATTCCGTGTAACATCAGCTATAAAGAGCCACCTCATCACCATATGAATAAGCCAGATCTGAGTGACTCATCAACTTGCAAGATCGAGCCCTATTTGTGCAACCTACTTTAGGCTGGCATTTGCTTCCCATCCAGAAAATGGAGAAGGTACTCCTGAATGAATGTGATAGCATTAAACTGCTCTTTGTGTTGCTTAATGTTTGCAGGATATGGTCCTTAACTTGATCTTTTAAAAAAATAAAGATAATTTTTTCTTAATTATACTTTCAGCCAAAGATTTATTCAATACACTGGAGTTTGAGAAAAACATCAAAACTAAAATGCCTCAACTGATTGCAGAATTCAACATAGTATATAACTATTTATGTTTAACAGAAGAAGAATTTGATCTGATGTCTCTAATTTGGCATGCATATACACTCAAAGTAATTCTATTCTGTTCACTCAAGAAGAACAGAGCATAATTAACAAAGAATTAGTCATCCTAGATTCACTGATTCATCTTAGCTGTGTTTTACATAAAGTATTAATATACAGTGCATAATATGCTATGTGTCTTAATTTTTAAACGATTTAGGAATATTAAATGCAAGTAAGGTTCTCTAATGCAGTACGATTAACACTAATATCCCAAGGAAATGTACAAAGAGTGCAATCAAAAACAATTCTTAGACATTTATATAAAAATAAGGAAAGTATGCTACATGATAGCATCTTTGAAAAGAAAGAGGAACATTCATTATTCATATTAAAACAAAAAATAAATTTAGCACTACATCTGTTTAACTTGGATGTTTGGGCATATATTTTGCTACCCATAGCAATGGAACAGTCCTAATTCCATTTCCATTCCTCCAGATAGGTAACCATCCATAAAGACTGAATAATTTTACCCAATGAACATCAGTGAAATAAACAGTGGTAAAATAGCTATGTTGCTTCTTAAAAGCCAGTTATTGCAGTAAATTATTCATTGTAAGAAACAGCAGAATCAGCTACATCAGTTACATCAGTATCATATTGTATTATGATCTGTTCCAAGATATAACTGACAGACTAAAATAGATATGATGTAACACAACAAAAGTTAAAGTAACAACAAAGTAGCCCCCCAAAATCCAAATATTTTCAAATTAGCTTGGTTACTCAATACAACAAACATAAAATGATCAAAATTTAACCTTTTTAAAAAACTGAAATCACTGACCAAACATCCAAGCCTTGAAAACTGTCAAGTACAACTAATCAGAAAAGATTTGTGAACACATCATTACTCAGGACTAGGACCAAGTGAATTGAAAAACATGCTTTCAATTGTATTGGTGTACTTTGGCAAATAGTTTTCTTCTTGAACTCTAAAAGCCCAAGAAATATTATTAGATGAATGTGCTATGGCAATATGCTTATATAGAACTGTTCGAGATCAATTATTTTTTATAATTTAAGGTTGTACCTCCAGAGAAAATCCTTAAAAGCAGATATTTCCTATACGGCTACACTGTCCTGTAATCAAGCAATAACTATTCTGATTTCTTTTTTAAAGAAGTGGTTCAGACTGAAGTCCTAATGCTCCAGATTAGTTTCTGAAAGTAGTAGATTTTGACAATACAGACCTTCTAGTAATTATTACGTTTCCTCTCTCGTCTCAAGAATCCTCTGTCATGGTTTTAGCTAGCTCTCCCAGGTGAAGAATTTTCTCCCTTCCCCCCTGGCTATCAAGATAAGCACTTCAGAGTACAAAAGACCTAGCTCCATGGCTGATGGCCAGACATTAGTCTCCTAGGAGACAAGGTAGATAAGGACTTGCACATTACTTTTTTCTCTCCTCTCCTGGGTAACGAAGTGGGAGGAGCTGGGGGGGGCTACTGCGTGGCTGGAAGGAGGTTGGGAGGTGGGGCTGGGTGTGGTCTCAACTCTCTGCCCTTAGCAGAGGTTTCGAGGAGCCTCGCCTGAATTTTTTTTTCTCCCCCAGATAAGAGCTATTGTTTTTGTTTCCTGCCCTGGAGGTTTTTCTCCCCCCCTTTTTTTTTTTTTTCCCTTGCATCGTTTTTTCCCAGAGGACAGAGCCCTACCAAGAGAGAGAAAGGGAAAGAACTAGGCAAAGCAGTTTTCTTGACCAACTGGAGTAAGTGAAATTGTCTGGTCCCTTTTCCCCTCTCCCTCTTCCCTTTCCCAGTGTGTGGGAAGGGAAAGAAGGTTCCTTTTTGGTTGGATTGTTTTTTTCTCTGGCGTACCCACGTGCTGGGCTTCAGACATTACAAGTTCTACATCTCCGGTGATCCAACAGCGCCCCCTGCTGACTGTGGTTGGAATTGCACCAAAAGGCGCAAAAATTGAACTGTTTACTTCCTTTTGGCCGGTTTATCAGTTTTGTTTCTGAAGGGTTTTTTGTGGGTATAAGAGTGTTGTTTGGTTGTTTTACTTTTTTTTTGGTGTTTCTTTTAATACACACATACTTTTAATAAAGGGCTGGGTTTTTTTTTTCCTTTTCCATAATTTGTTCTTTTCCTTCAATTGGAGCCTTTTAATTTTGGATTTATAATTGCTTAGAGAGAAAGTTTAGGTCTTCTCCCCTAACTCACCCTCAGCAAAAGACCCTTGCCTCATTTAAACTTGGACATCCTCTTATATTATTTCATTGATTTTCCTAAAATATGGCAAGGCAGAGATTTTTGAAAGACAGTGGAAAGAGACACAGGAGTTACTTTAGATTGGCACTAATTCAAAGCCCTACTAGTTACACAGGCAGCTTTGAAGTTACCATTTTAGTGAAATCTAGTTTCATTAAATGACATTGTAGATATACTTTGCTTGGTTTTGAATAGCAGTTGCAGTGTAATTAGTGCCACTTAATGGAATAATGTAACTGAGGGGCATATTGTTATTAATCAAGTTCCAATATAATGCTTTAATAATGGGAGCAATTATTGACTGATGAACTGTGCAGCCTGGAAACTAACCCTTGCTGAATCCTGTCTTTTCAAAATGCAGCAGACAGGAAGAGAGCTCAAAATATCTTGTTTCTAGTACTCCCATAACATAAATCCACACCAGGTACCGTAAAATGTAAAATATTACATTTTCAAATGGAGAACAGAAGAATATAGGAATGTCAGGACCTGAAAGTACAAGTCAATAAAACAGCCTTCTTTCAATGCAAATAGTAAGATTTACCCTCTCCTGGTGACAAAACTTTGTGACAAACACTAAGAACTTATCAAGGACTCCTTCTGTTTAGGATGTAAAGAGATCTTCATGAATTATAAGTTTACAGAGGTACCTACGGAGAAGTTAAAACCATTTAAAAGTTCTTCTGACTCTCACAATACTGAGGTGTTTATCTGCCCAGTATTTGATGGTCTTTGAGCCACATACAGAGTACTGGACAAATGATTAGCCAATGTCAGTTCTGGAAAAAAAAAAAAAAAAACAAATCAAAACAACAAAAACTAAATGATAGGGGCAGGGGGGGAGAAGGGGGAAAGGAGAGGTGAAGAGGTGTTTTCCCACCTGGATTTCCTGGAAAAAGCAATGTGACATACTGGTTGGCTTTGAATAACTTCCCTCCCAAGGCTTTCATTCTGAACTGGCAGTTTCCTGTATTACTTCTGACTTGATCAGGGGAGGATCTAAAAATATATTCAAGTAGAAATTCATTCTGTCATCTAAATCTCATGGTTGCTGCAGCAGATTAGAAACGCCGCAGCAGTGACAGCTACCTTTACAAGTACCTGGGATAAATGCAGGACTTCAGAAGTATGGAAAGAACTTTGTAGTAGCAAATACTGCAACAGGAAAAATCAAAAACAGTAAGAAAAAAATCGCATTGGGAACACAGAAAAGTATCCTTGCCCTTCTGCTACTGTGAATAAGGAGCTTAAATCCAAGTATAGTTTGGGAAGTAAGTATCCCGTTTTTATCTCAATGATTAGGGCTATTGTATAAGAAAATTTGGGTACTCAAACAAATAAAGTCTGCAGTGAGATTACTAGCAGTATTTGTGTTTAGACTATGATTATTAGTTGACTGCTTTGACTTCCTACTAAGGTGAATCAGTTAATTCTTGTGTTCCTAGCATACATGTTGATTTGTACAGAAATGTTATAACAGTTCAGATTTTGAAAATTAATTAGTTCTATTCCTTTCCTGTCACCCCCAAAAATAAGAGCAAGAATGCGTTTTAAAAAAAACCTGAAGAATATACCCCAGCATAAAATTCTCTGGCAGAAGACTAATAAATGGTGAAGTCATTATGTAAGCTCGTAGTTTCATGGTCAACTGAAATCCATCTAAATTTATGGTCTCTGTTTATCCCTACCCACAGCTCAGTAGAGGTTTCAGGATGTTCCTTGCATCATTATGTAGGGTTTTTGATGTTGATTCATGGCTGGGTTTGAAGGTTTAAGGGAAGATTTTTTTAACAAATAAGGAATTACTGGGGTTGACCAACAGATTATCCCCAAGGATTTCTTTGCAAACAGAAAAACAGAACTCTAGACTACTGTCAAAAACTAAAAGAATATTTGTAAGCAGAAAAGTTTTTGGCTAGGTAGTGTCTTGGTTGAAAATACAAAATGATAGTACATTTAAATATGTAATCTACTGAATTATGCTTTTCTCTGATTATATATTCTGGATCCAAATTACAGCTACAGTCAGACTCACTAGGCTGGATTGGCAGACCTTGCACATATTCATATAGACCATTGGTTCATGCATTAGACTGGGGTTGAAAAATTAAATTGCGAGTTAACAATAAGGTTATTTATACTTACAGATTTAATTATTTTATGTGAAAGAGAACCAATTGAAGAGAATGAGATCACAAAGGAGACAGTATCCAAGAGATCTTTTAGGATTTTACAGCAGAAAACATTTGTGCAGATTAATTTAATTGTTCGTTTAATTTCCTTTCACGGTGTCCAGACTTCTGTGTTTGAGGAGTTTTTAAAAGATTTCTACGATGTTATTTCATGAAGGACTGATTTTTTTCCTCAACCCTTTTTGCAATCCACTTTTACATTCTTCTACAAAAAGAACTGGAATGATGAGAGGTTGTTTGAAATTTAATTTGTATTCACACCTGTTTCAGACATTTTGAAACTCAATCTGATAGCATTTATTGGCACAGAAAATTTGAACACTGCCTTTTACTAGAGACTATGAGTGAATAACTTCTCCCTTCGCAGCAATCCTGGGGATTATGTTAGTGATTTTAGTTAGTCAGGAATTTCCCCTGGATCTCCTCATATTCATATAAAAATACAGTCCTAAAAATACTAAACACTTCACTAAGGTATCAGATTGGACAAAGATAGCAAACTGTGGGTTGAAGGAAATTCAGAGCTACCCTGTCCTTCCAGAGTCCCAGGGCACTTTGCCCAGGGGAGGCACTGCATCACATTCACTCAACTGGAGCCTCCTGCATTAAAAGCCATCCTAAAAAACCTTGAAAATTTATTCTAAGATTTGAGTCAAAGCTAGACCACTCAGCCTGCAGTAACATTACCCTGTTAGTCCTGGCTATTGACTGGAAAATGGACCAGGTGGGTAGAGTAATGAAGGCTGTTTGTTTAAAGAGGCTTAATTGAACCAGCTGAAAATCTGAAGAAATATCCAAGATAATAAGCTTGGAATACTGAAAATAAATGTAGGGAATGTAGGTAAATACTGGGAGGGGAAAAAAAGAGGGAGAGAATCAACAAATTACCATTACAAATCAAGAATTTTTAAGAAGGCCTATTTAATGGACTCACTGAATAACATAGAATATTTTCCTTCCACTATCCATAAGACACAGTAGTTAATTACTGTATCATATGAACCAAGCAAAGAGTGCCTGAGCTGAGAATGGCAGGAACTGTTCTGTGAATTTCTCAGGTGAAATCAAGTGGACATATCCTTTAATACTGACATGTGAACAGTATTCCAGTGTATGAATCCTTAATAGGTTAAATAGATATATTAATTATATTCTAAGTTCATTCTGCTACTATTTAATAATTATTACACTGGATAAATAAATTCATGGAGTTGTGACTAGAAGTACAGTCCCTCAAAATCCAAATTCAGATTGTTCTTTAACTGCAGTTGTAATCACCAGTGCACATTTATGTACAAACTCTGCCATGAGAAATGCCAAAAGTATTAGATATGTAACTCCATAAGTATAATAATAATTCCTTTCCTAATGTAATCTTTAGACTTGCTATGGGTTTTTATATTTAAATTAAAATATTTCTAAAGCCTTTTCTCTTTTTAAAAGATTTTTTTTCTGAAGTTACTTGGAGTTCATAAAGGTAATAACTACTTATTCATTATATTTTAAAACAGTCTTTGCCTTTCAGTTGACAGGTTTTTGTTAATTTGTATGTCTCACCTAGTTTTCTAGTAAACCTAAAACTATTGAGCTTATCACAACTTGCAAAGTGATAGTACTTTTACCTAATTTGTCTTTTTAGGGGTCTTTTTCCCTTTTCACAAGGCACCTCACAAAACAAATACATAAGTTTCACACGATATGGCACACATCAGTAAATTTCATTTGGTCTAGTCTTCGAGATTACAACACAGATTTTTGTGAAGAAAGAAGATGCCATTCAAAAAAAGGTACACAAAGTCTGATATTTATTTCAGGCTATTGTAAATGAGGAATAATGTTAATGAACAAGCAACAAAAGGCCCCACAAATGTGATGTGATATAACAGAATTTATTATTTTTGTCCCATTTGTTGTGCATTTGTCAATATTCAAATTCTTAACTTGTTTGACACATTCTCCTCTCACCAATCTCATTCACGCTATCACAGTATTGAGTTATGGGAAAGATCTTCTTTGTCAGAATACCCACACATCACACTTTAAAAATCACCCATAAATTCAGGAGATAGATACATATGTACAAAAAATGATTCATAGTTGAATAGAAAATATTTTCTTATGAAAATATTTCAGTATTTTCTTGGCACAAATAAGGAATTAGAGGCTTAAAATTATGAGTGCCTACAATACAACAAACATATCCTTAAGACAAAGAGCTTCTGTGTGATTTAGAATTAGTGTTTTCTTTTGTCTTTAAATTATAAATGTTTATCTGCTGAGATATAGTTCAAAAATATAAGTAAATCCACAATCCTTAAGCCACAGCCAAGAAGAATCATCTAGTCCATTCATCTCTAAATTTATGTATTTTCCATACAAAAGAAAGACAAAAAATCTTTACTGAAATCTTTACCTTCATAGGATGAATAGGAACTTTCCCTGTTCATCTAGGTCTTAGTGTTTTTCCTTACAACGTGCATTTTGATGCAACAGCAAAATATTTTTTAATTCTCTGATACAGAAGCCTATAGTATAAAAATTTATGCTGTCTTTTGTTTTGGTTTGTTTTTTTAAATTCACATCTTTTACACTATATATTTTCTTTAACCCCATGTTTAGGCTTTGATTTCAACAGCTTCAATTTTTTTCTTTTAGCCCATTCAACAAAACAAATATGTAAGTTCCACAGTCCAAAGTGTTCCAGGTGCTATTTAACAGTGTACATGAATGTCTAAAGACAGTCTATTAATAATTTGTGAATACCTCTGTGATCCAGAATCATGTATATCCCAATATCTCCTATCCTGTTTACAAAAATAGTTTTTTTGTATTTGGTCAAATATTACTAATAAGGAAGGCTATTGAAATTTACCACATTTTTCCTGCACAACTGCTTCAGATTACAATATTTTGGTGAATAAAATACATTTTACTTCAAAGAAACTGCTTATGTTTTATCATTTATATTTTGCATATATATTTGAACCATTTATAGAATATTAAATGTTCCTTACCAGGTGATTAATGTCACAAATTCCCCTGGGTTGATGTAAAGACTGATGAAGCTGTAAGCCATTTTTGTCTGATGCACAGACATTTGTATTTGTATCATTGAGGCTGATATCTTATTCAAATGGTTTAAACAAGAAATTTCCTAATGTTGCCATCACAGAAATATTTTGAAAGCTATTCAACATGGCCATGTATAGATAAAGAAACTGACCCATCTTTCTGACACTACAGAGTAACAGGATACTCAGACAATTGCAGTTTCTTACTTGCGCATGTTAATTTTTGTGATTTTTTCGAGGCATCAGAGAAGTAGCCATTACTGAGGAAGGGGTTGGCCTTTTTCTTTGGGACAAGGAATTAGTGCCCTCAGTTTTTACAGACAGCAGGAACTGCAGACTTTGGCCTCAGGTTTCTTCACTGGCTCTCTCACCATTTCCCCACCAAAAGTTCCAGATCTTCTCCTTCCCATTGCAAAAGCCTCAGTGCAACTTTGGTTTGCACAATTCCTTTTGCTGACATTTGACTTGGCAAACCCTTAAAAAGTTTGATAGGTTATACCTTCTTCTACCAGCAAAAAGTACAAATCTCCTCTCCTCTCTTTGTCAAAAGTATGTTGGGCTTGCCCGCTCAGTGTTCTGTATAACTACAGCCCAACATCGCATAAAATGAACCTTGTAAGTGTAATCTGAAAAAATATGATAATCATAACTCCTGTCACGACATTTCAAAGGATACACCATAGCTGTGATATTAAGTAAAAATGCTTCCACACATTTCAGAATATTTCAGCAGGAACTTATTTTTATTCATTCAATACCAACAAAGTTCTAACAGAAACTTCCATACTAAGCTTTTATACTGCTGCAAACCCAGTCTTGTAGTTACTGATGATGTTGCATTTGTTTTATCCCTAATGGCTTAGCCTTAATTTCAGTTGCACAACATCAGCCTAAAATTCATTTTGTTGTCAGTTTAGCTCCCTAATTGTACTGTAAAGTACTTAAGCACATCTTATTTAAATTGCTAGGAAATCCCCCTGCATTTCTCTGACAATCTTTACTTGCTGAGTAGGACTGGTTGTTTTGTCATGATCTTCTACCAACTTCATTATAAACAACAAAATTGTCTCATTATGGGAGACAAAGTAAATTCCATGAGGGAACAAGCCTTGAGTGGTTAGCCACTAATGCAACCCTCTTCCTGTGAAATCTGGCCCTTTGAGTGAGTCTTTCCTTGAAAGCATTGATTTAAAGAGCCGAACAACATTTGAGATAACTCAAGTTAACTTACATTAACTTACTTACATTATCTTTGAGATAACTCAAAGAACCTACATTAAGTTCTTAAAGAAGGACCACACTTAAAATTGTACAGCTACATTAACTTACATTACATCAACTTTTGAGGTCTTATCTAGGGATATCTATCCCCAGTGGTCCAAGTAAGTACTCTTTTAGAGCCAAGTCATACTTTTCATTGTCAGTGCAGACTATATACCAACATATATGACATTTCCTAATTTTTAAGCTAGTTATTCAAATTAGAAGAGCATTGTCCTTTTTCAACAACCTTCTACTAGACTTTTGTCATGAGACAGTTTGAGAATATTTTTAGAAAGTTAATTATATCAGCCAGATCACTTTTTCTACACGTTCACAGAATCATAGAATCATAGAAAGGTTTGGGTTGGAAGTGACCTTAAAGATCATCACATCCAACCCTCATGCCATGGTTAGGGATGCTGTCCACTAGAACCCGCAAAGCCCCATCCACCCTGGCTTCCGGGACTGCTGCCCTGATATCAAGTCCAGGGTAGTGAGTTTCCTGTGCATCCCTCCTCTCTGTTCTCATGCTTTTCAACTCCACTACTTCATGGTCGCTGAATCCAGAAAGACTTTGAACTTCTATATTCTTTGGTAGGCTTCTTGCTTCCACTGTGTTAAAAAGGAATTCATCACTGATCTTCAAGGTTTACCAAGTTGGTCACCAACTTTTTTTAATATTCATTTTATGTAAACATAGTTTAACATTTACTTGCCAAAGCATATGCCCTTTTTTGTGTTTGAAAATTACTACCACATTTTTAAGATTTTCTAATAGTCTCTACTATTTCTACTATTCCTAATAATTGCTAAATCGTTATGCCTCTGATGTGGAATCTTCTTTTGACATATATAATCCCTATGGCCTGTAAACTCTAACATTACACTTTTAGCACTTTCAAGTAATTAACCCTTTTTTGCTGTATCTTTTAATATCTTTTAAAGCTTCTTTTTTCAAGAAGCTGTCTTTCTAACACCTCAACATTAACCCATAGATCTTCTTAAATTTTTCACTGTTGCATCTTTAATTTGACTGCATGCATCTTGACAAATTAAAGAGATGGCAATCACTGACTGTATGAAGTTGTAATAACTCACAAGGGGCAGGCACTGATCTCATCCCTCTGGTGACCAATAATAGGACTCAAATGAATGGCATGAAGATGCGTCTAGTGAGGTTTACTTTAGATATTTGGAAAAGATTCTTCACCCAGAGAGTGGTTGAGTGCTGGAATAGGTTCCCCAGGTAAGTGGTCACAGCACCAAACCTGGCAGAGTTCAAGAAACATTTGGACAGCTCTCAGGCGCGTGGTGTGACTCTTGGCGATGGTCCTGTGCAGGGCCAAAGGTTGGACTAAGTGATCCTTGTGTGTCTCTTCCAACTAAGGAAGTTCTAGGATTCCATGATTTCAGGTATTTGGGGTAGTTCTAGAGCAGCTCTTCACTTTTAGTATTTTCTCACAAATGGCAGACTGAGTCAAAAACAGCTTCGTGGTCAAGACTCTTTACTATTTTATAACTGGACTCTGCTTATTTGTCTAATTGTGGCAACTGGGACATTTTACTGCTTCTATGGAGTAGGCTTCAGTTTTTTTGTCTCACACTGTAATTTATTTCTGACAACTATTTCCTTCCTTTAACATATGCATACGTATAAACTTCCCATTCTACTCAGTACAGTAGACTCAAAGTGTTAGTCCTACCTTTGACTTTGTATATGTGTTTACTTGTTGTACTTGTCTCTTTCTGTCTCTCCTGATTTTTACTTCCTTATTTTTTAATTAAAACCAAGACGGATGAAAGAAGGCACAGTTCTATTTGTGCTTCTTTTGTCTTGTCTTTCTAAGGAGAAAAACATGCTACTTTCTGTCTGGGATTTCCTTCATTTGATAAAAAACAATGACAACTGAATGACTAAAATACGAATAAAATTTTAAAAGCTTGTTATTTCAAATATAAGCTAATGTCTTTGAATTATTGAATTGCATTGTCCTATAGCTATTAACCAAGAACTTTTTGCTGACAGTTAATACACCTCAGAACACAGTCAAGGCCACTTTACTCAGAATAACTTCTGAACTTTTTCACTCTTTGCTGAGTGACAAATTTCAGACATACCATTGACTCAGAGATGCAGTGTGTTATTCTTTAAACCCTATGTATTTAAGATGATAAAGGCCGTTTTAGAGTACAATGAAGTGGTTGCTTGTTATTGCAAACAAAGATTCTCATCTTATTCAAAAAATCCATGGTTTAATTCTGTATTTTCATTTTTCCTAATTTTTTCCAAAGGGCAACACTGAATAAACTTTTGGGATAATTATTTTCCCCCTTCTTCTCTTGTGAAAATAATCCCTTTGATAACAAATGATATGGGAAATCAATTTACTTTTCTCTAATGAACAGTAACAGTGTAAACAATCTACTGCTATGGATAGAAGCATAAGATAAAAGCAAGTGGCACAATAATTTTTTTTTTTTTTAAAGTGTAAGAATAAAGAATGCAAAATTGAAATATTTTAAATTCAAGATATATTTGTAACAACATTCACTGACATCCTTATTATTGCTGTTCTTCTACTGCAATATTAAAAGAGTAGAGAGTTACATACTGCTTTGGTCACTTCACCAATTATTTTTGTATGCTTGTAACTAAAGCCATTCTGGGTTTCCCTATTAACCTTGAGTTGCAGAGATTAATACTATATCTTAACAACAGAGAAGATGATCTGTGGTGTTAGTGGATTTTTTCACATAATTGTACAAATAAGATTAGATGCAGTATGAAGAACAAACTGTAAGTACATGACATTTTCCCAATAAGTGTTTTTCATTATTTTGAAGCACACATAAAACTCCTGCCACATCAAATCTTCTAACGCTGTTCCATGTGTCATTTAGGATTTGAATTCTGACAGCACCCCACCATGCTGACAAAAAACATAACTTCTGTTACAAAATATGTTATTTTCACATGCTGATCTATTTAACCATACAAAATTTTCAAGTTTAAATCCATCATGCAGAAATAAATCCTTTGAAACTTTTGTATACACCGGTTTCTGTATCCTTGAACAAGAACAGGCAAACTGTGTCAGATATAATCAGGTACTTGTATTCACACCTGTATAGGCTCCACTCAATCTTTCACATCATACTTGAGATTTTTAAAATATAGTAGGAAATACTGCTTAAAATACTTACAAAATATTTAAAATTACAAACACAGAACAATATATAAATCAGTTACAATCTTGTCATTAATATCAACAGTGTTCTGTTAACCTTTATAACTAAGATGTCAGCAAAAATTAAAAGCTATGTCCCCTTTTGTCCAGGGGGAAGGTATCTTTTCATTAACTTTGAAAAAGTATTTTTATTTCAAAATAAGGATGCCTTGATGACAAACTGCTTCAGCTTAACTGCCATAGTACAATTATACTAATATGATCATAATATATTTCCCTGTGAAACAGTTCTTAAGGTACCCCCTTATTAGAAATGAAACTTCATAGAATGGTTGTTTCTTTTGTCTTTTTATTTTTCCTTTCTAAACATATCCAAAATATTGCTTTATGTTACATATATAAAACCTTAAGTGTTGGGAAAATATATCACTATGATTGAAATAATCCAGGATGCACTCTTTTACATGTGTGCAACTCCCAACACAATATATCACCTGGGCAAGGAACTCAATAGGATTCAGAAGATTATACATCTCTAGATTTATTACTGAGAAAAAAAAAAAAAACCAACACATTTATTTTGGGTACTTTTTTTTAAAATATGAATGAGTGCTAATAAACCTCAAGGTTTAAGTCAATCATGAGTCACTCCAAAAAAGTTCCTTCTATGGGTATCGACTATAATAAACTCATTTCTGCTCTGAAGTTGCTAGTATTTATTTAAGTCAAGATGTTTGACTACCTTTGAAAGTTATTTTATTCATCATAATCTGACATACTGATGTGTAGATTTGTGCATGTTATGTAAGGATCATACTACATCTCCTTGTTCTTTCTGAATCACTGAAGAAATTTACTTAGATATGTGAAATCAATCTTGCTTACCTAGAAGTTAAACAATTTTATGATGAAAATTAGTAATGAATTCTCAAGTTCATAATATAATTTTAGATGTTTTTAGCAGGTTCACAAAAGTAAATGCAATTTTTCTGCATTGGCTATTCAGGTATCAATGCAGAACGCAAAACTCACTCAGTTTTCCAGGATGAAGGAATACATTCATTCTTGTGGGAAATAGAAAGCCATTGCAAAACAATTTATTTTGCTTTTCCAGTTTTACAGCAACTAAAACTCTTTCTGTTTTGGTGCATTCTTTCTTTCATTGGTAACAGACTATAATAATATCATAATTTCATTTTATGATGGATCCAGCAGTTTCTCTCCCTAATAGCCTTCTTAGACTTTCAGTGTCATTGTAATGATTGTAAGACATGAATGCCTCCTGCAGTGTTTAAAGTGGTTTCTGTGTATAACATAACACATTTTTATAAGCAAATGACACTTCCTCACGTTTTCAGTTTTCCAAATAATTTAGAATGCACATTATGAGTTCAAATAAATGTGTTAACTAATAAGACTACAGTACTGCAAAGAAAGATTGTATTTTTTTTTCTTAGATTCTTCGTTAAACTTCTGTATCATCTCACTGCAGTGTTTAAGGAGATGAATAAAATATGTTGTGATATTAAAAAGGCATATGAGATAAGAGTTTCAGATATTGAAGGCTTCTTCTAAATTGAAAACATACTTTTTTAAAAAAAGGAATGTTTCTTTAATACTTAAAGAAGGCTTCATGTTTCTAATCTCGAGGTTCTATATCAAAATGCCAATCCTTTTCTTGATAGAATGTTTGTAAACCACTGAACTAATGTCTAAACTGTGTTTCATTTCTGAATTATGGTGGTGCTTTATCATGTTAACTCCCAAGCTATGGAGTTTTCATTAATTTTTCTATGTTTGAGAAAGCTCAGTCAAGTTTACCATGGTGTCATGAGACTACATCTACTAATAGCCTGTTCTAAACTTAAAATTTTATCAGCTAATCAGAACACAGTGGTACTCCACAGTCTCCATCTGACAACTGCTAACTCATTTTTTGGGTATTTAAGTCACTGAAATCATTCATCCAGTCACTAGTACCTTATTATTACTCAGTAATGACATCTATATATTAATTATTGTGCTGTGACTGATTTCTCTGCTTCATATGTCCCAAGTAGACAGCTTTAAATTTTTAGATGTTTTACTGATGTGCTCTCAGAGATCTTAAATTTTACATATTTAGTTCAAAATTATTTGTTTATTCCAAAAGGAATTATTGCTTGAAGAAAAAACAAGAAAGGTCAAAAAGTTGAATAATGTGACAGGGAAGAAAATAGACATCTTGTTATGGTCACCTGAATGAAGTCTTTTTTTTAGAACCTGAAGGCTGTAAGGGAAGAATGAAGCACGGTAAGTTAGGTGAAGAAGATGGAAAAGGTGAGGGTTGAGCTTTAGTCATCCTCCACTGGGTTGATATTTATGTCTATTCCCACTGTCTGAGACACAGTTTCATTATAAGACAATGATAACACAAACAGAAGAAGACCAGAACCTAAATATCTATAAGAATAAGACTATCAAGTGTGTGTGTAATGACTTTTAATTATCCTTACTTAACAGTTCTCTCCTTAGTGCACTGTAAGCGAGGAACTGAGAACTAAAAGTTCAAGAGAGACAAACGGGGCAGTCCTAAGTCCAGACTGCCATAGATAATAAATGTTAAGTGTCTCTATGTGATGATAAAAAGGAAGAAAAACATTTTAGAATGTCTGCTGCAGGACATCAAATGAGGTAAAGTTAATTATTAATTGTTTTTAAAAATAGAACCCTGATAACTATGAAGAAGATCAGAAACATAATGACTGATTTTAAAATTAGTCCTGTTTACACACTTCTTGGGAAACACAGATGCGGATAAGGAATAGGTCAGCAGCATTTTTGTATGTGTTCTTTAGACCAAAAGAAAGACAGAGAAAAAGACTGCAGGAAGACTTTCTCCAAGTGTGATTCTTACCAGTAGTTATTAGCTCAAAAGCAAGAAATGAGACTAGATTGACTCATGAAAAATGTACCTTAAAACAGGAAGGTGTCCTCTAGGAAGGATCACAGGAGAAGTGAACCTAATAGAGAAAAAAAAATTCCTCAGAAGAGGTTGGCAGTTAAAAAAAAAAAGTCTTATATATTCAGCATCAAATGTAAATTTTCTTAAGGCAAAAGAAGACAGGAAGTTTAATAGATTTTCCCAATAAACTGTTCAATGTCCTGAAACTCAAGTAAGAAGCACCAAGAGAGTATCAAAAAACACAAATATTTAAGGACAAGCAGGAAAAAAAATCAGAAGCACATAGACCCAAAATTAGAAAGGTCAAGCCTCAAAACGAGATACAACTAGCAGGGAGCATAAAGGGCAAGAACAAACCATATTACAATTAGATTAGGAGGAAACCCAAGCAAAGAATCAGTCCATGCCACAGTGGAAACCGGAGGCTAATGACAAACAACATTGAGAAGTCTGACATGTTTAATGCCCTCTTTTGTTTTAGTTTTCACTGGAAAGGTTAACTTTAATCAGACAATTAATTATCAATGACAGAAGGCAGTAAGAAGGAAAACAGATCCAGAAAGTGTTTCACTGTTCTCCATCTACCTGTTTCTAATGAAATTCACCTCAAATTATGTGAATACTGCCTGAAGTGACTTCCAATTGCCTTTGAGGCTGGCTAGGAACCTGGAAGATAGAAAAAAGAAATGAAGGGAATTAAAGTGAAATAATGAGAAGGAAAATAGGGGGAAAGGAATGTTCACTCCCAAATTGGGTTCATTTACCTAATTCAGGTGGTCCAGGGTTTCCATGCGATATAATGTCCCTCTCCACTGATAAGACAAGGAAGGTAGTTCTGTCCAAACATACTTAGCTTATAACATAGATTAGGTTAATAGTGCATATCTTAAGAAAAATGCTAAAGTGGATCATGAATTATAGACTACTAAACCTAATTTTTTATGGTCTTACATCATTTTCCGGAAGATGAGAAAGAATATTCTAGAGGGTACAGAAACTGAGTTACTGTTGTCACTGTTGTCTATGTAGCTGGAAGTACAATTTCAATATCTCACAAAGTTTAAGTTTCTCTAGCAGTCATCTCAAAGTCTAGCATTGTTCCAGGGGTTCATTACCAACTATAATGGCAAAATATAAACTACAGTGTAAGGTAAGTGCAAAACTAGCTTCAAATTTTTTTTTTAACTACAAGGATAAATAAAATAAGGACTCCCTAGGAATATGTTCTCAGTTCAGGCCTATCTGAATTTTTTGTTTACAAAATGGATGATAAACTGTGGTATTCCCGTATCACATTTGCAGATACACTATAATGGATACAACTACTTGCCAAATTAAATAACATTAAAATCACCTTGAAAAAATTAAAGAAATAGTCTGAAATGCCTATAGTTCTGTAATTATATGATCAGTAACGAAACTGAATGAACAACAAGCAGCTAGCATGACTTGGACATAGTTCTACAAAAATTGTTCTGGAAGTTAGAGGGCATCATTGCCTGAACATGAACCACAGTTATGCTACTGTTTAAGGGAAAAACAAACAAACAAACAAACAAAAACCTCAACAAAAACAAACAAAAACAAACAAAACCAAAAACCAAAAACAAACAAACGAACAAACAAACTAATTTCATACTGCAACGCAAAACCTGCAAAAACATATATGAAATCTGTGAAGTAATATTTGGGTTCTGTGGTGGCTGTGTGTAGTAAGAGCACATATGGTATATACATCTTGATTTTGGCATTACAATTCAGGTTAGATATAAATCAATCAGAAAGTGATGAGCAAGAATGAGAAGTACAAACACCATCACCAGCAATTTGTATATTAAACACAAAGTAATTTGTTTGGAGGGAGGCCAGGACATCCTAGGAAGCAATAGAGAAAGAGAAGACTGAAAGATCACTTGGCATTTCCCAACTTGTATTTTCCATACTAAGGTTGAAAGAAGTCTCAGTAATTCACAGTCAGCTGAGTTTTGGTTTCTGCACTGTATTATTCTGATACCTCTAAACACATGAGGCAATTCTCAAGAAGAGTACTTTAGAATTTTACAATAACTAAAAAATATTTGACTGAAGAAGTTTGCTGCAATAATTAAAAGACTTCATAATTCACAAAAAGAAGAAACAGGATTCTATTATATCTCTTCCTAAATCATTAGCTGTGATAAGAATGTTCTATGGCCTTTTTCCTTAGATCAAAGAGGTCCATCCTGTTACCAATTTATTACCATGTACAATTTTGTATCTCATATATAATACATAAAACAGCAAGAGTTAATGCTAATTACAGCACATGAAGAGAAAGATGACAGGTTTTTTACCAAATAGTGCTATTGTTTCTGATTTTTAACTTAATTTGTCACTTACAATACTTTGCGCTATTAGAGTATATAAGCAGTAACTTCTGGATAGCCAACAGTATGTTTAAAAGGGCAATTTCCTGACTTCCACAGGAAATGTAGGGTTTATGAATGGATGACATCCTGGAAGGAAGTGATACCATCTAGAGGGACCTTGGTGGGCTTGAGAGAGGGGCCTGTGCAAGCCTCAAGTCCAAGAGCAAAGTCTTCCATGCAGGTCAGGACAATGCCAGTACAGACTGGGAGAAGAAGACACCAAAAGTAACCCTGCAGAGAAGGACTTGAGGTTTCTTGTGGATGAAAAGCTGACATAAGCCAACAGTACATGCCAGAAAGTCCCTTATATCCCAGGTTGCATCAAAAGCAGCATGTCCAGCAGCTCTAGGGAGGTGACTCTGCACTTCTACTCTGCCCTTATGAGACCCACCTGGAGTGCTGTGTCCAGCTCTGGGGTCTCCAGCACAAAACAAACTTGGACTTGTTAGAGTGGGCCAAGAGGAGGGCCACAGAATTGATCAGAGGGTTGGAACACGTCTCATATGAAGACAGGTTGAGAGAGCTGGGATTGTTCAGCATGGAGAAGAAAAGGTTTTGGGGAGATCCCAATGTGGCCTTCCAGCAGGATTATAAAAGAGAGGGATAACAACTCTTTGCATGGGCAGATAGCGATAAGACAAAGGAAAGTGGTTATAAAGTGAAAGATGAGAGATTTAGATTGAATATTAGTGTGAAATTAATGTGAGAGTGGTGGGGCATTGGAACAGATTGTCCAGGGAAAGTATAACTACCCCAAGTGCTCAAGGTCCTGTCAGACAGGACATTGCACAACCTGATCTAGTGGAAGGTGTCCTGCCTGTGACTGGGAGTTGGAACTAGGTACCTTTAAGGTTCATTTCAACACAAGCTATTCAATAATTTTATGATTCTCTGAACCTCAGTAATAGACAGGGGTTATGCAAGGCAACCCAAAGGTGAACTTCTCATAAAGAAGTGCCATAATTTTCAAACTTATTTTTTAAAAAAATCTGCTTTTAAATTATTTAAAAATTATTAAATTGACACCAGAAAGTCTGAGCAAAGTAATGTCATTAGTTTGTGTAGATAATGAATACTTTATGATAAAACATATTTTGCCCTGGAAGTAAGCAAATAATTACCTTAAGTCATTACAACTTAATTACATCATGCAGCACTAGGAAATTGCCTCTTGAAAGATTCATTTCCATTTTTCTGAAAATACTAGATATATTCCCTGACCTTTTGAGTAGTATGTCGTAGCCCAAAATGAAATATAATGCAGGAAGCAATATCTTGGTTTTGTTCTATTGTATGAATCATTTCACATTTATTTTTTCTTTCTTTTTGACTGTTACTTACAGGAGGACCATGAAGAGCATGCTTCTACATATAGTCCAGAATTGGTCCACAAGAACTCTTTTACATAGAATGTGTTTCAGATTTGTGCTGCTTGAAAATTCCTCTATTGAAGTGAACAAACCCTCTACCAGACAGAGATTTGATGCATATTCTTCTTCTAAAAGTATCAATAGCTGTGCTTTCAGTATAAATTTTGTGTATAATGGCCAGTCTTCACGAGTGAAGATCCGGGGAAGGTCTTTACACCTTCCAGCCTGCGCATTGGATTTTTTAGGTGAGACACAGTGTGCGCGGAACTGAGCCCACCCTTTAATCCTAAGGTTCATCTGCCAGGGCCAAGCGAGCTTGGACGGTGGCAGCGAGGTCCTCAGGACGTAGGTGGGTTGCCTTTAAGGGCTAACGAGCTCCATCTGCCCAGGAGTGGCCCTGACCGGGAATCGAACCCGGGTCTCGCCGCGCCTTTACCACTAGACCACCAGGGGCTCCAAATTTTGTGTAGTTCCATCTGGAATATCATGTCTTCTGTGACACCGGGAAATAAATCATGTTGGTATCATTTAAACACAAAAATGCATGAAGTAATTTTCCATATGGTGTCTCCCTTGTAGAATTCATTTTAATATGAATAATATACAAGACATATATATAATGTACAGAAGTCCATTTGCTTGTAATTTACGAAAGAAAAAAAAAAAAGAATAAAAAAAAAGGAAACAGGGAGATCTATTTGCCTTGATGCATATTTCTTCATATTTTATTCAGAATGCTTTGCTGACATAAAGCAAATTTTAATGTTTACAAATATTTTTATTTGCAGACTTCTGCAGTAAAATGATATCAAATTATTAGTGAACTCAAAAACTGTGTTTCAAAGCTCTGTAAGAATGCTGGACACTAAAGAACTTAATGTCTGGCAGATGCTCAAGACTAATGATATACTCCCTACTATAATTAAATTCTTACATCTTCAGAACTAAAAATGGGCACAAATTACATTCTAATGGGTGCCAGGCACAGAAATAGCTCAAACAACTTAACAGATGCAAGCCATTTGATATGTTTTACCTAATGATTTTAAAGCACCTTATAGATTATTTGATACCAGACTACAACTTCCTGATTCAGGAACATGTAGGTACAGATGACTTTGTCCAATCAACATAGTGATCTTTAAAATTGTATGGACTTCTAGATGCATAGTTCTTCAGAACAGTAAAAAAAATGTGAATAGGATTATTCCAGAAACAAAATGCAATATCAGAAAGTCTTCCAGTGTAAAGTGAAGAAAGAACTTCTAGTAAATCTCTTTAACTGAATTCTGTCATGAAATCTTATCTGCAGTCATAAACCATACCATATAGATACAAATATATTATTCAGCATTTCATCCTGGAATATGTCCATTGCTGCCAAGGAACACTGGAATTAAGTTAAAAGTAATAAGGAAAGTTGACATAAGATTGCACAAATAGATACAGAACTAATATTTTTTTTATATATTTTGCATATATTATTTACCCTATATAGCTAACAAATAGAAAAGAACAATAATTTGAATAATCCGTTTGGACCTACGTCCACTCTTATGGTATTCCTCAATCACGGCTGCTATACGAACAAATCAAGACTCATTATGCTTATTCCCATTGAAATAGCCTTTATTTTTAACAAGTATGCTAAGTTTTCTGCATTTTTGACAGTCACAGCAAAGTGATTAAGTGTGACAACAATTAGAATTGCTGATGCTGAGCTCATCCTGGGTACATTTTCCATGCATCAAGGAAAAGGTAGACCAAGTTTTCCTGTGCCCATTTTAGCCTTCCACCTTTTAGATCTGACCTGTGATCTCAGACAGATACAAACTTGTAATAAATTACTTGACTTGAAATCTGAGTCATACTTCATTTGAAAAAGGAACGATTTCAGACTATGCAATTTTGAATCAACCTGTAACCTTCATGTCACTGTAATTTGCCAATGTAAATGTATGACTGGGCTGTTTTCAGCTGCCCTTGGAGCATAAATTACTAGAACACCTTGTTAAACTGTAGCAGTGGATGTAAAACTTTTTGTAGGTGGTTTTGTTTAGATTAGTTGGTAATAGACTGCATGTAGAAACTTAATATTAAGATAAAATGGTCTTCCTCTATCTGATCCATAATTGTTTACCGATTTTGTCTGAGTTAACACTTCCCTCACACATGTACAATTATAAAGACAGGACAGTTAAAGTAAACCAATTTATGTACCTGAAGCTGTTTTTATAGAGAAATAAATAAATCCTGGAACCTGGTTTTAAGTTTTTCAGAACTATTTTTGGACAAAAAATAAGGCAAGATGCAAATAATTTGTCTACAGAGGTTAGCAGCTACAGCAGCGATTTGCTGGCAAAGTTATGCATACCAGAATAGTAAACTGTAAGCTATAGAAGACAATGTATGCAGCAATCAAGTGTTTGAATAAATATCATCCTCCCTCCTAAATAAAAGGATATATGAAATGCCAGGTGAATTGCTTTAAGGTTCATAATTCTACCATACACGCAGAGAGAGTGAAGCGTGCAGTTTGATGTGTCTTACATGTCTGCACTGGAAGATTCATGGGCTTGAGAGATTTGGAAAACATGTAAGATGATCCCTGTTCGCTCTACTCATCTGTTAACTACACAGGTAAACTGTGAAAAGGTAAGTTAATTCCTTGCTTCTACTCTCCATTGCTGGTAAAATCCTTGCAAGAATTCTTTTGAACAGATTAATACCCGCTATAGCAGAAGATCTTCTGCCTGAAAGCCAGTGTGGTTTCCAAGCCAACAGAGGTACCACAGACATGGTATTTGTTCTCAGACAACTGCAAGAGAGGTGCAGGGAATGGAGCAAAGGACTCTATGTTACCTTTGTTGATCTCACCAAGGCTTTCAACACTGTGAGCAGAAAAGGTCTGTGGCAGATTTTGGAACGTTTAGGATGTCCTCCCAAGTTCCTCAAAATGATCATCTTGCTTCATGAGGACCAGTGCGGTCAAGTCAGATATGGCGATGCACTTTCTGAGCCCTTTCCAATAGTCAGTGGTGTGAAGCAAGGCTGCGTTCTCGCACCAACTTTATTCAAAGTCTTCTTCAGCATGATGCTCCAAAGGGCCACAGCAGACCTCAATGATGAAAATGGTGTCTACATTTGATATCGTACGGATGGGAGCCTTTTCAACCTAAGGTGACTGAAGGTTCACACTAAGACCTTAAATCATCTTATCCATGAGCTACTTTATGTTGATGATGCCACCCCTGTCGCCCACACAGAAGTAGCTCTGCAGCGTCTAACATCCTGCTTTGCAGAGGCTGCTGAGGTGTTTGGACTGGAAGTCAGCTTGAAGAAGACAGAAGTTTTATATCAGCCTGCACCTCAGGAAGTCTCCCATCATCCCCATATCACCATTGGTGAAACAGAACTCAAATCAGTGCAGTAGTTTAATTACCTGGGTAGCATCATCTCCTCAGACGGTAAGATTGATGCAGAAATAGACAGTAGGTTAGCTAAGGCATACAGAGCTTTCGGTAAACTCCATAAAAGAGTGTGGCGAAACAAACACCTGAAGAAAAGTACAAAGATCAGCGTTTACAGAGCCATTGTACTGTCTACTCTTTTATAGGGGTCTGAATTATGGGTCATTTACCGCCACCACTTGCGTCTCTTAGAACGCTTCCATCAGCGCTGCCTCCGTACAATTTTAAGCATCCACTGGACTGACTATGTGACCAACACGTCTGTCCTTGAACAGGCAGCAGTCACGAGCATTGAGGCCATGCTGCTGAGAACACAGCTGCGCTGGGCAGGGCACGTCTCCAGGATGCAGGACTACTGCCTCCCTAAGATTGTACTCTTTGGGGAACTTGCCACTGGCTGCCACAAGAAAAGAGCACCGAAGAAGAGATACAAGGACTGCCTGAAAAAATCTCTCAGCCTTGACCATATTGATCACCACCATTGGTCTACCCTGGCCTCCAATCGGGAGGCCTGGAGACACACCATCTATAACGCTGCTTGTCATAGTTCTTATTTCAGGAAGGAATTTTTCTTTCCCTTCCCCCCTGCGTGTGTGGTCTGTGGATGAGCCATCAGGTGAACAAAAGAGTAGGCCTGGTCACTAATGGCCGAGAGATTAGTCTCCTAGCAATGAAGGGGGAGGAGTTGGGGGGGGGCTACTGGGGTGTGTGACTGGAAGGGGGTGGAGGTTGGGGGGGAGCTCAGTCTCTCTGCGCTGAGGGGAGCCTGTTGCAGGCTGGAGACACTACTGGGTTTCTTTGTCTCTTTCCTGTCGGAGGGGAGTTTTTGCTGCTGCTCTCGGCTCAGCTGTGGCTGGCTGCAGGCCCTGCTTACAACGGACCCTAATCAGCTGAAGTTTGTGAGTTTTCTTCCATTGGGAGAACTTTCTGTTTTATTGCTGTTGTTTTTCCCTCCCCTTCTTCCCCCCCAACCCCCCCCACCTGGCGGCAGCCAAGGATCTCACAGCGCTGCCTGGTGACGGGCACTGAACATTACAAGTTCTACTCCTCCAGTGACCCAACAGCGCCACCTGGTGAATGGTACAGGGCATTACAAATTTTGCATCTCCAGTGACCCGACAGCTCCCCCTGCTGACTGTGGCTGGAACTGCACCAAAGGGTGCTAAAAATTGAACTATTTTAAATTTTCCTTTTGCCAGTTTATCAGTTTTGTTCTTGAAGGGGATTATTGGTGGGTATAGGAGTATTGCTTGGATGTTTTACTTAGTTTTTTTCGTGTTTCTGTTAATACACACATACCTTTTAATAAAAGGCTGTTATTTTTTTGTTTTCCCTTTTCCATAATTTGTTTTCCTTCAGTCGGAACCTCTTAATTTCAGATTTATAATTGCTTAGAAAAAGAAGTTTGGGTCTTTTCTTCCTAATTCATCCTCAGCAAAAGACCCTTGTCCCATTTAAACTGTGACACTGCTGCTGCTTTTGAGAACACACGCAGGATCACTCTCGAGAAGAGAAGAAAAGACAACGCACAAAGAATCGCGTCTCGTCAATGTCACCTGGGGAGTCTTTCTGCTGTGCCTTCTGCAACTGGACTTGTCTATCTTGCATTGGCCTTTTTAGCCATCAGCGTGCTTGTAGCAAGCGTGGGTAGAGCCCTTCTCAAATCTTCGTTCGCGAAGCCTAGCCATGATGATGACTCTAGGCAAATTATAAAGGAAGTGGAGAAGCAAAGAAAAAAAAAGCAAGTCAACAAAGAAAAAATGTATCTTTTACCCTTGCAGATCTCCTCACTCTCACACCAAACTAGAGCTAAATGCTTAAGAAAAAAATCTATGCAATCCTATGAATGAAAGAAACTATTTATTTTGAGTAGACTCAGTAAACATGTACAATTTGCATGCAAAAACTTCTCCTGGTAGTCCTAATGGGCAGAATGACAATGCAACTTTCATTCCAAATTGCATAATGCCAATGGTATAACCATGATATATGACTACAGCATGCACTACATAGAATCTTAACATCCCACAGTGATATAATTACTAACCTAAATATTGTGAGGATTTGCAGTGTTTACAGAGTAAAAACAATGAAAATAACATTAATAAATAGAAGATTAAAATTCACACAAGGGTCACAGATCTTCTGATAAAGCATGACTAAAGTACTAAATGAATGCTTGAAGGAAAAACTTAGTGGATATGCATTTTAAATAGTGTTCAATAAAGCAGAATATTGTCAATTTGAATTAGTTTACTTGAATCACAGCAGTGACAGTGTTAGAACATTAAAGAAATCAAATACTCTATACTGAAATTCGTATTTCAATAATATATATTATTGGGAGGAATATTTTGACACTGCCACTCAGAGCAAGGTTTGACCTCTTGAGACATAAGTACCACTGATTATTTTAAGGCAACAATAATATAAAATGAAACTATTGAAAAACCTATACAAGTATGAAGTTACTTAGAATATCTAGGTCAAGTAAGTTGAGAACATATGGTAATAAGGTTGGTTTTGTGATTAAACAGTTCCACAAGGATTTGAAGAGAGATTGCCTACACAGCCTGTAAAGAAAGAGCCTTTGTTAAAATATACATGCTCACATACACATATCACCTTTTGCTTGGAGCATGTATAAATTATTTTTCTCTCCAGTGAAATATTTTCTCCCTATCACTTGTTGCCATTTTAAATTTATACCATCACATAATCATGTTCTCACTTTCACTCTTCATCAGGAAAAAGAGCTCTCAAGTGTGGTGAGAATTGTTGGTCTTCTACTTGTGGCCGTGGTAAGATTCAGTTCAGGTAATATGAAACTCAAAAATAAAGTTTTCAATTAACAGATCTAAGTTTGAATGGAATCTAGAGATCTAACTTACACTGATTAAATCTTCTACCTAAGTGAGGAAAAGTGAGAAGCTGACACTATAAAAAAATACTTCATCTCGAAAACAATACCAAAAATTATTATGATGGCTAAATTTTGCTAAAATTCTATCTCAAACACTACACTGGATTGAGACCAGATGGTAGTCAGACACATACTCTTCCTTTCACTCACATCCCTCTCCAAGGGGTGGGGGCAAAAAGAGAAGAAAAGCAAAAAGACCCATCAATCAAAGTAATGACAGTTTGATAAGGAGGACAAAAGCCATGCATGTAAGTGGAGCCAAATAGAGGAATTAATTCACTAGTTCCCACTGGCAGGCAGATGTTCAGCCACTTCCAGGAAAGCAGCACCTCAGCACAAAAACGGGAAGAAAAATACCATAACGACAAATATTCCCCCCTTTCTTCTCATTTTCCCTGAGCCTTTATTGCTTGAGTATAGTGTCACATGGTATGGAATATCCCTAAGCTGTCTTGATTGTGCCTTGTCTCAGCCTCTTCTCACACCCGGCCTATTCCTGTTTGGGTTGGACAGTGGAAAGAGAGAATGCTTGACATTAAGCACTCTTCAGTATTAGCCAAAACACTATTTTAGCCACAAAAGCAAAGCAGAGCACCATACAAGCTGCCACGAAAAAAACTACCTTGTAACTTCACTCCAGACAGACCTGATACAAACATTAAAGCTGAAAAATTGAAAACCAAAGCCCTTCTACAGACAGTAGCCACTTAGCACTAGAAACACCAACATACCATACCCAGCTCAATTTAACCCTTCTATATGTTCTGTTTTGTCAGTTTTGCCAATTCAGGTCTTAAAAGGAAAGTCCTGCCAGACCTTCTTCTTTGAATATTTCCCTCATCTAGGAAATATTCACAAAGAATTCCATTCAGAAGAGCACAGATTAGGACAGAATTTACAGTCACCAAGTTCAGTCTCCTCCTATCACAGGCAGACACTACTCCCTATCACAAAACATCAATATCATATCACATTGCTCCTGTTGGAAAGTTATTCTAAAAGCTTTACTTTACCATGACAAAACTGAAAATGAAGTCACTTACAGTTGTAGGCCTGTGCATAGGCCAGTGTATACTTAGAGATGTTCTTAATAGAGTTCAGGAAAACTTCACACAAATTTAGGAAAAGAGCCAGCATATTATATTAAAGGAGGTAGCAAAGATGATGATATTTCTGCCACATGTAAGTGCCAAGAGGGCAGGACTAGCTCACTCAGAAGAGATGTAGCCCCATCCTACCAGTTCATGTTCCCTCTATACTCTCTCTTACCTGGTGAACTTTGTGTTCCTTTCTTTAGAGAAACACATTTTCACATGACAGAAGCAAGGATCCCAGGAAGGATCTTAAGTGCCCCCTTGTAATCAGCAATGTTTATTTGTGAGCTTGGGTGGGATAAAGTAACTGGTCAGGTGTGTCCAGCTCTACACTTATAAGTTTTCATGTGCCCAAGAGCTCATTCTTAAATCTTATTACACAGTTAAACCAACAGGCAGAACTTGAAAAGTACAGGACCAGAAGAAAAATTTTTTGTAGAATACTACTTAGTAGCACTGCCAACAACAAATGTTAACTTGAAGTAAAGTGTTGGAGGTAAAGTGCTTGAAGTGTAGCTTTCAACTTGGGACAACTATGTCATCTTACTGTTTTGAAAACAGATATTTATTGTATTGATTCACATATAAGTTGCTATAGACCACATAAGGTATGTGAACTAAAAGTGGGACACTTTAAAACATTTATGTGATGGTGAATAAAGGATTTATAAAAGAGCTGAAATTGCTTCAAAGGGAAAATTTGGATTCATTAATCAGCTTTGGAAATAGTCCAGGAAGGAAACAGGTAGAGAGGACAAAACTGGACCAAGTTCTCTGGAAAATAAACACTGACACTCAGAAAAAAATCAAATAAATAAATAAGTAAATGTTAAAAAAAAAAAGGTAGTGCAGGGAAACATCTGTGTTTTCTTCTCCTGTGATTACCTGATCACCTTCCACTGGAACCCAGACCAAGTAACACAAATAAAACTGTGCCTCCTCAAATCTTCAGAAGTGCAAGAACTGCAAGTGAAGTCCCAGAGAACTGTGTTTTAAATATCTGAAGTGCTGGATAATACTGATGACAATACTAAGGGAAGAAAAACAAACAAAACCCAACAACACTTTTAAATGCTCTAAAATCAGCAGATAAAATTTTTTTAATGTGTCTATGCCTCTACTGGAGCCCCTGGTGGTCTAGTGGTAAGGGCGTGGCGCTGTCACCGCCGAGACCCGGGTTTGATTCCCGGTCAGGGCCACTCCCGGGCAGGTGGAGCTCGTTAGCCCTTAAAGGCAATCCATCTACGTCCTAAGGACCTCGCTGCCACCGTCCAAGCTCGCTTGGCCCCGGTAGATGAACCTTAGGATTAAAGGGTGGGCTCAGTCCCGCGCACACTGTGTCTCACCTAAAAAATCCAATGCGCAGGCTGGAAGGTGTAAAGACCTTCCTCTGGATCTTCGCTCGCGAAGACTGGCCATTATTATTATGCCTCTACTCTTCAGATATGAATAGAAAGATCTTTCAGAAGAAGTCTCAACCAAAGTTCATAAACATACCTGTGAAGTCTTCAGCCAACAAAATATTTTACACAGTAGAAAAGAGGGAAGTAAAAAAAGTGTCTAGAAAGCAGAATTTGGAGAACATGTAGTTTTACATCACATATGTAGATAAAAATTGAATAGTTGACCACTGAGTGACATCACACACCCTTTGAACAGAACAAATAGCAGTACTTAACATAACAATCATCTGCTCCATTTTGTAAATGTGTTAGAGTGATACTATTTTCTTGCTTTTCCTAGTTTTTCAGCATTCGACTTTTCAACCTTAACAATGTCCTTTCAGATTTTGTCATGGAGAAGTATATTTATGTCAGGTTATTTAATTAAAATAGCTATAGCCAAAGAAATACATTTCAGCCTCCCTATATGCTTTATCTACATAGGCTCTGCTTAATCTCCCTGAGAGTTCAGCTTCAAATATGTATTACAAACCTGCTTTCATGAATGGATGTGTTAATAATAATACAGCCATTTGTATTCAAACTCCAGCTAACTCACCTTCGGGGACCCTTTGTCTCAGAGACTTGATTCATTATTAGTATAGCTAACAAGGTTCCAGTTTCTCAATATCAGTCTCCTATTTAGTTCTAATTTGTAATATCACAACCTTTGCTTAACCTCAGCTGCAGAGAAGACTTCCTGATTCTATTCTAGACAGCAAAGTCACATTAATTCTTCAATGCACATTTAGATCAATGAAAAGATGATGTTCAAAAGTCTTTTTCATTCAAAGAATTCTATACGAGGAGAGTATCAGCACGTCAGTATGTCCCCACAATTAAAAAAAAAAAAAAAAAAAAAACCTGGTCCTTCATCTCTTTGCTGCATGTAAAATGATGCTTACACTTGAAAGATTTCATAAGCATAACTGTATCATGAACATCTCCAGCTTTTTTCAACAGCTCTATCTTCAGCAGGAGCCCCTGGTGGTCTAGTGGTTAAGGGCGCGGCGCTGTCACTGCCGAGACCTGGGTTCGATTCCTGATCAGGGCCACTCCCTGGGCAGATGGAGCTCGTTAGCCCTTAAAGGCAACCCATCTACGTCCTGAAGACCTCGCTGCCACCGTCCAAGCTCGCTTGGCCCCGGTAGATGAACCTTAGGATTAAAGGGTGGGCTCAGTTCCGCGCACACTGTGTCTCACCTAAAAAATCCAATGCGCAGGCTGGAAGGTGTAAAGACCTTCCCCGGATCTTCGCTCGCGAAGACTGGCCATTATTATTATTATTATTATTATTATTATTATTATTATTATTATTATTATTATCTTCAGCAAATGTAAGGTTAATATCTGAGAAATAATGGAGGATATCTCATGCTCTATAGTTTCAACAATAAATTAAAATGTTGCTTTTCTGATCACATTTATCTTATTCTATCATTAGAGCATATCATCTTCTTTTGTTAGACTAATTTTGATATGCAAGACCATGAAAAAACCTATCATTTTTAAGAATCATTCAGGTGTTAATTTTGGTACTGAATTATTTTATTACAGGACAAAGTAGCTAGAAAGCTAGCTTTTTTTTTTTTTTTGGTGTAATATAGATTTAAGGAAGTTTTTTATTTAACAAAACATAATAGTCAAGATGTAGTAACAGTGGAAATTTTAAGTGTTTACCCATTTGACATCAATAGAACAAATGAGAACATTTTAGATTATATGTATTTTCTTCACAGATGGATCAATCACTACCACTGCTCAGTATTGGAGAGTTATTTGGACTTTACGTAACTTCCTGGTCTCTCTAATAACAAATACTCCACCACACCAACTCTAGATAGTATGGACTCGACTGCACAAATAGTCCATGTCACAAGATAGATTTATCAGGCACATCCGCCTGTTTCTTTAGGTGGCACAAAATGTTCTATTTCAGGAAGAAAAACATTTTTAGTAGTACAAGTTTCTGGACAGAAGGCCTTTTAGGTCTTTAACTGAAGTCAGTGCCTACAACAGAGCAAGAGCTTAGAGATACTCAGGACTCACGAACGCGTCTCATCAGGTCCCATGGACTCCTGCATTTTCAGGTCTTTAGATTTTGTCAAACCTGACCTTCTCCTACCATGGACAGTTCTTCATTCTCCCAGTCCCTGCCTTTGCCTTCTGTGACTTGGGCAATGTGGATGGAACAGGACAAAAATGTCATAGAGTACCTTCATATCCTGGGTAAAATGATCTCCCATAGCCTTCTGGAGCGGGCACACATTTTCCATGCTGTTCCCTATATCACCAGTGCACCTGACCTACTTCTGGAGCTTTCATGACTTTCAATAGATCTATAGGTTGTGCTGTAAAACCAAATTAAATTTGCCATCAGCTGCATTTTTCCAACAGTGCCTGTCTATTTTGGATACTTTGCCATTTTTTACAACCATTTTGTGAATAATTTAATTTTTTTATACAGAGTTTTCATGAACAATCAGAGAGAACCATTTTCAAAACTTAAAAGTGTTCACAGAAAGTTTTAATAGAATCTAACTGTAAAAAGAAATTGTTTTTCAGACTATCATTGAACCCTCAACACTATCTTCATTAAATATACTATGACAACTGTTAGAAAAAAAATACTCAGGAAAAAGTAGCTCCAATTTTTCAAAGATTTACATATTAATTAGGCACATAAAAATCTCTCTTACATGAAATGAAAAGAATACAACTGTATTCTGAGTAATTTTTCATAAATACATAATTTTCCTTCTCGAACAACTCCTTTTTTTCCTCTCCAGATTTTCAACTTCTTTCTTTTTTATGGGCACTTTCAAATTATCTAGATCCTACCATCAAAGATTAACTATCACCCACATCACAGTCATCAATAGATACCAATTGTTTCTATTTATCTACCTCTAGACACTTACATATCTAACTGGACTGACGAAACAAGAAGCTGAAAATTAAATATCTACATAAGAAAGCCCATTGTACAATCTGTTCTTAATTGAAGAGTAAATATAATCTCTGCTGAGGAAGTAGTTTCTGGATTAATACATTGTTAACACTATCATGGTACTGTTAAATTAACAGATTATCTCCATGTTCTTCAGTAATTTGTCTCAGTAATAAAAGGTGGAAAAGGAATGCTTTGGAAGAAAAAATCAAAGTTAATGGATTTTTTTCCTGAGATATGAAGCAGGTAGAGGTTGACTTATAAACTGAAAAACTTCTAATAATTTTTGGAGGTTTCACTACCGCTTTCCTACCTCAATTAAAAAAATTCCTTTTTTTTCCAAAAGATGCAGAAAATTTTTTTTAAATGTCTTGGAAACAGTCCAAAAGTAAGAATTTGAATCATTAGTCTCTGTAAAATGCTCCTGTTGTTATACAGAGTCTTCAGTGTCTACAGGAGACATAATGAAAGTCACAATTAAAGTGATTTCATTAAACATATTCAAGCCATTAAGTTGTTCAATTTTGCATTAAAATCATTAGTATCTGAGATGTAGTAAGAAAGGTATTTAGGAAGTGGTGACAGTTGTAAATATAAAATAGACATATGTTTTTCTTTGCCAAAAACAATATCTGTATGCACATAATGAATATATAAATTTTTATGTGTTTCCTTGTGTGTTTTCCTCTTATAAAATATTTGCTCAGGTTTCCAACTTTATTTATGGAAAATTAATGCAGCAGATTATGTTTAATAGTTGCATCTTTTCACTATAGTGCTAGCACAATTCAAGGTTTTGCCTAGGCCTAGTAAGTAACTTTCCGAAGTTACTCAAAATGAATAGTGCTAAATCAGATGAATGTGTTTTGACTCCAATTTGAATGTGGTTACACCTAAGAACTGTTACTGGTGACTGTGAAAGGACTTAAACAAAGAATCACGGAATTATAGAATGGTTGGCTTGGAAGGGACCTTAAACATCACCAAGCTCCAATCCACCTCCTTGAGTGTAGACACCTTCCATTAGATCACGTTGCTCAAAGATCCATCCAGCCTGGCCTTGAACACTTCCAGGGATGGGGCAGCCACAGCTTCTCCGGGCAACCTGCTTCCATACATCACCACTCACACAGTAAAGAATTTCTTCTACCCTCTTTCAGTTTGAAGCCATTCCCCCTTGTCCTGTCACTACTTGCTCTTATAAAACATTTCTTTCAATCTTTCTTGTGGTTTCTGGGCTATGAGTGCACATTGATGGCTCATGTCCAGCCTCTCATCCACAAGCACACCCAAGTCCTTCTCAGCAGGGCTGCTCTTGATCTGTTCATCCCCCAGACTTGTGCTGGAGTTGTCCTGACCCAGGTGCAGCCCTTTGAACTCGGTGTTATTAAACCTTCACGATCTTCACTACTGCTGTTATTAAACAGTCAAACAGCCTCCACAGTAAATCCAACATACGTTTGTTTTAAGTATTTCTCAAGTACATAACAAAAACTGGTCTCAAACTTACTTAAATGATCTACTGAAACACATTACTTGCATATTAAAAAGAAAAATGTGACCTGAAAAAAAAACTCTTCTACCATGAAAAATTGTAGCAACTGTACAAAGAATGAACTGGCTATAAACAGGACTGAAAATATAAATTGTTCTCCTGTGAATTCTCTAAATTCCCTGACCAATCAAACACTGCACAGTTAAATTGCAAGCAATTTATTTTTGTATTAATTTAGTCAATCAAGTCCCATAGAGAATTAGAAAGAAAAAATTATAGGGCAAATTCACCATATTCTCATTGAGCAGGAGACCAGCATTATTCCACCAGTTTCAATGAAGCTACACCAGACAAGATTCAGCCTCAGAATGATGCCCAGAACTTTTGAGCACTAATTGAAATTGTACTGTGAAACTTTTAATTTATATTTTAATTTCTTAGAAGTGATAAAGTGTTTCTTTCTTCCTGTAATTATTTCAGCAGAAGGAGTCTAGTCTTTTTTGGTTCCCAAAAACAAATTCACAACTTTGTCATTGGACCCTTTGCTTCACATCTTGGTCCAGCAAAGTATCAGAGGAATTCTTCACAGCATAAAAGGTTGATTTGTTTACAGAGAAGGAAAGCAGCTAAATCTCATTCTCTTTGTTTGTTTATTACTTCTTATAAAAATGTAGAAATATACAGTCATTGAAGTTAAAAGTAAAGGGTTGAACATTTTTCTTTTCAGCAAAGAAAAATACCAGTAAGAAAACTGCTTAAAGAGGTAAAAATAAAGGATCTGTACAAATATTTTAAAACAGACTGAATATCGTCTGGGTTACCTACATAGTCAGGACAGTATCTGCATACAATTCAAAAAGGAAATCAGGGTCAAAGGTTGTACCTAGGGATGAAATCACTGTTTTGTAAAAGGTCAGCATACCACAGAAACAGAAAGAACTTTAAGAGGTCACTTTTTCCACCTCTTTGCTCTGAGGCATTATACCTAGATGATCCTGACAGACTCACATCTATCATACCCCACATTTTCTTGAACGAAGAGTAATATGCACTATTCATTACACAGTAATATAAGAAGGTACCATATTCCAGCCAGTGGATCCTCGTTTATGTAAAGTCCACTGTTTATATGATGCCAGCAGGGTATTTCCTGTCCTCCAAAAGTCTGTTGACTGGTGGTTAAGGTAATGTCCCTGAGGTGGAAATATAAGTTCAAAAATCCCTCAAACAGGGAAAATAATAAGCACAGATTTCTGACATCCGTGGTTTAGTGCTGAACTATGTCATATAGAAGAACATCATCATTTATTTTGCCTACCCTTGACTAAAATTGTATGAATCAATAATACTCATCAGACTAGATAGAATTTATTATGTTAGATTAGTTAGTAGTTTTATATTTAAAGTAGTTTTACATTAAAAGAAGTTGAGGAGAAGTAAGGAAACAAGAAGGAAGAAAGTGAAAGAAGGGAAGGAGGGAAAGGAGATTAGGTTGTGTATGTTTTCTCTGAAAAAAAAAAAAAGAAGAAAAAAGAAAGTATTGGATAAAACTCAACTGGGGGAAAAAAAACAGAACTTGTAAAAATTGGACATAGGAACTATTTTTCAGACAGGCAACAAGGACATATAATATGAAAATACGAACTGGGAATAGTGTAAACGACAAGATACAAACAGAACAACAACACGCACTTAAAAACTAGATCGGAAAATAGACAATTGACTACAGCTGCCCATGGGAGTCTCTGTTTCATCACCTCAATATAAATATTTCCCTAAAGATGTGGTTGCAAAGTTACCCGACAGAACAGATCCTCAGAAAGTAATGTTCAAGCCTGTCACTAAGAGTTCTTGAATGTTTTTCAGTATCACAGTTGCCCTTGCTGGGAATACCTAGCCTTCCTGCATTTCACTGCCACTAAATAAACAATTGTAATCCTTATTTCCTACTGACAGATAGTTCAGTTTGCTGAAAATTAAAAAGAAAAAAAATTTCCACTGAGATCTCTGGTATAAGAACATCTGTGAGATGAGCAACGTTACAAGTCAGAGAGATTTGGTAACAAAATGTCACCAGGCAAATCAGCAAATAGATGAGATTGTTTTCATAATTTAAAACTATCTGATGCCAGTTCATAAAGTGGTGGGGGATCAGGATGAAACATTCCGAAACTTTTGCCTGCATGAACTAGTAAACTGTTGGCCAATTTTATGAAAGCTGGTGCTTTGTAAAGTGAGGAATTGACATAGGTAATGAAGATGGTTCCTATGTGAAATGGTTTTAAATTATTGTGTGGTACATATTTTTCAATATATAAAAAACATAGTGCATAGTGTCTTATTATTAAAATACTTAACACCTTCATATTTGTAAACTTGTTACATGCAGAAAACAGTTCAGTCATCCTGAAGTGAAACTACTTCCAGCAAGAACACCTGACTCTCTTACTAATCCTCCATTTAGGAAGTCTAAGAGAGGTTGATAGGGCTCAGAGAGCAGAAGGTGTGGAGGGAAAACACAGACAAAAAAAAGTGCATTGCAATCACATCAAGACAGTTTTGCTGACATTTCACATCGTCTTGGAAACTGAAGTAGTCCGAGATTATTAATTCTTTCTGCTTTGAACTGATTATGAACTTATTCTACTATGAAAAATGACTGCCTGAAATTACTATTCTCATAACAAATATATTTTTCACATGCCTTCAGAGCCCTACTTTTCTCACTCTATTAAATGAAAAACAAACCCAAACCAACATTTTTCTACTGTTAACTACCTCCATTCCCCAGAAGTGGGTAAATTTTGTGTATTCTGAATTTTGTGTATTCTGCTGTTGACAGCCCAGCTGAGGTCATGGCTCCCTCTGAGTGACCTTATATAAGGCAAGAATTGACCATGTCTTCTTTCAGTCAGTGGGTCGGCTGTCAGGCTGAAAATACTTAGTGCCATTGCTGCTGTTCCCATCACATCCAAGGTCTACCAGAAAAATTAATGTCCAGAAGAATATTTGAAATAGATACCACTGAAACATAGACCAGACTTTGCTATGGTTACTTGGTAGAGGCCTCAATAAAGTCAAAAGCCAGTTAACATCTGCTGAGTCTGACATGAATACAACTAACACTTAATGTAACCCCCAAAATTTCCTCAGTTTTCTTTCTTGATGGTTTGCTACTACTTATTTTGTTAGTCTTTCAGTTTACAATTGCTTCACACGAGAGTGTTCTATATTGGAAGTCGGTACTATGTTACTTATTTCTATTCAGGAAGCATTTCTTCCTGCAATTTTCTCTTTCTGAGGAGAAAAATGAAAACGGCACCAAAACAAAGTGATAAAATCTTTTTACGATCTGTATCTGGGAATACAGTGTTTTGAAACACTATCACGTTTTCATATTGTTTCTATCATGGAAAACATTTCTATCATTTCCCACAATTAATGACAAGATATTTTAATCACATATGATCCCAATCATGTTACTCTTTCAATCCTCTTTATCTTACTGTGTCATTCTGATGTCTCCCTTGTCCTGTGGGTGTGAAATGTGGGCTATTATTAGCTCATTAGGTCTTCTAGCCTCTGGCTCAGTGAAGAATGATTCACTATATTTCTTAGCCATTGACAGTTTCAATTCCTTAACCTCTAAATTTGCCTTGATATATGTGTTGCCCTGTCTTATTTCAGCCTTCCAGAATATCCCTTGGCACTACATTCTGAAGTTAGACCTATCATCCCGTACACAGCAAAACTAACGAAGTATGATTTCCCTCTGCCAGTCAACCTTTTAATTCCAGCAATTTCTTCTTAATTCATTATAAATTCAAAAAACTGACTGAATTGGTTATTTAATATTTCCTCATAAAATGAGTAAGTTATCTTCCTATGGTTCTGCCTCTATTTTTCAGTTTGGATTTTTGGATTTGGATACACTGTTCCTGTAAAAGAGCTCAAAAACAGTTTTAAAAAGAGACATAAGAAAACACTGACTTCCTCACCCAGGTAAATGCCTTCTAATTTTCTGCTAACTGCTTAAGATCTCAAATATTAAAATTTCCTTATGAATTTAAAGCAGTTTTTCAGATTATGCCTAAAATCTGTATTGTACAAAATTAAAACTCTGAGCTAATTCCCTCTAATTCAACTGAAAAACTACACTTAACTTTAATGTTATGAAGACCAAGATTGTTGGTTATCTTTTTCCTTATACATACACTTGCTAATATTGTTCACATCGTATCTCTCTAGTTGCCATAGAAATGGGCTCTTATGTGAAAGATCTTTTGGTTAATTTAGGCTCCAATAGCTGAAATACTAAAACATATTCTAGCTCAGCCAGACAAATTCAAAAAGTCTGCTTTCTCATTCACAAAATTAATTGCATAATAATTAATATTTGCATTTAAAGAAATACATTGTTTTAGAACATTCAGAAGTAGACCTTTCCTTTTTTTAAACTCTGTTCATCTATAAGAGTCTGTATGTGAAATTTCAGTTACTGAGATCAGGCTGATCATTTGGTCTCTCTGTACAAAGCATAAACACTTGACAAACACCCTACAGTAAAGGACAACTTTTGACCACTGTATTGTGACATCTGTGTTCCTAAGGCCTTGGGTCTGCCAGCTGCTAAATAAAAGTGATGAGATTCTGGGAAACCTGTAGTTGTATTATAAATTATCAGCATTTATTAACTTCAAGCAGAACCTGACATATAAATTTATGTACTCAGAAGTTAAAAATGTCAGCCTACTTGTCTGTGTCTAAATAGACATATATACTATGATACTCCTTAGAGCCAACATTCTCATTAGTTTCATACTATTTTAAGTAGAACCACTATGATCACCCATGTTCCTTCTTCCTCCTTTCCCACACCCTCTTTGCAGCACTGTCTCCATCCATATAGTGGAGATCTTTTTCAAAAGCAGTGTGCCAGATTCTCTAAACACCATGGAAGGCAAGCTAGTAGGTGAGATTTTTTTTTTTTTTTTTACACCTTTAAGAAGACTTTACTTAGAAAAAGAGTAATTTATGTCTAGGTTGCTAACGATTAAAGCAATTAAAGTAGCACTAAAATTGTTGTGTATCTCAACAATGCGTTGTTACACAAGGAATCAAAAGGTTTTTATACCAGATAAAAGTTTTTTTTAATCCTTCTTTTTAGTTATGAACAGGAAGTGTTTTGTTTTGGGGGGTAAAAAATAAGCCCTTCCCATGGAGGATTTTCAATGATTCCCAAGGCTTCCAAAAACTTTAATTCAAAACGTAAATGGGAGAACCTGTTGTTTTATTAAAAACCTTAGTTTGTGGGTGGAAATTACTTGCCTTTATTTGGGTCAATACACTTTTAAGCTGCAAGAAAATCAAGCTACCTGATGACCTTCACAACACAAGATACAGAAACAGACCCACTAATTTTGCCATCAAGTCTTAACTTCCTATTATGTTTGAGTATATTTTCATTAATTGGTACAGACCACTATATTTTCAGATAAGTTTTTCCACTAGTTGAATGCCTCTGCTGCTTTTTTTGGCAAGTTCTCCATTATCAGATATGTATTCTCTACTGCCTGTAGGTTAGTCATTTCTCAATTAAGTCAAGTAGATTGATCTTCTTTAGCTTATGAGCGACACCTCTTACAGTTAACCTTCTAGAATCTGGCATCGGGAATGGGCACAGAATTTTATTCATATTCTTATAAGTGTCATATTCAGAGGTACTACCCTTTCTTAATCAATACTCTACTTTTACATTTTCACTTTGTAATAGGACTGCAGTCACTCAGCCTGTCTTTACCTCCGTTTCATGGTCATCCTCTTTCCCACTTTGTAACACAAGTGGGGTTTTTTCTCAGAACAAAAAAATTAGATCTTTGTTTGAAAACATGTTTAGGTTTTGTACAATGATTTTTATATAAGAAAACTTGTGTTGTCAAACAATTCTATGCTTCTTATTTACTTTTTGAAATATTAACACTTTTCCCTGGAACTTTCTCAGTATTGCCTAGATTGCCTTAAACCCATTGCCACAACTCTGTATATTTAATGTTCCTAATCTGAATCTTTTATCACTTTTTGGTTCAAATTGCACAATATTTGCTGTCACAGGGTGTTTAGTAAGTCTTTATAATATTTAAATTTGGAAAAAGTCCTTATCACAGACAGGTCAAGTAGTATCTCAATACTCTGCAAACACAAAGCAGTAACTTTGAAGTGACTCTACATCCAGACAAGCAATTTTATTCCGTATCTGGTCCTATGCTGGTAACAGGATGACAAAGACAGGGAGGAAAGAGGGATTATACAATTTCTGTGGAACTTGATGTCATTAGATGGCCCAGAGGATCTTCACACCACTAGCTGTGCTATTCCCAGGCACAAGTCCAATACTCCATTCTTTTCTATCGTTTTTCTACCCATCCAGCCACTTCCACAGAATTTCCATATTAGCCATTAAATAGGTCTGGGAACAAGCCAAACTAGGGAAAACAAAATGTCTTGATCCTCCAGTGCCTAAAACACCTCTCTATGGCCCTGAGATATATGAAAAGATATATACTATTTTAAAAAGAAACCTATAAAGTGGTAGGTAAGATAGGGTTCCTCCAAGTATCTACAAGAAGCAAGGAAGAAGGTTGTTTGGGTTTTTTTTCTGGTACACATACTTTTTATTTTATCCTGTAGTTTGACATATCCCAGCACCTTACAGTTCATCTTAACTCTGTAAATCCTGTACTTCATTAAAAAGCTTTCATAAAAGCTACTTTATCTAAAATCATTTGCCAATTTACCTAGAATCTTAAGAAATGAGTTACATTTGGTGCAATATTTTACTGATATCAGTTTACCCATGGCATTTTTAATCTCACAGATTGTATCACTGAATAGATCTTCTCAAATCTTTCAATGAGAAAAAGTATTTACTTGTATTTACAAGTAAATTCTAGTATTTACTTGTCAGTACAGTCACAAAAGATCATTCACAGGCTTCTCTGTCACTTTTCCGTTATTCCCTTTGTTATTAAAGGAATCCCATTGTACTAAACTGTGTTTTTTCACAACACATAAACTTGTTGGTCACAACAGATGAAGTAGGATACGTGACTACACGGAGTTAGTTATCTATCTATCGTATCATGTCAATGAATTACTAATTTCAACAAAATGATGAAAATTTAAAGGGCCTGGGAGTTATAATTTATATCTGATTAGTAAGTTAAAATTCCACTGGAAAACACTATCCCTCTTAAAGCATAAGATACACTTTATGAAGCTGATACACTCCTTGTAATACGTGATTATTGCAGAAATATCAGGCATTCTATCATATTCTTCCATTTCAGAGAGAGAGTTAATTCAAGAGGCAGAAAAAATTTGCTTCTAGCATGAATGCATTTATGTTGCAACAAAGAATGAGACATATATCCCCGATGAGAAGGTTCATGCACAGCAAAGCTAAGTATTAGACAGCAGTTAACCTACATTTACATTTCGAAATCATTCTTTGCTCATTGCATCCATCAGGAACTTTTAAACTTAGAAACCTTTTTCTTCCAGGGTAGAAAGAAGATGGTCAGAAAAAAATAAATTCCCTGGAGCTGTTAAGTGAATGCCTCTGCTAAATTCAAATTTATGTCTCTATGGTGAAAGTCTCTTTTATGACTCAGACTTGCTCTCTTGTTACATCTTGTTACATCAATATCAAATGGATTTGGTATGTGCAAAAATAGATGGCCTCCCTCTGAGGTATTTGCCAGTGTAGTGTCATTGCAATGTGTGCTATATTAGAGATTAGCTTGTTAGCAGGAGAGGGAAAGTAAAATTGAGAAAAATACAATTAGAACAAGGTTATCTGGCTCTTCTGTTTTGTGTGACATGAAATTTCAGCTTTCTCGTTTTTGAGTTCTCAATGTGAAATGTGCACATCATACACAGAGTCCTTATTGTATACTAAAATTGCAGTGGAGTATTTTCCAAAAATCAAAATCTTAAAAACTCTTTCAGTGAAAATATGTTATGGCAGAACTACTAATTAAAAATAATGTACAAAGAGATAAGTCTAAATAAATCATACAGATCTGTGAAACTAAATATATAGCATAATGTATATTTCAGCAAATATTTCAACGAATTCATCAAAAGTGAAACCTTTATGTGTGTTTTGTGCCCTTGAACTTTCAGTATTTTATTTTAAACATGCTGGAGAACACTGGAGCTACCTCAAACACTAATATTCATTACTGTGGTAGCTTAGTTAGAAAAAATCATAGACAACAGTATGGGATCTAAAGAAGAATCTAAGTTTAACAATGGCTTCACAGAGAGCTCTGGATAGAAAAAACTTCTGGATCCACAGAAATCATTACAGTATTTCTTTAGATTTACTGTTTACATTATTAAAATGCAAGAGACTATTAATATCACTAAACAAATGGTGAACAGACATGAACCAAAGAATCTTTTAATCCATTTCCTGAGTTGTAAATAAAGACCTTTATGTAAAACTACTGAAGGAAATATAAAGAGTCAACTACTTATAATCTTAATTGGGTTACTCAGAATCTTTAACAGACCTATCATCAGAGGCTGTATAAATCGAAAATAACAGCTTCTATTGGAAAGTGATCTACATCTAAAGAGTATGTCTTTGTTCCCTAAGGTAGTACAACTACATTGAGATATTTCTGATAGAACTTTGATGCAGCATACACTTAAATAATTATTAAAATCTAGCTGGATGGTGCATCTTAAAATACCATGATGAACCATTAATATTTTTTATTTAAGTCAAGTAAGTAATTCTGTAAGTAGTTAAAGTACCTTAACTTTAGTTAAAGATTTTCATGTAGTCTGTCTCTACCCAATACATGCTTTGCTTAACGAGCGTAGCTGCTAAGTTTGTCCTTGGGAGTCAAGAGCCTGGTTATACAGTTGTTTCTAGGGAAAAAAATTTAAAGAAAATCTTCAAATTCTAACTGCAGTAGAATTCTTTTGCAATATATTTGTATGTGTTTGGTCTCCAGTTTTCTCAAGACACTCCATAAGAAGCCAATACTAAAGTGATTGTACACATGGATTATGCCTTCAGTAATTTTTTATAATGTTAGGTGCTGTTTAACACAAAAAGAAAACATGAAGGCCATTCTGAAGTGGTTGTACAGGAGATAAAAATTCCTCTTATCCCTTATCTTAAGGATATTGTAAAGTTTAATTAAATAAAGCCTACAAGGTACTCTGAGCTACTCTACTTATGAGTTGAATTTATTCAGATTCTTTCTATTTTAACATTAAAGACAACAAATCTAGTTATATTTAGCACCATACAGGTAATAGTAGATAGGAGTCTGACTTCTTGTCTGACCCTTATTTGTTCAGTTTTTTGAAACATAGAGCTAAATCTACCCACTCAATATTCTTGAATAAAATTCCACAGTAATTTTCTCAAAAATCTTTTTGAATCATAAAAGTTCTGACATAAACTGAAGTTTATTTTTGATTTTGGGGTCTTTGTTTATTGTTGAGAATTGACAAAATTATTATAATATAATGGTTTCTAGCATTCACAAAGATTAAATAACAAATTTAGAATATATTACTAAGTTATTACACCTCACATGATGCAGGTAACATGAGTTCACCAGATATGTTCTGTTTTGGTGAAGATCTATCATTATCAACTTTTCACTGAAGATGTGCAAATTAAAACTCTCGGTCTTCACAAAACTGCAACAGTTGATTACCCCAGAGGTGTGGATGTCTTCTGGTTACTTTCTCTCCCATTACCAACAGCTGCTATGGCTCATGCATCTGTATCAAGCAGTGTGATCACAGCAGTGCTCCTGCCTAAGGATTCCTTCATTCAGATCAGAGCTTCATCTACCTTTTTGCTAAAGCCTGTGCTTAGAAACATCAGAATGCCCATAAAGACAGATTCTGTCAGAAAATGCCGACATACGGATAAAGTTGTAGCCTGAAATCAGGGTGTAAAAAGCAAGCCTGCCTAATGAAAATACAAAGCCACCCTGCCCAAAATTATGCTTTTCCACAGCTTTTCTTTTCTAGCATACTCACCAGCAAAGGTGGAACGCCTCCACTGCTGCAGGAATAAACAAAAGAAAATTAAGGATGGCCTTCTTGTCACCAGCGAGCTCCAGCTTAGCCAGGAGGTTATCATTCTAAGGGGCAGGACAGGGCAACTTTCAAGGGATGCAAATGCTGTGATTATGCACAGGTCAGCGGTGACAACAGACAAGAGAAGCCTCTTTCACATTGTGGTCATCTACTAGAAACTATTGTGTCATAAATGAGAGCTTCACCATAGATTATATAAACTTGAATTTAGCAGAAGCCTTTACTCAACAAACTCCAGAGAATTTACTTTTTGTACCAAAATCTCATTAAAATAGAGGCTGTCTTTATGTCAAGGTAGTTGTTGATTACTATTATTACTAATTCATGTACTATCTTTCTCCTTTGATCTCAACCATATTATTTGGAGTAAACTGAAGTAATAAAATACATATTTGTAAAAATTACTCATTAGCTTTAAAAACTACTGCATATTTAAGGGACAAACAAACACAGAAGCAAAATTCCTTTGTAATCTGAATATTGTAGCTTTCATTATCTCACACTGCCTTTATTCTTTCCTTTCCTTGACTGATCTACTAGTTCCCTGATTAAAAGTCCAATAATAGATCTTCATTCATAATGACTTCTCTAGAACGTTTATGCCAACATCTTTACACAAAAAGAGCAGTCAGATTGGCAGTTCCATGTAGCTGGGATTCTTTTCTGGTCTGGTTAATGAGAAATTTTCCAAGAAAGCCTATGGTGTTTGATTAAAAATAATGTTGTTGTGTAAATACAGCAGCAACAAACAGCAGGGATGTTTGTTAGTAGGAGTAGGATTCATCTACCCAAATGCCCTGCAGTTTACAAGCAGCACAAACAGAAAGCTTAGATGCTTGTTGAGACAGGATGTGCTGATGTGTCAGACAGTCTGTCTTGGCTTGAATGGGTGGACCTCCTTTGGAAATTTGGAAATACCTTCCTATCAGGATTTTTCATCACTATTCTTTGGAATCTAAAGAGAATTCAAAGAGAAACAAAAGAGTTGTAGAAATCTATCTGTGATTCTTTATCATATACTCACACAACAATCCCATACAACTTTTCTGATAAAGCACTTTGGGGTTTTTTCTTGCAGCTGACCTTTGGTAGCTATGTGGATTATGACAAAAATCAGACTAATGCCTTCTCAAGAACAAATAGCAACAGAAATTTATTTTCATTAAAGCAACAAAACCTTAAATAATCCTATGAGGAACAAATACACTTTTATTACTGCAGAAATTCATAGCAGCTTACCTCTTTAAGGAATGTCACCTCATTAGCTATAAGACATTTTCTGAGATACCACAGTTTCATTGTCTGGGAAGAAGAAAAAGGCCAGTTTGTAACTTTGCCTCAGAGCCCAGCTTGCAAATCCTTTCAATAAAAAGGAAAAAGAAAGGTTAGTAAATACATCCAGTACCCACAGATTTGATGACTGATCATAGAGCCAAATGTATGACATAAACAGCTGTCTTGGCAGAACACACAGTCTCCCCTCTAGCACATACTGTTGGCATGCATATGCCAATTAAGTGTATATTAGCCTCTCACAAAGCTTCCATCTACTTCAAAGCAAAACAGGACTCCACCAAAAAGCTCTAAGGGTACTCAGTTTCCACTAAAAGTACAGCTGCAAAGTGAAGGGTTCAGAGTTGGCTTTATTGTAATTTATTTCAAGAATCTCTGTTGTCATTAAATTCAAGAGATTGTTATTGGAAATTTTCTGCACACTTTTTTCACATTCTGTCTCTGAGGTGTTGACCTCAATTTAATTCAGACAAGGAAGTACAACTAGCTAGAAAACAACTGATGCTGCCTTTGCTTGGTGTGTTGTTCCTTTACCATCTAATTTGTGGAACTGGCATCAATGTGACAGAAATTGCACTGATGACTTCCAAAATCCCACAAAATAGCTAGAGTTGCATAATGCCCTTCATCACAGACACAGTCCCCAGAGAACAAGCCATCCTAGTCTTGCTGTAAAATTCCTGACTTTGTGCTTCCATTCATCTATCATGCCTGCAACTGCACTCATGGGACTATGAGAGTTGCTGGAAACAATTTATGCCTGTACACCATGTCTACTGTGACTCCTTTGGTGAGAAAGCTGAGCAAGTGAGCTTAGTGAAAAAAACAGCAAAAACAGTGCCCTTCTCACTTAGAGGAAGGAAGAGTCAATGCAAAGGTAAAGGGTGATCACAAGGCTTGTGGAGCCCATAGGAACAGCTGCAAAAGGGAATTAGCAAAGTACCAGGGGAAGAGAAAAGTGCACTGATTGTGTAAATGAAAGTGCAACTACTGTAGAAAGCCAACATCAGGAGGCAACAAGAGACTGTTCTGGCTTGCACAACTGGGCAAGACTGGGAAACATTTTGATGCCATAATGAAGTTCAAACTATTAGAGCTGCACTGTATTCTGTACTTGCATAAATTGAAAGACTTCCTGCCATCCCAAAGATCATTTTAACAGTGTGCAGTAAGAGATAGATACCCATGAAACTGCATCATATTGGACAACAAATAACTTTAATATACATAGATGTTCTCATTTAAAGAAATTCAGTTTTAGATTGTCTTGCTAACAAGAAATATGCACTTAACATATTTTAAGAATACAATAAGAATTAAGATTTAAGGAATTATCAGTCACTTCACTTAGAATTCAAAGATTTGGAAATTTCTGGTTTTGTTTGAGCAAAAGTGTTTACTGATAAATTTAAAGTGCTTTTTAATTAATATATGCATTAAGAAAAGGTAGGTCTGTCTAAACAGCTCTGTCATCTTGCATACAGAGATCCATAAAGAACAACACTACCATGACCTCTTTCTCATTGACATATTTCTTTAAGGAAAAGTTTTAATTGTAGCAGCACCTAAACCCACATTAATGACAGTAAATAATCTTTTAAGTGCCTTTGTATATAATTGCCTTATTCAAAGTGAAGTGCACAGCAACATTAGCAGCCTTCTAAAATTCAGTGTACTTTGAAAATATTATCTGTTGTACATTTAAATGGCCAATTTTAAAGTTCTACTAATCTAGTCCACACTTCTTTACCTTAGCTTGCTTAAACACTATGCTTTTTACTGTTAGTTGGGCTCTCTGGAACAGCACATACCTTTCAGACACAGCCATATCACATATCATGTAGACAAATATATCACAAGAAGTGATAAACAACTTTTAGTAGTTAAGTATAAAATTTAAAGTCAAATAAACTTTTAAGATTCATATGTAATGTGTGGCTGTGAAGGGATAGAAAACAACTTAGAAATTAGACTTTAAAAGATGCTCAGACCCTGTTAAATAGGTCAGGTAAAACTTGAAGAGGAAAAGAGTGCAAAGAAAGGGGAAAAACAGTTAACAGAGAATCCAGGGAGCAGCATTTCTCAAAAGTGTTCAAATAAAAAAATTCTATGTGCTATTGTGATATGAAACGTCAGTGATTCAATGCAATAACCAGAGTTGCGGGAGTCTCTTTTTATTATGAAGAATGTTTATGTGAAGAGCAAAACACAAAGAAAAAGAAACAACTAAAGAATACTTGATGGGCATTTTAATCTTCTATTAATATGCAAATTTTGTTCTTTAGGACTCAAGGAAAAAATATGGGTTTTTTTCATAGGTTATTTAAAAGTGTCTTACTCTCCCAGAGGTACTTCTTGTATGAATCCAAGTGAAACACTCTATTTATGGTAATTCCCCAGATACTCCCGTATGAACTATTTTCTTTTTGAAATTATATGGAATTTACTGAACCACATTTGTAAAACATTGCACAGCTGATTTCATTCTAAGGATCTCCTTTAATAGAGCTGAATTCCCTGTTGATCTGTGTCATATGAGGATGATAAGGAAATCATCTTCAACAATGAGAGAAGAAATGAAAAAGTTGGTATGAAAATCTGGATAAGAGTTTCTGATCAAAAAATGGATAATTTTGTCTTCATAATGAGCTGTAGTCACATATGTGTCCCTAAAAACACACGAAAAGATTTTCCTCATTATATGCCGTTCTTCAGAGGAAAAGCAGCTTTACTGTTGGAATAACATCATTATTATTATATATTCAAAAATGCTTTTCCTGATTTCCTTTATACCTACTTATTAGCAGCCACTATATCATAGTGAAAAATAAAAATAAACCCAGCAAAATATTGCTTATTCCCATCAAAAGGGAAACTAGGAATTGTTTTTAAAAATTTGTTGCTGTGAAGTTAAACATTCTCTCCATGTTTTTCATATAGAAATGACAGAGCAAGATCATGAGTTTAAATGTGCTTCTCTTGCAAGACTTCCTCACCTTCTGTGGTTTTATCTATTACTAAAGAAACCAGATTAAGCTCTAAAAAGTACTCATGGAACTCAGAATTATCATGAAGTTCAAAACCCTTTTGTCTTATTACTCAAAAGTCTGTAATGATTTGATCTGACTTTCTGTGAATGCTCTTTGTACCTGATCCCATATGAATGTCTTCCTACTCAGACCCCTCATGAAATGATGGCTTCAGGTATGGATCTCCTTTGGCTTTTATGAATGTGGGGATAAGTGCATCACTGTGAAATGTAATACTTCTGTGCAGCTATAAAGCTGATAAGGAAGGAAGACTTATGCACTGGAATTCCATCAACACATCCCATTAAGAGACGTACATTACCTATCTGCAGGTACAATATGGAAACTAAAACGGCTCCAAAGCATGACCAAGAAAAAAGACAGTATTTCATAGGACTACAGAAAAGTGTTAGAGATAATTTTTTTTTTAACATATTCCTCTAATATTTGCTGTTTGTTATTGTAGAGAAGACATAAATCCCATGACTCTAATTGTGCTGATCATTATTTAATTTAAGGACACTGCAGGAGAATTCAAATAAAAAAGCAGTATCGATTTTTCCCTCTGGAATACATATATTAATCAGACAAAGTTATGTTTCAGATTACACAATGTATATGATAAGTAACAGGAAAAAGATAAAAGCCACAAAAAAACACACAACTATGAATAAAAGTGAATAGGTGTTTCTCAAGATCATTCATGTAGTGTGATATGCTGCACCTAGGACCAGGAACTGCAACTTTCATCTGTCATGAAAGCTTCACAGAGCTTCTCCTGCTTCAGCTACCCAAAGAGGAGCTTGACGTAGTTATAGACAAAATTCTACCTCTGGAGATAAAAAGTGACATGTTTTTGACAAAAAGAGGAGATGGGAAAGGCAGTGTAAATGCATTATTGCGTAAGCTAAAAGCCATAGATGGCGGAGAAGGGCCTTAACAGTGACAGTAGCTGTTGGGATTCTTTTTGCCTAAAGACACAGTTCTAACTTAAAAAAAAAACCAACCACAACCAAAAAGTTTAGTTGCCACTAATTTTTTGAATCAATTTAATTTGACCAGACATTAGTAAACACAATGAATGCCATACACTGAAGGGGAGGATTGAAATAGAAAGCACATAAGTGGATAATAAGAGGGGATATTGTAGACCAAGTAATCACAGCCAGTAAAAGCACTGACATCACATATTCTACTGTCAGCTCCACTCATTCGTGAGCCCACTTTGGTTAGCATACAGAGGTCCCATCAGAAAGGCTTGGCATGCTTTGTCCCCTCACACTGCTGTGGGGAAATTTTTTTTACCAGTTAGTCTTCTCCACTGGCACCCAAACTGGAAAAAAATGTCTCCGTGCTCCAGTACCTTTTCAAACTACTGCAGTGGGACAATGGTCCCCAGATGGATGGAGGCTGAAGTGGCCTTACATCGGTGTGAGAGCATCCATACCTTGGCTAGAAAAAAAGTTTTTTTTTATTCTGATCCCTTATCAGCATTCCTCAATGCGTAATTAATTTATTCACACATACGTTTATCTTCAATGGTTACATTCAGCCAGAGTTCCTGTCCTTCCACCCTAGAGCTTCCTGCTTCCAAAGCAGGAGAAACTAAACTGAACATGGTCCATACCTAGAGCTGCTGCTCTCAGAATTGTCATATTTAACTAACTTGGGCTCAGTTTCTTCCAGAAACTTGGAAGTTAGTATACTGGAGCACTAAGAGATCGCTTAGTAGTGGAAAATGTTGGGGAAATGACCAGGACAGACTGTGAAGTTATGTGACAAAAGCTAGTCCATGTGGCCACAAAGTAGCACAGACACAATGGTGTCTCCAGCAGAAACCTGCCAGGTTAATCACAGACCCATCTGCACAGGAGCCATCAGCCCCTGAAAGGTCTCTCTGCAGAAGCCCAAGGGAACGCAGAGACACAAAGACAGGTGGGAACCCAAAGTTCCCTGAAGAAAGGACACCTTGGCCAGATCCCTCCAGGATTGTTCCAGGAGAGGAACTCACTCATGGGTAAACAAAGGGAGTCCTGGTCATGGTGGGACAAGGCAGTGAGTGAATCAGATGATCTGTGTCAGCAACAGGAATGGGTCTGTGGCCTCAGTCTTGTGTGCCTGGGTGCCAGCAGCTGGGAAGACTGGGATCCAGGGTCAGCTTGTGGAGAGGTCCACACTGAATCTATATATATTCTCACCAAGGGTCCTTCATCCTGCTCAGCCTGAGAGGGCAATGATGCTGTTTGAGTTCATGTGGGTGCTGAGTGTGCACGTCTGTGACACATGTGGCCAGACATCTATATCTGTATATGTGTGTTGTGTACATTATTCTGTGTGCATGCACCCAGTGCGAAGGTATTTTCAGCCACACTACTACTTGAACCAGGGAACAGAGCTGAAGCAGCCTTACCTTCTTTGGGCTGTTGGATCAGGCCCTATATAAATCCACAAACAAAGTGGATTCTGTACCTCAAAGGGCTAAAATGAATCTACCAGTGCATCTCCAGGCAAACCCAGAATAAACCCCACACATTTCTCTGTTAAAGCAGAGTTAGAGATAACAGACAATAAGGTGCTGCAAGCAGGCTGTGTTAGTAAGTCTTGTAGAGAACTGCACTAACACAGCCATGCTGTTTCCACAATCCAGATGGTCAGTCCCATCTGGGCTGTCTCCAGGTGCAGAGAGACCATGAGTGATGCCTGTTCTTCAGCACCCTCCTCAATGCATGTCATATAAGAAGGGCAAGGCTTGCAGGCCTCTAAACATCAGTACAAGGAAATGTTTGGACTTCTCACAAGCTTTTCAGGCTTGTTACTTACAAGCAGGTAAGGAGGAGAGGTAAGCTAATCAAAAGTGTTCAAAATTCCTCTATAACTCTGTAACATCTTCTAGCTGTCACTGCTTTATGTTACAATAATAAGAAATTATGATATCTGTTCACTGAAGCATTCAAAGGAGATGTAGTGTGTATAATCAAAGAAATTAAGGTTCACCGGCTTGGACCAAGCTCTTCAGTGCTCTGGTTAAACAATATCCAGAAGTAGCTCATTCATAGACAGCTCAGCGAGGTCAACATCCTTAAACAGAAATACAGTACAGTGATACACACAACATAAACAGAAATACTATAGCCCATAGTGACACACATAACATGACAGTAAATCAAATTTTGAATGTAAGAGCTGAAAAAAACTTGAAAAAGAATCAGCAGAATGTCAAGGAAGATTCATAATCCTGAAGATCTTCTTGTGAAATAGTTCTTATCAGAAACGTTTTATAGCTATGATGTGCAAAGCAGTGTGTGTGTGTGTGTGTGTGTTTGTGTGTGCGCGTGTTAAAAAGAAAAACAAAATAAATTATCTTTATGGCATAAACTGAGCTGTTGCAAAGACTGAAGACCTTGAAGTTCTCAAAAAGGTAGTCTGTACAAAGTCAGTTCTTCAAAATGAAAAAAATATTACCCCATAAACAGTTGGCAGAAACAATTAGAGAGAATCTAAATTATACAGTTTCAGTCAAGCAGACAGATACTTCTGGAACTTTCTCTCCATTAATGTAAATCAAGTTAGTAATTTCTAACAAATAGAGGGCGGTTGTAACTCCATTAATTCCCACCCCCTTCAACTGTATGTGTATTTTTGTGAATAAATCATCATGGAAAAAAAGTTTGTTGAAAAAACATGCTATTTTAGTTTGTTAGATATGCATCCATTTAGTTACAATGTATTCATCTTCTGTGTTGTAAGCACTTTTAAAAGTGATCCTTTCATCCAACCCTGCTCATTGTCTTCCCTGTCTAACAATCAGAGTAAAAATATATGGACTTGGAAAAAAATCCATATTCCACTCCAAAAGTTGGGTATGTGTGTCTAACTCCCAGCAGATTTCAGTTAACTGCAAATAACAGATAAGTAGATTACCATACAATGAAAATATAAAACAGTGACACACGGGATTCCTATCTTAATTCAGTATGCTCAAAGAGAGGGTAACCATAGAGTAAAAAGGTGTAGGCAGAAGATATGAAGGCTTTTACATAATAAGGGAGTTTATGTTTTTATATTTCTTACGTATATTCTTACTACTGAACACCCCACTGAGTCGGGAATATTATTTGGTTTTACAATGCAGACTGTGATACATGTCTTCAGCTTCCAATCAAACACAAATATGTCATTGCTCCAGCCACAGAGACTTATGTATTCGATTAATCTGAGAATTTGTTACTACATATTTTGGTGCTTTGTTTAGAAACCTCCTTACTCTGCATCTCTCCACTGTGGAGTTGAATGGTATGAAAGGGTTACATTCTGATTTGACTAAAAAAGAACTGCATTTGATCTCAAGACATTGCAGATACATGTGAAGAGCCATAAGGAATAAGGTGGGGTAGTTGGCTTATATAATCTTCGCAAGATGCACAGAATAAATGAAAAATTATCAAAGTTTTCCCATTATTCCTGACAATTGCAAGTATCATAATCATTGCAAGCTGTTTAAACATACTTTGCTCTCTTTCCTAAGTTGTCAAAACAGCTTGAGACACAAGGAGTTTTGCTCCTTGAAAAGTTGCATGAGCAGACTCCTATGTTTTACTAGTGGAATGTCCAACACTAGAAATGAAATAACATTACATGAAAGGAATCCTGCTATCTCAGTTGCTGGCATGAAACAGTTTATTCTTGTTCAGAATGATGCCTCAAAAAGAAAATAAAAGTATGTTCTATTGTTTTATAACTGACCTCCTTACTGAGGCCGGTAGGTACCACTAATTTCTCTATATACATGGGAAATTAGTGGTGAAAATGGCTCTTTCAATTTATCTATGTTTGCCTTCTCTCTGATAACTTTCTAGGGAGTACAAAGCATGTGATTAATCAATATCAGATTAATCTGCACTATAGCAAGAGTATTTTAAGGCATTTAAACCACTTCTCCCTTCCAAGAGTATTTTTAAGATAATCTACTGTGCCATTGGCTGAACAGGACATTTACTCTTCAAAACAAAATGAGATTCAGCGATGCACTAAATCTGTCAAACTGTCCCTTGGAAAAAAGCGTGAGGGGCAATGGGAATGAATTAATCTCTTGGGTCATCAACTCCACTCTCCCATTATCACCTAATCCCTTTCATACACTTACTAAGCGTCATCTTAGAACTTACCTATTGCCCAGATATTTTTATCAGAACACCATTCAAGGAGCTTAATCTTAATTATGGAACCTTTATATCCATTTCCAGCATAAACTTACACAGTGCCAGTGTTCCCCTTTCTGTGTCAATACCAATTATTATCACAGCCAGTGCAGCTTTCATTGCAATTGCTGTCCCATGTTCACTCCCTGCCCTTCCTCTTTCCTCTGCCCATTCCAACTCTCCTTTCACCTGTGTACACACTGTCACTACACTTGAAAACCATAATTCATCTGATTTGTTCTTGTAAGGTCGACTTTTCAGATAGCCTTATAACTAGTGGAAAGCAAGACATACTCAACAGCTGCAAACACACCTTTCTATTATTCTGGAAGAAGGAGCTGCAAGTCCGTAGCAGGAACCAAAACAAGAGAATGGGTGCTGGAAAAATAACATCCAGAGGCTGCAAAGAGTAAGCACAGAAAAACAGAATGGTCTCAATGCCCTCAGAATCAGCATTTCCCCACATCTCTACCCACAGTCATATTGGTTGTACTATTTCATTTCCAAACACAGTTCTGTAGTGTATATGAATATACCGAAGAACTACTCCAGACTAAGCAATGGCTTATGAAAGAAAATACTTGTGGAAGATCATATTCACTAACACATGCCTTTATATTTTTAGTGGTACGCCATCATCAGGATAGATCATCTTGTTCTAATGAAACCTAGCTAAATTTTACCCAATAAGAAGACTACCCAGTCCTTTACCTTTGTTTTTAATAGCACTTCTAATTCCCTAGAGGGTGCAAAACTGAACAGCAAGAATAATTCCAGAGTACATTCTTTGCAAATATTAGTTGACAGAAAGGGAAAGGGTCAGGGAAAGTCAAACTGTCAAAAGTTGTGCAATATTTTTGCTGAGATTTGCAACCTTCTACAAAGTTTATTATAAAGACCGCCTCTAGAGTGTTCTGTGTTGGCTTTCTGAATTTACCCTGTGATGGTGCTTCTTTTAGGATGACTCTGCACTTGGAGAAAGTTATGTAAACTTTTACCGTTTTAGTAATGTCTCAGAAAGAAATGTCTTATATCAAACTTTCATGGTTTGTTACATTGGGGTTTGTTACATTCTAAAGTAACTTCCATTAAAAAATATTGTCAAGTATTGTGATATACAGTAGAAAAGTCAGCAACCTATTTCTTTGTTTGGCAGTGCCTGAGAAAATGTGTTTTGTGCATGGTCCAAACCTTGGGATACTTTAGAAGACTTATGTAAAACACCAACACAAACACAAACCTTGACAGGTTTACATACTTAGAATATCCAACACTGCACTAAAGGGTGGCTGTTTTTAAACATGCCCAGCTCCTTGAAACATTGACTTCTGTAATTTTAAATTCCTACTTTACAGAAAAATCTTAATGCCACTTTGCTGAGCCTTCAGATATCTTTTACATTTTGGTAATGCAAGTCCTTCAGGTTATAACAACAAGGTCTTCAAAATTATAAATTTCAGAGTTTTTTGAGAAGGAAGAGTACAGGTTATAGTGTGAGTCTTTTCTCCAGAGCTTGTCCATTGCTGCTGATGGGAAAAGGACATAGAAAACAGCTGGTCTTTCTAGCTAGATAATGACTTTTACACATTTATTTAGGGGTTTTCACCTATAATAATACAATGCCTCAGATAGTCAGACAGCGTCTTGGTCTTCTATAGCAAGGTTAACTTGTATAATCTCAAGCTGAAACAATTAAAAGTTTTCATTTTTTACCTCAGTTTGGTGTTCTAGACATGAAGGATTAATTCTCAGCTGAGTATTCCAAAACCTCCAGTCACAGTACGTATTTATATGCACACAAACGTGCATGTAGAGATACTGACCTTCAGAAAATTATCTTCTAATATAGATAAGTTCAGTATTGGTGGGAGCACTGTATGTTTTTAGCACAAGAAGATAAATTATATGTAGCCATATATTAACTCTCCTGCAAATTATTTGCAAGACATGGTATCTTGTACCCTGTCCAGTGAAACAATAATGACACTAGTTCTAAAGATCTAAAAAACAGGTCTTACTGAAGATGACCAAATAAATAAAGTGCATGATTATATAGAGAAGAGGGATCTTTCTAATCTCAAAGAGCTCCATTATTTTCCCACTTAACTTTTAAAATCACTTTTTTATTTATAAGGTTTAATTTACACAAAATCCAAAAAAGAACAAAACATATAAATATGGACTGATATTATTCTGACAGAACATATTATAAATATGCTCTGTTCTTCTTCTTTTAAACTGTGCACAGTTCATCGCACTTTTCTTCAATTCCCGCAGCTGTTATAATATTTGAGCTTTTATCAAACTGCAGTGCTAAGAATGAGAGACATCAGCAGATAGAAGAGCTAGCAATATAGTTACACATGTAGTTGAAATGTTTCCCCTTTGGCTCCACAGTGCCAAAGGTGAAATTCTCCAGCGTTTATGTCCTAAAAATCGAAGCCTGACTACCTTCTGTTCAAAGAATGACAGCCTAGACTGATTATCTGCATTCTGACCTATGTGAACTGGCATTCCAAGATGCAACAACAAAAATACTGTTGTTGTAGAGTATAAAAAGTTGTCTGCTGCTTATAGAGATGCTTAAAACTTTTGCAACAAGCAACACACATCCTTCAGGGACCCGCTCTGCTGCTCACACAGCACCTGTCTTTCCACCACCTCCACGATGCAGCCCTGGCATGATCACAAGAATCACAACCAGGTATGCTGCTTCAATCCAGATTTTTAGTCAAGTCTGTCTGTTTATCTGGAAGCCCCTAGGAAATCCATGTATCTGTCCCAGCCCCTGCTTCCTTGAAGGACCACATAACTTCTGTTTTTTACATACACAAATAAGCATCATAGGAGTTTCTGCTATTATCAGCTGTCAGAAGCAGCACTTAAACATCTCTGACTGACACTTGAATCACTCACTCTGCAAAAGTTTAAAAGTGTAGATAAAACAAATATAGTGAGTGCTTGTTTGCTCAGCAGTAATAACACATAATTTCATCACAAACACTAGAGATGCCTAAAGCAGAAGAATATTTCAATACTGCATCAGGCTTGGGAATTTAAATCCCGTTTTTTATTTCCCAGCTTTATCAAAGAGTTGAGCAGTTAGGTCAATTTTCAGTTTAGTCAAATTTTCCCATTTTCTGACTGTAGCACAGGCCTTGTCTCATTGTTTCTGTGTGATACAAGATGAGAAGAATGGAGATATGACTCATCTATTAGCAATAAGTTAATGGAATGATTAAGGTTGACAATCACGCTGGAAGTATAGCATGATTTCTGATAGCATTCCAGCCTGGAGAAAACAGGCCTTTACAAAAATTTAATGATAGTGTTTCTATTTACAACTTTCTTACTATCAAGAATCAAAAGAATTTAGAAAAACACATCAGCAGAATTCAATTATGACATTCTTAGTAAACAAATTTCACCTACACTAGAAGGTGAAGTTTTCGTGTATATAAACATTTTAACTTGTATAGTATTAATCTAGAATGCATTTGAACGTATTACACACAGTGTAGAAAAAGAGAAAGAGCATACAAAAAGACCCAGTAATAGGCAAGACGAAGTCAAGATTCAAAACAAGTTATAGAAGGCATTCACAGAATGGACTTGTCAAACTGTAATGTGAATAGTGTGGAAAACACCATTTATTTAATTAATTAGCTGCAACAGGGATTAGACCACAATAGAAACAACCGACCACCTAAGTTGTTTGTAGAGTATAACAATACCAGTACAAATTCTTGTTATAAAGGTAACAGGGTGTGTTCTCTTTGCTATACATTCTAAGAAAAGCCAACAAGAGAGAAAAAATACAACAAAAAATTTAAAATATTCAGTAAATAACACAAATCTGGGAAAGTTCAGTTGCATATTTTTGTTCATATTAGTCATCAGTTTCATGTATTAATTTCCACATGTTCCCTTGGATAAATTAATAGCCACTTGCAAAGACCTAGCATAGCTCTAATATACAGTGAAACTCCTGATACACTCACAGGTGATTTAGGTAGCAGTTTCTTCTCTTGTATACCTCCAAGGATTGACACATACACAATAATGGAAGGTTTATCTCCATCTAGGAGAGAATAAGGTAAAGATTAGAGGGAATTCAGAGGTAATTAAAGCAGTTACCTTGACAACATCAAGCAACACTAAACACTATAGTACAGCACAATAGCTAGCTGCTTATAGTTATCTATTTGTCTAGACATGCTCTATTTCTGTGAACTCATGCTCATTTTCAAAAATACAATTATAAACCTTTCTCACATGCAGTCCCAGATCCTTGCATAACTCCTTTGATTTCAGTGGAATTAACACCAGGTGGAGATCTGGGCCAGAGGTTCAAAACTTCTGAAAGCTTCTTGGCACTAAATAGACCTTTTGCACAGTTTCTCCTTTGGGTTTCTCAGCCTGGGCCACTACCGAGTTAAATATTTGGATGACTCTAAAAACCACTTTAACTCTGTCACCTACTTCAGCAGTTGGACATAAAATGTTTTTATTTGCCAGCTTTTTAAGAGTTAGGTCGAATGTTACATCCTCTTTGAAGAGAAGGTTGATGTTGGTGGAAGAGTCCAAAAAAAGCCAGTATGAAATTAAGTGTTTGCAGACATGGGCCAAGGACAGCAAAGGAAGGAGTGAGACTGCACCTAATGAGAGTAACTTATTTCTCTGGTATGGATTTTCAGCAAACTCCAGAACACCTTAAGGCTCTCACCTCTTCCACACATGCACAAATACCCAAAATCTCTTTCCAAAGACAGAAACCTGTTCTATACAGATAAAGAAATCTTACCCTTCCAGAACACCAGCCTAGTAAATTGATGGATATATATATATAAGGTTAGAAATGCTCATGCAAGTACAGCTTCAACTATTAACAAGCAAGCCAGCGCTCATAACAAGGATTCTTGGTGTTTTCAAAGCAATCAGTGATATTATTCTCCAGGCCAGCTCAGCTGTCTGCTGCAGAACTGTTACAGGAGCAGAATTAATTGTGATAGAGTTTCATATCCAGGAAATATTTCAAGGAGGTCATTGTCAGGACTAAACTTGTAAGGGTATTGAAAGCAATTTTACTATAACAAATAGGAAACAGGCTTAACTTTTGGAGTGTTGAAATCTTTACAGTGGTTTTTGGGTACCTTTTCAAGCTTGCATCTCATAATTTTGTACTTCTTCATAACTTTTTCTGAGTAATAAGACCCAGTTATTTGCCATGAATTTTATAGTAGTTTCTTTCTCTACAGCTGGACTCTGGATGTCTGTACTATTGCTATACGGCACAAAGGAACTGCATTTTTTAATTAAAGCACTCAGGATGCATGTTTAATTACACAATAGTCAGTATGCTACCAGTATTAAAAAATGTTTTGAATTCTCTTGCCCTACAAAGGAAATATTAACTCACTACTACTTTTCCCATGTTTTTAAATCAATCATGCAGTGACAAATGTAAATTCTCAGGTGCAAAGATATATCAATTTATAGCAAAATTGTGGTTTTGAAAGAGCTTTGTTTTTTGCAAAAGTTTCTTCGAATCTTTGTTTTTCATCATATAGCTTCAGATGCCAGATTTTAAAATATTTATCATGTAGATATTTAGACAATTATTTCAAAAACAACTAAAAAAAATTATTTTTTCCTGGGTCCTTCTGACTGCATCTCCCATAATGAGAGTTCATGGTTAGCCCAGAAAAGTCAATAAGATGCAAATTTCTGTACAGCAGTTTCATAAATCAATGGGGCAAAGGAATTTAGGAGTTCTGAGTTCCAGTCGTGTCCCCGTTATATAAAGCTACAATTAATATTGCTTCTTGCTTATAGTTAGAAAATACTGCACCCACAATTACTGCAGTAGAATGAGAAAAATTTTAAGGATATTAATGCTCAAATAATTCAATCATTTTCAGAAGAAATACATAGTGCAGCTGCAAGTGTACAGGTGTCTTAGTTTTTATATTAGCAAGAATAAATCCCACTAGCACTTCCAGAGTTTGCTTTCATTCACATATGTTCTCCTAACCTTTACCCTACCCATCATGCTGCAATTACTTTGATCCTCCAGCCAAGAGGAACCCAAACCTTTTGGATGAAAAGGGCATTAAAAAATAACAATTTTGCCTTCACTGGTAGAATCAATGATTTCTTCTGTCTTTTTGCTTAAAAACAGTTTGCCCTACATGAAACACTTTATAAATACATTGAATTCAAGCTGCACTGGTAAAAACAAATTAAAACCACATTATTTGGATAGTTTGACTCTTTCTAAAATTAAGTTATTTGCTAATAAAAATGAAAACAAACAAACAAAACAAATTTTAAAAAAGAAAGAAACACAAAGTTCTGGTCTTCAAAGTGAGAATGATATGGACCAAAGGAACAGAATGCCAGACTTCAAACAGCTGTGTTCTCCAATGAGACTTAGAAAACAGTTCTCCTTGTTGTAAGCATTAAAATATCTTTGTACCATGCTCCTACCTCCTCTTCAGTCTCCATTTTTGACTTTTAGTGTCTGGACTGACTATTTCACTTCAATAAACAGAAGAACAGGTTGGAAGTGGGGAGTATGTAAAAATTGGTGAGATGTGTCACTCTATCTCTTTTATACAGTTTGTCTTTCCACTCCTTACTAAACTTATTGTTATTTCTTATTAAACCTACTCTGTACTATTCACTTCCTTATTACAGACACCAAATAGCAATAAATATTAGGCATAAATCTTGAGTCTTATCTATCTGACACTCAAAAGCTAAGGTCCTTGTTCCTCAGAGTTGCCTTTTCCAGCTGATGAACTAGCTTTCAGATAAATTCTGCTGGGATGAACTCTGCAACAGCTTTTACTTAGCTTCAAACTTCATTCTACCTAAGAATGACTTTTTCAAACTTTTTTCCATAAAACAAAGAGCTCCAAACTAACTTTATCAAGCAAGTCCGGAGACAATTCAGATATGGAGTTCAGTGACTACATTATGTCATCATAGATCTTCCAACTTCAGAAAATATCATCAGGTACCTGGAGAGGAAGGATTTTTGCTAGCAAGTTTCAATGTACTTCTACTTTTCTGTATTCACTTTATGTCTTGTCGTATTCATGTCTCACTGGTTTCTCAAGCTTCTGGCCTTTTTCTCCCAGTTGCAGCAGAAGCAGCAAAGAGTTTGTGTACCTTCTTTCAATTCAAGAAATTTAAACATATTCAAGGAATACACTTCCTAAAGTGATTTAATTTCATTTTAAAAATGATTCCTGCTAGAATTTTAGCACATTTAGAAACTAGAGTATCTATTTGATCTAGCCTTTGAAAAAAGCCGCAAGAAAAAGCTTTCTCATGTTATACCACAAATCTTGCCACAGGTAATGTAAATCTTACCTCTGTGTTACACTACCAGCTGTGTCATGTCTAGTTTACCTTGTAAGTTCCTCTACATAAAAATCGAACGTTCTCTTTTCCCTTTGGTATATACTTCATATATCCTTGGGCAACATCAACTCTGCTTATACATATTACACTCAAAATGATGAGTACTGTACATTTGGTGATCACTGGTGTGTGTCAAGTTTGGTATCTTGAGTTTAAACAGTTTTAATTCTGAAAAATCTACACAGTCTCATGGCATTTAATAACCATGATTCCTCAGCACAAGCTTCTTCTAGTTTATGACATGCAAACAGATACATAGGTCAGATCATTCATTCTAATTCCAAGCTAGAAGCCCTAGGCCTCATTTAAAATTCATTTAGAGATCATTTAGATAACTCACCTATCAGCTCATTTCTTTCCAACCATTTGCTTTTCTAGGGTCTATTTTAGATGCAATTGAAGGTTTCATAAGTCTCTCAGTTCATTTTGTCCACCTTTAATGTAAAGATCCTTTAAAAGGTAATCTTTTGACCAAATTTTGAGTTAGTTATCTCTTTCTTCTGAAAACCTGATTAATTTACTGGTCCAACACCTTAATTTCTGCAAGTTGTCACATGTATTGAGTAAAACAGAGTTAAAATGCTTCTCTCCATCTAAGAAACTTCCCTATGCTCTTGTAAATGGGAAAATTTAGCACTAGGTTCACCACAATAAAAATAGAGGAACCTTTTCTATGAAGTATTAAACTACGTAAACAAGACAAAGTACAGTATCAGATCATTTTCTTTTCAAAAGTATCAGGTTGCTATATGCATTAAACCACACTTCAGATAGATTTCAATTTCGTATTAAACTCTTTAGGTCAATATCTGCATTAGCTTAATAGCTTAATAACTTAATAGCATAATTTGTGAGAAAGTTCACTAGTTGTTTATCCTAAACAATTTTAAAAATGTCTATGCCCTGAAAAAGACAAAAAAAAAAAAAAAAAGAAAAGAAAAAAAAAAGAAAAAAATTTAAAAGAAAGAGATTGCCACTGCCATAACTTCCGATATCCTTTTGTGCATAGTATCAGGCCTAATTCCTATTATAGAGACATTTTCCTATTTTTATTAAGTTTGTACAATCTCTTCTTGACTTCATCAAAGTATGATGTCAGTACCCCAACTTTTTCCCAGATAGCTACTACTCTGCTTCTTAAAACTCTCACTTTTTGAATGGAAAAAATGGATTAAAATCAAAGTTAATCTGAAACCACTCACATAATGTAAATTTTGATCAAATGAGAAATAGACAGTGAAACAGAACCTGCTTGCTTTCCTTAAGCATGAAGAATCTTAAGAGTAGAAAGACAAAAGAGATGTACAAGCAAATTCTTCAGGAAAAAGGCAAAATAAATCTTTGAGGAGAAGAGAATACACAGAGTCAAGAGAATGCACGAGAAATGATTGACAAGGTCACAGAATACTATACGCTAACATGAGAAATTTAACCAGTGCAGCAGGAAAACCTCTATTTTATATATATTTCAAACACTTTACTTCCTAGTGGATTAAGTTGCTTTGGAGAAAACAAAGTAGAGGTGGTGCAGAGGGAATAACAGTTGTACCAAGGCTACCAGTAGGCACTTGAGTGAACTTAACAGCTGACTCCTAACTACATGTAGAAGATAGTGCATGCATCCTTTGTACTGATTGGAAGAGGATTTCTCCCTGAAAATTGCAAAAAATACAGTTTTATCCCTGAGGAATATAAGAGCAAGAGAAGAATGAGAACGTGAATGCAAACGGAAAGGAATAAAAGGTTATCATAGAAGAGATAAGATCCTTTTCAAAATATTCTTAGGATCATTAAATTATTCAGGGTTGGTGAAGATGTGGAAGTCAATTAAATGTAGAAAACAAAAAGTATCCATGCTCCACTAAAACTATCCATCAAAGAAAACTTTCATTCCTTCCCCTAATTTTATATATGAAATAGAAAAAAAGGCAAATTATATGCTAGAACTAACCAAAATTTAACCAAATTTAAGAGTAGAATTAAAGCTAATTATAATTCTTTTTATGTGACTGAGTTACACTTAAGGGTCAATTTACCTTCAATGAAAACACATGTCCTGCAGTGCCTGAAAATTGCTGTACCAACTGGAAAACACAGCATATTTCTTCTTATGCTGCTCAGAGCTCTGGCACTATAAAAATCTGGGAATGTAACAATACATGAGAGGAAGATGTAAGTCTAATGGGAGTGGAAAGAAGGTAGCTATTGTCATCCTCTTCCTATCTCTCACCTTAATAATGGGAGGGGGGAAAGTCATATCCCATGGCAGGGTAGCATGTAGCAGAAGGTTGCAGAGATGAAAATATTTGCAGTTCTCAGCTCTCGTTTGTCACACATTCCTTGTTAGGGAGTAAGGGTGGTCCCTCAGGGAGACTGCGAGACAATATGGAGAATCTGCAAAATTCCTGTATGGAAACAGAACACACAGTCACTGCAAAACAACATATGGTCTCCTCTGGCCCCTAATAAGTTGGTATGGTAGAGCAAGATAATATTTTATTTTTCTGCTGAGTCACTTAGGTACTAAAAAAATATCTTGGACATAACATTGTCTTTGTAAATTCATCAACCTGTTCTAACTGAGACAAAGAAATGAGCAGTGAAAAAAGCACCCAGAAGAAAAAACCATAATGTTTCACTGACAGAGTAATTCAGGGGTATAGACCTTTGCCAGTGAGGCACTACCAAAATTCATTCCCGTCACTGAGCTGTGGTGACTTAATCCAAGCTTCCTGCTGTGCTGGAAAGTGCCTGAGCTGCCAGAGTAACTCTCAGCTCTTCTCTCCTCTTCCTGAAGCGCAAGCCCTTCTCAGACAATAATTTACCACCGGGAGAACATCTCGTTCAGTCACTACTCTTCTCCTTCTGCTTTTCCAGTGGGGAACATATCACTCCAGAGAGGATTTCTGGTCTCTCACAGGTTTATTGTTTATACCAAAGAGAAAATCAACAAGAGATGGAGAGCATCCCTGGCACAGATTATGCAGTGACCTGACTGCTAGAGCACTTTGGGGGGTTCAAGTCTGCTCAGGTAGAAGGAACTTGGCTTTCCTGCAACCTGGCCAAGAGCCCTAAAGACAGGGTTTCCAGAAGAAATGGTCCTGAATTTTCTAGCAGTATTTTAAAATTACAATTTTATCTCTTTTTCTTTCCAAATGTCTACAAATTAAATTAACATTTTGATCAGGCAAACACAAATAGTTTTGGTTTAATTCTTGTTTGATTGCCAAAAAAAACCAAAACCATTATTTACAGAGCCTTACAATTCAGAAAATACCAATTATAGGGACTTAATACCAACTTGATGTATTGTTTCTTTTCTTGTATGGTTTTGTTACTGGAAGCAAAAGTTTGACGGTCTCACAGAAGGATTGGTGAAACTTTTTTCCAGCTTTTGAAATTAGGTATAGCAGTAGATTGGAAGATTCAACACAGTTCATGAACAAACAAGTGATTCTCTGCAGAAGATCATAGGGAGAAACGTGATAATTTCAGCATTTTTTCCAAGCAGACATGTCAGTATATGGAATTTGGTTATGCTACTGCCTTTTACAAACTGCAGTGAAATAAAACTTTTCCAGAAAGTAGAATCTTACACAACCTTGTCTCCTACTGAGTGGCTGTCTGCATTTTTTTCTTTCATCTATTTCCATTAAATATGAACCACTGTTATTTTTGTTTCCTTATTTATTTTACCATATTAGCAGAAAAATAAAAGCAGACTCCACACTGACTTATTACCCATTGACATCTATTTCTTGACTTCTTTCATCACCTTCTGAGAAATCCAAATTTTTGGATGGGTAATGCTACCATTTTAGCAATTAACAGCAAATATATTGTGCTTAAGATGAGAAAATTGTAGGAGATGCATAAACTACATTTTTGTATCAAATGCTAAAATCTGACTCAGGGTTTGTTTTTTTTTTTTCCTTTTTCAGAGCTCTATTCCAAGAGAAAAATAATGAGTAAATGATTATTTAGCAAAGTATGACCCAAGTCATTCACTGCTTTAGAGGATCTCATGCCATCTGACTTTGCATAATTACACATTCTGTGTAGTACTCATGCTATCATACATATTTATCTCAATTGGAAATGGCTCATCCCTCCCTAGAAATTACTGGACATTATTAATTATCATCACAGATGAGTAAATCCTATGGGAAGACAGACACTCTGTCCAAAGACAACCAGCTGAAGTCAAATTAAAACTTAGCAGCTCTACTAGCACAAACCTGCACAGCACAAGTTTTACCTGAGTCACAGCTCCAAATTACACTGTACGGTACAGCTACTTCAAAGACATCTGAAACTAAAACAGGTATAAAATTGCTAATTATAGCCAGGACTAATTTCTTTGATGATGTTCAGAAATGGTTTGTAAAGGGGTATACAGCTGAGGAAAATGTGTATACAGATATAAACTGCAGTTAAGTACTTCAAAAAGTCAAATATGTCTGTCTTCAGACAGCAGCACAAACTATTCATCCAAGTACTGTAATTGAAGAACAGGAATTGATTTAGCTGTCTATAAATTATGAAATGGAAAATATCTCTTACGGTAAGTAAGTTGTTCAGTGTATTTACCATGTCTGTGTACTCACTGTGTGCTCTCAAGTATCTACAAGGTTAAAAAAAAAAAAATTGGGTTTCATGTCAAAGTACGTAATTTCTTTCCCAAATTAGTTCTCTTCTGGAAGATAATGCTCAATAGTTATCCATGTAATACTTTCATTATAACAGAATGGAGAATAACTGCATTAGCCACAAAAGAGATATGAACTGTAAAGGTTGCTTTCCAGATAATAGGATTCATCAAGGAGACTGAGAGATACTGGGCAAGATTCACAATGAGCATCAATTTCTTTCCTTCACTTCAACAGTTTTGAGGGAGAGAAGAAAGTCAGATTCACAAATTCAAATGAGGTTTTCAGCTGCCAAAATGAATTTACTCCATCACTGTAGCTGTTGAATAGGCTTTTAGCACAGCTATGAACAGGAGATGGTAACCAGCAAGGTCTGAATGATGAAAGAAAACTCCCAGATTCTTTTGATTTCTGCTAATATATACTCAATCCATTTTTTTGCAAGGAAAATCAAGTTCTCCACTTCTTTACACAAGTTTCTTGTCAATTAACAACATCAACATAATATTTTTCCTGTATTTTCCTTTATACAGTCTCTTTCATCTCAGAACATTTTACACAGTTATTATTTGCATTTTATACATAAGGAAATTAAAATACAGGCAGGCTAAGGATCAGTTTCTGTGTCATGTGCAAGCCTGAACCGTCCAAGAGAAGCAAAAAAAAATTTTGGTTGAAATGAGATTCTTCCCAGATACCCCACAGAGATTTCCTTGCAGATCAGTGAAGTTAGGGGAATAGGAAGATACATCAATTTTATTGTTTCTTTTTTCTGATTAGAATGAACCCACATAGCACTGTCCTCGTTTGACATTGAGAACTGCAAACAGTAGTCAACTCTCATTTGAGTCATAACCACATAATCATCTTTCCTCCACGCTATTTCTGCCAATACAAAAAAAGTCCAGTCCCAGCTTTGCTCAAAATAAGCTGAATTTTCATCTGTAATAGGGATTTTAATTGACAACTAAGTAGAAAATCTCAGCACATGTATTTCATTGATTTATCCACTTCACCAGTCAAACTGAGAACTCTGGGACACAGTGTCAGTATTTTTCTAAGGTCCCAGTTAGCCTGTTTTTTCAATTCTGTTCTGTGTCTCAGCAGACCTTTGTGGGATAGTAGCTGACATGGTCACTTTGCCTAGGCCTTCATACTATACAGCATTTTTGGCACAGTTTTCAATGTGCTAGAGAGGTAAAAGAATGTCCTCTTCTGTAGAGAATGTCTCAGGGGAGATAAACTCTGTCATTGCAATTTTATTTCATTACTAAATACATTTAAAATACATTTAAAATACATTTGTCCAAAACTCCTGTAGCTCTTGAAAGCACTCAAGCAAAGGAACTTGTCAATGCACCAACTTTCACGAGAAAGTGAGTGTCCATTTCTGGAGGATTCTGGAGGGGAGTGTTGATCAGCTGGAAGGCAGGAGGGCTCTGCAGAGGGACCTGGACAAGCTGCAGAGATGGTCTGATTCTGGTAGGATGAGGTTCAACAAGGCCAAGTGCTGGGCAGAAAGAGATCTGGGAGTCTGGATTGACAGGAAGCTGAACATGAGCCAGCAGTGTGCCCAGGTGGCCAAGAAAGCCAGTGCCATCCTGGCCTGGAAGACTGTGGCCAGCAGGAGCAGGGAAGTGATTCTTCCCCTGTACTCAGCGCTGGTGAGGCTACACCCAGAGTGCTGTGTCCAGTTCTGGGCCCCTCAGTTCAGGAAGGATATTGAGGTGCTGGAGCAGGTCCAGAGAAGAGCAACCAGGCTGGTGAAGGGACTTGAGCACAAGTCCTGTGAGGAGAGACTGGGGTTGTTTAGCCTGGAGGAGGCTCAGGGGAGACCTCATCACTCTCTACAACTCCCTGAAAGGAGGTTGTAGCTGAAAGGAGGTTGTAGCCAGGTGGGGAGTGGTCTCTTCTCCCAGGCAACTACCAGTAAGACAAGAGGGCACGGTCTTAAGCTCTGCCTGGGCAGGTTTAGGTTAGATATGAGGAAGAAATTCTTCACAGAGAGGATAATCAGAAATTGGAATGGGCTGTCCAGGTAAGTGGTGGATTCTCCATCTCTGGAGGCATTTAAGTTGAGACTGGTTAAGGCACTTAGTACCATGATCTAGTAACAACAGTGGTAGTGGATCAAAGGTTGGACTTGATGATCTCAGAGGTCCTTTCCAACTAGGCTGATTCTATGATTCTATGACTCTATGACTCTATAATTCTATGAATTACCGTGTACTAATCCTTACCCACTTCATCTCAGAAGAACAAACTTTCTCTGGTGTTACTATGTCTATTATATTGTGATGTTGATGATTTACCATCTTGATACAAATATAAAAGCATATGAAAAAGGATATTAAATGTTTTTAAGTATGTGGATGATCCAGCACTAGGCAAACATTGCAAATAATGAAATTCATAAGCAAGCTAACAGAAGATTCCTCCTTAAAATGTATCTATCCTTAACTGCTTCTATTTTCCATTGGAGAAGATAATTTTCAAACAACTAGAAACCTGACTTAGCCACCAAATCATAACAATATAGTAATATTAGCTGCCTTTTTTTTTTTTAGTTCACGGCTGAATGCCACAAAGCAAATGAAATTGCCAGAGACCAATGCTGAACAATTTTATGGACACAGGCTATTAAAATATCCTTGCATATATTCATGAAACCCTACTCATGGCTAATTCAGCTGAGCTAGTGATGTGGTCAAATATTTCAAATTAGTATGAAAAGTGTTAAAATTTTCTAAACTCCCAAACTGAAACAAAACCTCTGAAAGCTTTCCTTTTTAAACAGTATTGGTGCAGGATTTTTACTAATTGAATCCATTGTTGGTGTTGGGCTGGGAGGACTTTAGATTTAATTTCTCCTCAGGTATCAGCCAATGCAATATTTGAATACTTTGGTGTGTTCAGAAAGCTTTGTTATGGGCACAAATCCACCTGGATTCTGCTTGAATGGATAGTCAACTTAGTGGATTAGCTGAGAAGGTAATGGAAATCTTTATAAAGCAGTAGTCAGTAGATTATATAACAGGTCAGGGGAGCTTTTGATCCACCCCTAACTCATTAAAGCTACAGTAAATCCCACCAAACCGCGTTACAGTTAGCTCTGTGTAAACTCTAGTGAATTAGATAAAATTAGCAAAAAAAATTTCCAGAAAGAGATACCTACAAAATGCTAATGCACCTTTTTCCCTTATTTTTCCCAGAACTGACAAGATATGGAGGTGAAAAGTCCTTTCATTTACCTGAACAGTGTGCTCAAGCACAGGCAGCTTTTATGAAGACTGATATTTGAAAATAAGTTGGTAAACAAATTTGGCTGAGCATTTTTTCCTATTTAAAACACATATGACTATTTCTAAATACAGACCAGACCCTATTAGAACCAAAATCCATGATCCAAAGCCCATTAGAATCAAAGGAATTACTGCCATTAATATCAATGGTTATTAAATAAGGCCACAAGCAGGGAAAATCCCCACTGAAAACTGTGGGAGCTCTGCCTGAATAAACTCCCCTTGGAAGCTGCTAGTGCTTTTTCTTCTTTCATTTCTTCATAAATTTTTTATAAACAAAACTCACTGAACTTAGAATTTGTACATATAACATTATGCAACACTTTTGTTAGGATCTTGCTGGTCTTGGTAGGGCTTTCTTGTACATATTTCTTGTGTCACTTCAAGAGCAATCTGAAGGTAGAATCTCCTTTGGGAAGCAAATGCTGTGGTTTATCTTGACGCTGTCACTACATGGAAGATATGGTAGACTAGAAACAGCTGCTAGTTTAAGTGTAACTTGTGTGTTGAAATGTCAAGCTATGTACATTTCTACCCTCTTTTTGACAGAATAAAGTAGTCATTCTTTCATATTTTACTAAAATGAAACACTTCTCCTTGTTTCCTTATACAAAAACATAATACGTTAAGCATGCTATCTAACTGAGTTTGTGAGTGTACTAGGAGATTCCATTAAACGTCATTTGAAATGTCTGCCTTAGAATAAGAATGGCTATACAGCTTTCCAGGGCTAGTATTGCAGCTTTCCACCAAACACTATGCAATTAATGCCACATAGAAATAAAATTATAAACAGGTTTTTGTCATTTGAAAGCATTTCTTCATCTCACAGGCAAACAAACATTATTTTAGGGTAAAGAGGTTTTTTAAATTTCTTTACAAATTGTGAATTTATAAAATATCACCAGGAAGCATAAAACTCCTTAAAATGCCTTTATTAGCACATACATATGGGAATGGTTATGCTTTGTATTGAGAGATTTGGCAAATAAAAGAAATCCTAGGGATTACCTAGTTAACTGTCATTAGTTCTCCTGTAATCATTCCCTTTGTCTACAACACAGGAGATTTCTGAAAATAGTTTAAAATATTAGTTTCACTATTATGACAGTCCATTGCTCTTTTTATATCATTTTTCATCTACCTCTAAGATATATGGTCCTTACCAAACATAAGAAATAATGTCACCCACCCAAAAGTTGAAAAAATTTAGAAATCATGTGAAAAAGCTAGAAATATGTTAATTAAGCAGTAACTAAAAAATATAACACAAAGATGCACAGTGACAAGGAAAGATAAAAGAGTAATATCCAGACCTTTAGGAGGTCTTCTCCCACCTCCCAAGTCTGCAAGTTCTGGCTTGAATGATTTGTTGTGGGCAGGATGAAATGGAAGAGGAAAAATCTTTAGGATGTGCTGCTATAACTATTTCAACCAAAGCTATTGACTATCCCCAAAGATTAGATTAAAGGTTGTGCAACAGTCGCTTTTAGGCAGTACTTTTTTTTGCCACAACACCCTACAAAACTTTACAGTGTCTTAGGTAGAGAGAAGAGCAACAGAGTAAAAGAAAACATGAAAAACAAATGGCGAATGAATGACAAAAAAAAAACAAGTGAGAAACATCATATGGACCTCTTTCCATCCCTGGGGCAAATATTTATATTTCAGCATTTCAAACGCATTAATGCCTAAGACGATCTATAGGGAGAGTCTAGTCTAACTCTTCTAGACTGGTCATGCATAACAAAAATAACACTCTAAATATAAAAAGGTATCCTGAAAATTTACAGTACTGCTCTATGCAGAAGAATTCCCATCAGATTTTTTCAACTGTGCAAATATATAAATATGCTACAATTATACACACAAATATTTTTTTTTTTCCTTTCATACAGGATTGCTACTGTTTTAAAGAAGATATTGTAGCTAGGAGCTCCTCATATTGATTTAAACGGAAGGTGAATACTCAAGGAGAATAGGGCTATGTTCTAAACTCTTCACAGCACTCTATTACAGCGAGGGCTGGAAAATAGTCTCAACCTATCTGAGCATAAGCAGCTTACTTGCAAGCCTCTTTGATATCTCCCACTCAGAACAAGATGGATTATGCCCAAAGCCTGATGGTGACAGCCATGAAAGCTACAGACTGCCAGATTTGTGCAGATTTCAAGAACAACATAATTCCACTCTTTTGTTGTGGGTTGTTTTTTTTTTTTTACCCAGATGTGATTTCCAGAAGGAAAAGGAGGAGACATACCTAGGGTAAATTTTATATACAGCAGTTTTAATTACAGTAGCAATATTTGTTTGCACTGGGGAAAACAATCCTCAGCTCTTACTTTTCTACTAATTTAATGGATAAAGGTATCATAACAAGGGTATGACTTTTCACACAGTCTCTGTAAACTCATGTCTCAGACTTCAGATTCATCAGAAGTGTGACTGCTCTGATGTATGTGACTGCTCTGATGTATCTTTTTAAAATTTATGTACCTTTTAAAATTAAAAAAGAATATATTTAAAAGTGAGTTCAGGATAAATAAGTGTCATTTGCTTTGAGAGAAACTGAGGACACTGGACCCCCAAGAGAAATAATGAAATTTATAGGCAACCATATTCACTCAGATAGGTCAGTCACAGAGCTGATAAAACAAAGGTCATTATCAAAGCATGAGAGATCACTCAAATCCTATCAATATTGTTATTACTAGCATCTTTTTGTACCTGAACATCAATTACAAATACTGTGACTAATTTATAGAGGATGAATATTCACTGCAAACTCCAAATATTTCTCATTTTTCGCATTGTATTTGATAGTATACATCTTCACACACCTGAATATAGACTCTACACAGTAAGCAAAGCAACCATGCTGATCGTCAGGAGAATAAGCCTTATACTGTAGCTTTTGGGTTATTATAAAAAGTGTCAGAAAGGTTAATCCAATTCCACACTATAGGATTCCCTCAAGACATGAAAGCAAAACTTAAAAATGTATAATCTGGTCTCCTGTGTCTGTTAATCCTTTGCACCAATGATTAGTTCCTGTTTAGGTTAGCAAATAAAAAAAAGATTAAATGAAGGTTAAAGGTTCTCTAAGCCTGTTTCCTTTTTTTTTTATTATTATTAATAAATCATTATGCTAACAAAACTTAAGTCGGATTTTAGAATAGCAATTGGAAATCTCCTTCTTATGATGAAATAATGTGTTCCTTGGATACATAAAATGCATTAGGCATAGCCTCAAATAAAATCAAAGCTGGTGGGTTACAAAGGTCAAACAAATTAAGCTTTCTTTTAGATTTGCATCAGCATTTGAGCCCAATAACATGCTTCTTAATTGAATAGTAAGCACTGTCAGTCAACCTCAGCCAAAGCAGCTCTGATTATGTAATGGCTTTCAATTGTGATTATTTCAGTCTAACATATGGAATATTTCACATCACACTTTGCTAGCCTTGCTACTGCTGCCATCTTAATCTGAAGTGGAAGCTGTTTAAAGTCCTCTGATCTCTCAACTGTTCTAAAATATGAGCTATTTAAATACATATTTCCAAGCGATTAATGCCTATCAGTAACAATGGCAAAATATTTTTTTTACCATCTGTGAGCTTATGGAAAGTAGTTCTGCTGAAAAGTTTAAGGGGAAGTCTGGAAATCCACTCCCCTTTTCTTCCATCTTTCAGGACTGGTATATGAAATTTCTGGTTCAATAAGTGAACAACTTTTGTTTTGAACTTCTGCAGGGTGACCTCTCTAAGACATTCATATCTCATAGTTCTAAAGCACTACCTAACAACAATATTTTTGTTCTTTGTCTTGATTTGCCTACCTGTCCTTCTACCTAAATATTGCAGCTACATGAAAATATATACAATCTGACAAGACATATAAGATTGTGTCGTTACTGTGCTTTTAATTATGCATTTCCACAGTGTTCGTATTTCTTTTGTAGTGGGTGAAAAAAGTACCTTTATGTTGTACAGTACCTGACACATCATGAGCAATACCAGCAAATACAAGGTAATATAGATTACAGTAGTAATTCCAGTAGAAATTACAGTAGTAATTCTTCCAGTTCTGCTGCACCAGTATATTATAATTCCCAGAAGGCACAACAGGATAATTCCTTTCCAGAGAAAGAAAGGAAAAAAATACTGGCACAAGCTACAAGCAAAGCCAAGATCTGTTTTGATACTTTCATATTTGCATGTCATTTGACCATTACCTGACGTATGGCAGCTCCTACAAATCATGCATGAAGTGGAATATGTAAAAGTATATTTTAAATTATACAAACCATAATTTCTATTCATGAACGATATTTTATTTTAGAAATATCTTACCAGTTCATTACACTGGTTTGTTTTGGGTTTTTTCTAAATTGTGATAGATGATGTATCTGACAGAGAATGAAGCATTTGCCCCTCCAAATAAAGGATTACTGAAATTATAAACATATCTCTTTCTTAGAGATCTTTATAAAATCTAAACCCTCCCATATTTATTTTTTTTTTCTATAGCTCCATTTTTAAACTGTGCTGTCTCTCACATGGCAGCAGGGAAGCAGTCCAAAGGCTCAACTGCACTGGAATGTTTTTGATGTTAACTCTGCCGTCAAAATACATGAACTCACAAGGAACAGTGAGCTGATGAAAACATGAACCACAATATATGAATGGTTTAGTTTACCTGTGTACTCTGTGGAGCTGGAAGGTGGCCTTCTGGTCCTTCTGAGGCAGAAACAATATCATTCTCCCTGTAATTTCTTCCCCTTAACTCCTCCTAGCAAAGACTTTAAAGAAAAGCAATCTGTTAAGGGCATAATGTTCACAAATCAATCAAAAAAAAAATTCAGATACTAGTCTCATTTCATTCACCAAACATTTTGCCAATGGCAGCAGCTGAAGCAGGGGAAGAGTCAAAGATTGTAAAAATGCTAATCTGGCATGCAGTCTACTCCATCTTCTTATGAAAAACCACTGTGTCTAAAGGGGATAAAACTATGGCTGGAAGGAATACAAAGAACATATGACCATCAACTCAGTTTGCAAACAATACTCATTTGTATATGTCATTGGAAACAGTGCAACTACTTCCCTTCTTATATATGTAGAAGAACAAGATAAAACCAAGAATATAAACCAAAATGCTGATTCTGCTTGTAAATTTCCTGCTTTTGTCACTAACAAAATTTATTCATAGGTTTCTAATTAGAAAGAAAATGTCTGATTTGCTAGCAAGCAGTAAAATGCAACATAACTGATTTCTTTCTGATCCACTACTAAATATACTGAAAGTCCTAATTTCCCTTTTTTCAACCTTAGCTCTAATGGCACATTAAGATTCTAAGTAGGCACACAATTCCAATTTTTCAATCACTCTTCACAGAAAATACTGTTTTTCAAAAAATTTGTTTTCTTTCCCCAGAACTCCAGGACAGAACTCCAACCCTTTGTCCTTGCTCAGCTGTAAAGTGCATCATCCTTTGCAGCTTTTTTTCTCTAAGTTACTTCATGCTTCCCAGTATCTCAGCACAATATGTTTCTCTGCTGTGTGAAAGAACACTTCGACTTACACAGAATTGCCTATGTACCTCTTGAAAAAAGCTCATTTGTTCACCCTTCAGAAAGCAATTTTATCAATGACTAAATGTATTTTTCCAGTTTGGGGGTTTTGGTCATTGTCATTAATTCAAGCAACAATATTTATACTCCAGGGCCAGTGTATTTCAATGCAAACCTGATATACATTATTACAGTATTACTGTACCGGTTGCACGTGCCCAGGTACAGGATTGATTGCAGAGGCATCTTTGAGAGGAGAGGCCAGGCTGCCCTGTCCTGGACCCAGTTAATTCCAGCCAGCTCCAAGTGATCCACTGTAGGGCACAGCTGAGCAGCCAAGGTGATGCTGCCTCTGGGAAAGCGCATGTAAGAAAAGGGAAAAAGTGCTGTCAGCACACAAGAGGGGGGACAGAAAACAAGTGTGAGAAACAGCCCTGCAAACACTAAGGTCAGGCAAGAAGGAGGAGATGAGGTGCTCCAGGGAGAGATTTCCCTGCACTCCATGGAGAGGACCCATGTTGAAGCAGAGAAACAACATAGAGGAAAAAGGAGCACCAAGTAGCTGACCCCAGCCTGCATTCCCTATCCCCTTTGTTTATCACCATCTAAAACTCTTTTAATCAGTAATAAATAAAATTAATTTTCTCCAAGTGTAGTTTGGTTTGCCCATGACAGCAATTGGTGAATGATCTCCCTGACTTTAACTCTACAAAAAAGTTTTTTCATCTTACTGCCTCTGCCCTGTCCTATTGAGGAATGGCAGGTAGAGACCAGCTGATTGGGGGCATCTGATAGCCAGCCAAAGTCAACTCACCACCATTACATATCAATAAAACTAGATGAGACACAAACTTAGGCATCCAATCTGATCTTCAGCTTGTTTTTATTGTCTTTGTTAAATTTGTCTGAGTTCAGAAAAAGAAAATTAAGTCTCTCAGTATCTGCCACCTAACCAGGATTACAGAATGGAATGGAAGTCTCATCTCATCTTCATTCTTTTTCCTCCAAGAAACATTCATAAAAGCAAAAATTAGGTGATTGTCAGTTTTTCATCTTACTTTCCCCTTTTCAGGAAGAGTAAGTTATGTGAAGACACCTACCCATTGGCATGCCCTGATATTAAACCAAAACTGTTTCAGGGCAGGGATGGAGGGCATTAGGAAGTCCTGGGGCACTTACAGAGCTCTGCCTACTACCCCTTCCTAGTTGCACTAGTGGAATTCTGATTATGGCAAATCTATTAAGAAAGGCAATTTACACACAGGACTTCCCAGCCATCTGCTAGCAGTGCAGGCCCCAAAGCATAGGCATTTTGTGATCTCTGTGGATTTCCCCTTTTAGTGGGTGCACAACCACCTTTCATTTCCCAAATCAATTAAAGGTACAGGTCATGTAGAGCTGAGAGACAATCTAGCAACTACTGCATTTTTCTGAGATGAGTTAATATCAGCTCACTGTGGAAGACTGTGTTTAGAGTTTTGGCTGCAAGGCAATTAAGTTAGACCTCATTGCATTTGAAAGCATTGCTGAACCATACATACCACCTATTTGTATGACTAAAAAGTGCTTGGACACACTTGAAAATAGATATACCTACTTCTAGCAATCATGCTAACAACAACAGCGCATTTTCTCATTGGATCATACAAAGTTCATAGCCCAGGAAACATAATTGAACAGGGTTACCTGAATGTGCTGAATGTATTCCTGTTCAGTGCTGTCACGTCCTTAAATTTGAGACCTTTTTTCCCAATCCATCACTTTGCAAACAAGATTTTGTTAGCAACTAACAGCCAATTGCTTATGTGAGATTTAACAATAATAAATATCTTCCTAACTGTGCAACAGAGGGGAGCCCACATTAACAAACCCTGCTCTGCATGGAGTGCTGATATTTCATCAAATGAATTAGCAGTTCAAAAAAGTTCACAAGGAAGACAGATGGTAGTCAGTTAAGATTGCCTTATCAAATTACAGCTTCACAGACCTATCTGTTGCATTCTGCCATTGGATGGGTAGCTGCAGGATTTTGAATGAAACTCTCTTTCCAGCAAAAAGTTCCTTCTAAAGCTTTCCTAGCTGATTTTCTATCAAATGTGAAAATATATACAGAAACTGCCTTCATTTCTCCCCATATTTTAATCAATTGCCCTTTTCTGCCTCTTTTCTTCATGCTTTTAGTTACCATTTCTGCTGCCTGCTTTTTGATCAGAGAAAATTAAGTGAGTGGAGGTAATTCCAAAATGAAGTGGGAAAAAACAGTGAAAAAGGCAATGATAATCAAGGTATGTTTCCTTTTTCTATCTGAAGAGCAGAAATTAGTTATTTCTGCTCTTCATGAGTGTTTCCCTTCTTTTTTCAACAGACTGCAATCAAGCCATTTCTTGGTTTTACCAAATCATTGGTCAATATGATTCTCTACTTGATGTGTACTCAATTAATTGAATGTGACTATTACTAAACATGTGTTAGACCAAGCAGATATTGTCAGTCAGACAACTGTGGAAATAAATCAGATAATGATTAGAGTTGAATTCAATGTTTTCAAAACTCAATAGGTAATTTTAAACTACACTTAAGTTTTGGGGGCTTGAAAAGGGTTATTTCATTTGTTTGTTTGTTTGTTCTGTGTGTTGTTAGTTTTAGCTGAAAAGATAATGGAAGTAAAGAAAAGGAAAATATTCGAGTGCCTTAGGTTTTTGGGGATTATTATTATTATTTTCACACTATAAACTTCTCCCTTTATCCCTTTAAGAAATAAAATCATCAGCAGACAACAGAGTGCTGCTTAAAAGCACCTAAAGAGACATATTGTCAGCAGCTGTGCTAGAGAACAGATTTACAGGAAGACAGAGAAACAAAAAGAGAAAGAGAAGGAACAATATAAGTGAGAGATGCCTTTCTCTGTTAGTATAAGGCTAAGAAGCACTGCCCTTTTACGAAATGTTTATAACAATTAAGTTAATTAGACAGGTTTAAGTATTTGATGTACTCATTCTATCAGACTTGTTACCTGGGAGCATCTCAATGACAGATTAAACAGGCTGGTTTAAAGCAAAACATACACATTTCACCCTCTTCAGTTTTTTTGTTTTGTTTTTTTTTAAGGAAGTAAATATCCTCATCACTTTCCAAAATGAAGTTTTCTCATTTATTTTTTCACAGAGCTAGCTTTCCTCATACATGTGTCCCAGACATTTTAATAGCCTCGTTTTTCTTTCCATGTAAATTCAAAGCCTTTATATTGCTAAAAGTTACAAATTTCCCTATTATAGGGATTTTATATATTATATAAAATATATATAATTTTATATTATATAAATATGTATTGTATGGAGGTTACTATTAACGTGTGTAGACACACATGTAGAGATACAAAAAAACCACAGGGCTGTGTATACAGAGGTATCAATACTGAGAGATCCAAACACATGGACACAAAGTTACACTGGAGCTGAACAACTGAAAATGTCCCCCATGTAACCTCCAGTCTACAATTTCTGGAACTTGTGATACAGAGAGAAAAGACTTATATCTACCCAATAGGGACAGCATGGGAAGTATGATGTTTGCACCAGCTAAACAGTTGCAATCTTAAGGAAAAGAAATTCACTCTATTTTAGGCTTTGTTTGTTGTGTGGAGTTTTTATTTGTTAGAGTTTTGATGTGGGGTTTCTTTGGGTTTGGTGGTGTTTGGGTTTGGGTTTTTTTTATTCACAAGGAATAAATGGAAGACAGATATAGAGATTTTGTCCAATATTGTCACATAATTCTCTTTGATGGTATAGAAGCAATGGGATAGTAATTTATGACTTCATGAAGTGCACAGTCTTGTATTACATGCTACATAGTAGCATGTAAACACTATTTATTATTATACTCTCATGTGAAATATTTTGTAATGTATATATGTACGTATATATATGTGCATGTGGTATGTATAAACATATATACACATGTGTTTTCTATGTTTCTTTATTTTTATATGAACGTGCATACACCAACACACAAAAACATATCTGAGTTTAAAACCAATGTGCTGTTATTAATAAAGGTAGTAGAAAGCCCTGGTTAATTTCAAAAACACCATACTATAGCTGCAACTATACACTATTTCTCTGATTTATGTACTTCCAAGTAAGCTGGCTCTTCGGAGAACCAGGAGGACCTTGCAGAGACATTTTTCTTTCCTCACTGATATAAAGTTGCGAGTTTTACAGAAGAACATCTCTGTATTTTTTCACTGAAAACCACACTCTGAATGTATTTATTTGATGCAGACTCTACAGAATAATTTTTTTTGCACTGTACTGAAAATGTGTGGTACAAGGCACGATATAAGTTCCCATTACAAAAAGAAAACAAAAGCAAAAACAAAACAACAACAGAAAAAAAAAAAAAAAAAAACCACACATTGAGATGTTATAATTCCCCTATATTCCAGGGCAATTTTATATCTTCTTATTTTTTTAGAAGAGAATCTTCCTGTGTAAATAAATATTTTTGCCGTTTTTCATCCTGTAGTGTAAATAGCTCCCTGGCATACAGCATCTTGTACTATCCACTAACAAAACAAAAGACCATCCAAAAACAGCAGGAACTTAGTCAACATGGTAAGTAGAATGACCATACAGAATTGCATTCAGTCCCAGTGTAAACTTACAAAGGATGTATATTAGCAGGCTTACCCACTATATATTAATTTTCTAAGAAAAATAAAATTTTCTGAGGTCTCCAAGCTGGGGAAAAAATGGGCTAAAATGAAGTAAACTTGTAAAAAAATATCAATTTAAAAATATGTCAATTTTTGCTGGAAAATTTCATATTGATAAGTTCTAAATTTTAAAATGTGTAACTGCACCTAATATGGAGTAATGAGAACTCCTTGATTAGGAATTGTTCCACTTCTTTAGTTTTAACTTACTCATCTATCATAAAAAAAAGAACTGTGAGCTTTTATTTCACAAACATGTAAGGCCGTATTTGCAATCTGCTGCTGCCTGCCCTCAGACAATGGTCAGAATATTCCCACATTTCCCTGTCTAGCACAGACTATAGTTCTCTGGCTCCTGTAGAGGCAGGAGGGGGGAAACAAAAAACCAGGATTTATAGATAGGCACACTCTGGTGAGGCTAATAAATCCACACAGAGCAAGGATTATCTAGCCATAAAATTCATGACTCCGTAATCCCTTCACCCGCCCATGCTTCTGCACCCTCCTCACCCTCATGCACTCACACCCCGGCTATGCCACAGCCACACAGTTTTCACAGGATAATGGTGACAATTCCCTTTTCAAGCTGCCTTTGCTAGGTAGACAGGCATGTGGTTTTCTTGGAGGTGTTCAGTACAACTCCAAGGAGGATGTCAGACAACAGTAGTCATCAGGTCTTCAAAGACCTTTTTCCACAATGTCAAATTGTCCACGGAAGGTAGGTCAATGCTGCTGTACATCTCCTCACCCCTGAGTTTGCAAGTCATGGTGCTGCAGTGCCCATGCACATGAGCAGTGTAACAAATTAAGAAACTGTTCCAGAGTTAATGAAATGGCAGTGACTGCCAGAAAAAATGAAAGGTAACAGAGGCTACAAAACCAGTGGCACTGCCTATATGCTGGAAAAATAAAATGCAGCAAGAAAAAAATACTGTATGTATAAATAAGAATCAATTGTCTCTCCATACATCCTCCTTTCAACATAGCAACACAGCATGTGCAGTCAAATGATGTTCCATCAAAAATCACAACTGCGCTTTGTCATACAGCTAGGTGTACACTCATATACTGCTTTTGCGATTCCCCTAGTTTAAAAGAAGAAGATACACCAACACTGTGACAGATAGCCTGAAGCAATGGGTAGCAGAGAGTAGCAAGTAACACATGATAGCCAACAAAATACTCTTTAAATATTCTAGTACTGAGATTCTGATATTTAATTTCTGCTGCCAAAAGCACACAGTGGGTGTTTGATGTGCGAAATTGCTTTCTATGTATGTTCCATTTTCTGGTAACAACCATGCTTAGAACAGATTTACAGTACTGCTTTAAAATGAATTTAAAAAATAACAATCTTGGTATAATATTCTTCTTCAATGTTTTTCTTACCCACAATTGTGGTGCCTCCTTTTCAAAACCTAGAGCTAAAGACAAAGGTATGCATGTAGCAAAATAAGTAATTTTCCATTAACAAAATAAATGTCTTAAAAAAGCAACAATAGATCCCTTTTAGATCATTCTGATAATTTTTTTCTTGTTTCTGGGGTAGATTATCTTCTTATTCACATTTCTTTTCAAGCAAAAGAAGCATATTTTCTTTTCCCAAAAGGGTGAAAGTCATCTTTATGAAGAAACTAACCCCAACCTATGAACCACTTTTTGAAACTATTCTATTTAAATTATAATCAAGGTTAGTTCGCAAGAATGTACAGATGAATTCCAGTTACAACAATCTTCCAAATTTACTTCATGCTGTTTACTGAACTAAATTAAATCCTAAACATATTTTGGCTATTTAGTTTCTTTTGAGAACATCACGAATGGACGTATGTGGACTAATATTCCTTGCCCGATACACACAGAATAAATTGGAGTACAGCCTGAAGGGCAATAAATTTACGTATCCCAAAAAATAAAACAACACAACAAATAAGTGATGTCTATCACTTCATTTAACATAACTGTATATAACTACTAAAGGATGAAGTATTTTTTCTATATTAATTTTACACACCACTTAAAAGGACTCCCTCTATGATCAGTAAAAGTCACTAAAATCAGGGCTGCAGATACTAATGAAGCTTAGGAAACTGTTGTTTATACATTACCTTTGCACAAAATCAGGTCTTGAACAGAAAAAGTCAAGTAGTAAAGAAACCCCTTTTAAGATACCCTTGTACTAAGGATATTTATCTCTTTCAAGAGTTGTCCTAGATGGAATTTTAAAGCGTGTAGAACAATAATGCTTTAAGCAGTAAGGTCTGCTTCAGTCCTTGGGAAAAAAAAAAAGAAAAAACTACTGGGAAATTCTCCATCTTCATGTTACCTTCTGATGCAGAGTGAAGTGCAACTCCAGCAGGCCAGAGCTTCCCACAAAGCTAAAATTCACTTCTTTATCAGCTATGCTTAAAATCTCCACTACAGCTTTAATGGGAAAGGTGAGAAGAGATAATTTTTTTGCCTCCTCTGTTATCAGCAGACTTTCATTATTGTCACATTCCCTGGACATCTTTTACCTTAAGTACAGATAAAGCAAAGTAGAAAATCATGGAGTGAGCATGGAAAATCATGGAGTTTTCTATTTGAAAACATTATAATACAAATGCTGAAAAAACAGGCCCTCCTAATCTGTCTTGAACACAGAATCAAAACTACTGTAATGAAACAGGATAGTAATTTTTCACAACGGAATTTGGAGGTTCAGTAGGTCAGTAATACTGATATAAAAGGTCTTTCTAGATAATGTTATATAGACAGTGTGAAAATTCTACACCTAACACCATTCTAGATGCTTTCTGGAGAAGAGCATTGAAAATCTTTATTTGTATTAATAAAGTCTGCATAACCAGAGCCATATCTGATACTCAAGACTTTTAGAATTTGGAACCATTCTCCCTCAAACTGTGTATTGGTGGGCACTACAAGCTATCGTTAGAGATGACTGCAGAAGATAGTTGACTGAACAATCATAAGCAAAATATCTCCCATTAGGCTTGCCAAATGCAGATGGGAAATCAATTTCTACATTGTCAGGAGAGGATTTCAAACAATTCCCCGTGAAAACTCTCCTACTGGGGTTTTTGCATTGTTCCTCACAAGTGCCAGGGGAATACTGAACGGGTAAACTCATTACAGACTCCAATTCATTTCAGCTACTAGATGGAGTTTCTTAAAATCATAATAAAAGTAATTAAAAAAAAAAAACCTGACTTAGATTTTCACTTTTGCCAAGGCTTTGTCATCCACTTGAGCAAAACAACTGCAGTTTTCAGACACTCAGCAAATATATTGGAGTATGATGATTAATCCAATTTAGAGATGCCTATATGAGACACATCTTTTTATTAAGCCTCTGCATAGAAATAATTTTACTCTTACTAATATAAACAAACAAAAAAACCTAACAAATGTGAGATAAACTGTTGTTTTTTTTTTGTTTCATACATTTGAAGTCGCAAACAGCATGAATTCTGAGAATACATCAGAAGTACTGGATGCTTACTGTATAAATATGCAGTGCTCAGAGAAACCCTTAAAATTTTGTTATAGTCATATGATTCATATTTCTAACCCTAATAATGAGTTTACCTCATTTGTAATGTATCTCCTCGCATTCAGATAAATCATCATTGATGTCAAACTTATTGCTGTCTGCCTTTTTCCCTACAGAGAGACCATATTTAGGGGTAATTTTGTGTAAATTGCTGTCTGATAAGAATTTTTCTAACTTCAGAAAGGCAGTATAATAATGTTCCATCAAATTTGTCAAGATACCAGATTCATTTTCTAAGATCCCCAAAATTCGCCCAGTAATTCCACTGATGAATTTTCAACTCTGTACTTTATTTTTATATGAGTCTGTAGAAGTAAGTGTTGAATCAAGAACAAAGTTTTAAAGAAAAGCAGTGCAATTTAAAACTAGGATTATTCTTTTTAGGTGAGAAAGTTAAAAATCAAAGTAGGTGAATACTCAAATATCAAATTTCCAATCTGGATTCTAGGTCCAGTAGAAGTCCATTTATATCTGATGTTTTAGCCTATCCAACTTAGCAGAGTACAGCATAAAATCTGGAGTGCTCAGGAAAACACAAAATTTTGCCTAGATTTTGAAAAGCTCTGCGCTGCAGCAACAGATTGTCTTCAAATGAATGAATCATGACATGAGCCTGGGTACTTAGCTATGACATCTGTTATGTAGTAAATTGCATTGCATGCCACATGCATAATGAGGGGAAAAGAGGGATTTTAGCTCCTAAAACATGCCTCATTATGTGATGGTGCACAAATACAGACAGTGACACCCAGGACAGATGGAAAGGCTGCAGTGTCATAAAATGTACAAATAATGTTGTTGTTTCTATCACTGGGAAAATGAAGATGTTAATTCTCTTGAGGATTAAAAATGAGGAAACACTGCATTGAATAAAATAGTAAGAGGTGGCAAACACACATAATTAAGATCTCTCTTAAAAGTTGCTTACATGAATCCACTTGTGAGAAACTTTACTATCCTTCATAAGGAACACATTTTGTCTCCTTAATTCTCTCATTCCTTTCTTGGTGGCTTGCATTTCAAAAGCAGTACATAAACAATCATAAATCATTCAAATACTAAAAACTCCACTGCAGGATGAGTTGGAAAACTAAAGACTGTTTTCCAGACATGCAGATATTTTCCTATCATTATTCAGTCTATTAGATTCATTAAACACAAATTAAACTACACAAAAACGAATTCGCAGGTGAAATTTTGAAACTCCAGTCCACCTCCATTGCTAAGACAGTGCATACATAATGCTAGCACAACCCACTTAATTGCTACTGACTTCTGAATGACCTACAAGGACAAGCCCCCAGTAGTGTAATTTCTGAACTTAACATTAAAATGCAGCTGCCTATGTTTAGATATTGTGGCTGAGGCTCAATATTTAAACAATTGCTCTTGGGCACATAGACCAATATGCCTAATGTAAGGCTCACAGCCCTGAAAAATGTGGTCTAAATCATGTGAGGAAAGAATTATAGCACTTACTGTAAACAGTAAGTGTTAAAGTGGGAGAGTCTGTTAAGAAAATATTTGGATAAGGTTAGGAATGTCTAACTAAGCTGTTTTTTATTGCTCAGGGATCAAGATGGATAGAATAGGACTAGGATATTTATGGTATTCCAAGAACGGAAACAAGTGAAAGGAAATTCTTAATTTAACACAGCACTATGGCAATTTCCAGGCTAGGTTCAAGTTGAAAACATAAAACAGGTATAAGGAAGTGAATATAATGCAGATTAATGTAGATAATAATTACAAAAAATCATGGTATAGAAAGTTCTTCTAATAAATCATGAATACTGTGACAACAGAGAATGGGGAAATTTCATTCCTTAAAACAGTTTTTAAAAATTGTAATTTTAATCATGACAACAGAACAAATAATTTCCCTCTTTCGTATCCATGAACTGGGTTCCTTTATTGACAAGCATTGTCCACAGAGGTTGTGAGAACACTATTACTCTAGACAGAAAAAAACGTATTTTAATTAAAGCAAGTAATATTATTATTTAACTGGAAACAAGCAGTAATTTCCAGAAATTAAAAAATTGAGATAGTAAAATATTAAAAATTCTATTACATCCAACTTTAATTATTTCCTTTCTTGTTGTAGGAACATTCTAGGAAGAGCTGCAAAGAGTGGATAGATTTAAAATGTATTTAACAGGTGCTTTTTTTCTTATTTTGTATTTGTAATTTATACAGTCAAGGAAGCAGAGCCTAAACAAGGTATTTAAGAAACTTTACACAGAATGGTCCTGCTTTCTGCCTGAGTATTAAATTGATAGATACTCGTTGCTGAAAATTGCATTTGCAAATCATTGAAGGAAGCCATAAACCAATAGCTTGTTTTCCCTATATTTATGTGGCAAATCAGAAGAAATTTTTGAGATCTTGCATGAATGATGGTAGAGTCAGGCACCAAACAGGTCTATGAGCTAGAAGATACTTTCAGCCCACTTTCACAACATTGAGAAAGTTTGGAGATATGTCTGGAGAGAATGGCAAATAAAACTCAGTTATTCACTCTATTTCTCAATGCCAGCTTGGTTCTTAGAGCGTGAATTTAAGTGAAGTATCCCAGAAGACTATAAGTAGCATGACAAGAAAAAAACTTAAAGCTATCTTTCCTTTACTTTCCCCATACTCATGATTTACTTCAAATACAAGCAGAAGTACAGTGTTACGAGAAGAAAACTACCCTTTTTCTTTAAGGAGATTTTCTTTAAAAATGTGTTAAATTAGTTGTCCCAAACACTTCTCAATATGTTTATTTGAACTTCAAGCACTACATACTCTATATTTTTGTTGGCGTTCTGTAAGCATTGGGAGAAAAATATCAATGGTAGTGATTTTCATGCCATTTTAATCCACTCACCTTTCCAGGTTTTTCACCTTCCCAGTTACTGCGTTTTGGAGGCAATTGTGTAGAAACTAGCATGGCAGCTTAGAACTGGGAGGACTCCAAGATTGCAAGTAAAGAGGTAGCATAACGGCATTCAAATGGCTTGCACAACGGCTACAGTTATTGGATATTTCTGTAATATCGTCTTTGTTCAAGAGCCCATCGAGAGCCTTCAAGGCACCAAATGGCAAAGAAAATGAGCTTAAAAGCTGGAATTTGCTGACCACATTTGTGAACTGAATGTGATTAAGAATAAGATCAAATCACAAACAACACCTAAAAAGAAGGAAATGGGGGATATGAATAGACTTGTACTGCCAGAAGACTGTATTTGAAGATTAAAATTATCCCACAAGTACAGACAGAGCAGAACTACAAAATTATTTTTGCCTGTAAGTCTGACAACAGGAAAAGAATCCAGAAAGAAAGACAAAGACTTCAACAGCTCCATGGGAAACTATCATGAGAATACAGTAAGAAATATCTATAGCGTATAATATTAAAACAGGTGGTAAAAATGTTTCATAACTCAGAATGAGTCTGCAGGAAAACATTAGCATTCTTTCCTATCTGCGAACAGGAAACATGGCAGTAGTAGCTATTGCAGAAAATACATATATCTGTCTATAAGCTGAAAAACCTTTATTAATTATGTATAATTTCTCCCTCCTAAACAGCTGATATTTACCCTACAGATGAAGTTGTTGACACAAATGCAACTAAACCAAAAGCAGTGTTTCCAAATGGTACCAGCAGCTGAACTGTTCACAGAAAGTGTAGAAATAGAAGGCAAGAAAAGAGAATGTTATTTTCTGAAACGTGCAATTTTCTTGTAATGTCATCTCTTACATCTGCAGGTCTCACAACATCCTTTTGAAACTGCTATTCATCACTGCCTGGAATCTGGTCAGTCGTTGTATTTTTATTCTCAGTAACACCTAAACCTGTGTGACACTCTGGAAATGTCCCCAAAGCCTGCAAACACATAACCTGAATGCCAGCCTTGGAGAGCCAGTTAAGTTCTGCGTTATGGACCAGCATGCTGAATGAGTTAATGATATTAGCTCTTCGTCAGTATTACAAACTGAAAAATGCAAATTTTGTGTGAGAGGGGAAAGAAATTAAGTTCTTGGGATAGGGGGAAGTCTCCCAATTAATTATGGAAGCATCTTGTCAGAACAGGGCTCCCATCCTCTTCTCTACCACTTACATCTTTAAAGAGTGGAACATACCGGCAGCAAGAGATTTCAAAATGGAGAACATTTGAGACTGACAATCAGCATTTCACTTCCTTAGGACTTATCCATCTTTCTATTGCTCTCCATCTGTTTACTTTTCTCTTTCGTTTAAAGCAAAAACAATATCAACTGAAAGTACACGTTTTCCTGGTGGTGTGCGAAAAGCCTAATGAGAAGTACAGGCTTCATTGTGTCAATTGACTAATTCCTGGATGAAAAGCCAGACTGTATTAAGCTGTCATACAATAAATACAGATATTTACCCTTTTAAGAAAGCAACACTAGTAAACTGTCACTTTAACTAATCAATCTGCACCAAAACTTTATAAGTTCTTATGGGGTTATTTTAGCACTTTTGTATACATCTTTTCAATTAGTTCCTCCCTAGAAAAAGGGGAAGGGAGGAAGAAAGGGAGGAGGGAAGGGAGGAAGGAAGGAAGGGTGGAAGGAAGGTAGGAAGGAAGGCAGGAAGGTAGGAAGGCAGGCAGGAAGGTAGGCAGGCAGGAAGGTAGGCAGGAAGGCAGGCAGGAAGGCAGGAAGGCAGGCAGGAAGGCAGGAACGAAGGTAGGAAGGAAGGAAGGAGGGAAGGAAGGAAGGCTCACAGAAAAAGAAAATTTTATCCATTGAATTGTCTTACACGTATCATAGCCTGGGCAACATCAGTTTATTTCCAGCCAATTGTTCCATAAGGAACAATTAAAAATGTAAACAGTAGCAAAGTGGGAGGTGACAAAAATGCAACAAAAATTGAGAATCCCTATGAAGTCTTTCTTTGAGGACTAAACAGAGATTGAGGAAAGCAGTCAAAAACTCTTCAAGAGCATTTCACCCTTGTGAAAATCTGAAGGAGGAAATGTTGCCAAAGGCAGACTCTGCAATCTGTCATATAAGCAGCAGTTAGCAATATACAGCTGCCTAGAAGCATCCTCAAGTTGCTCACTTGGCTTTTGAAGGGGAAGAAAGAGTTTCATTCATAAACCTAACCCTTTAGTGTCTCTTGAATTTTCTTATTCCCTCTAATATACATCCCAGGAAAAAGAAGAAAAAAAAAAAAAAAAAAAAATTAGGTAGAATGTTTATTCCAAATGAACTTTTCAATGGACAGAACCACTTACACACAATCTATGATATATTTCATTAATTTTATCTTCAGAGTTTCCAAAATTATGTACACAGCAGGTGTGCAGCAATAATTTGTATCTAGCCAATGTACACATAAAGCATAAACAGGATCTTTTATTACATAAATTCTTTTTGAATCTCAAAGAATCAGAATCTATGTGCCACTTGTCACAATGCAGTAGGTAATAGTAATTCACTTCAGTAAACCATCAGATGCAGTTGTGCATAATACATCATTATAGATCAAAAAAAATTATATATCAAAATAAGTAAAAGTCTGAAGTGATAACATATTTCTCTTTAACTAATTAAAGTGAGATAAACTCTTGTAGAGCAAGTCAATTGTGATATGCTGCATTAGGATCACTTGCTCAGTACAATAATCCAATTTGAAGTAATTGATCCAAGAAGATCAGATCAGATTTGCTATCAAAGGATTTTAATTTAGATTTAGAACTAAAATATCTTTACTTAAGTTTTGTCAGAACTCGATACTAACCTACTAATAATATGTCAGATCTTCAAATAGGAAGCCATATGCTGTAAACATTGCTGAATTATTCAAAGATTTCAAAGACGTTCTCATGCCACTCTCATTAGCAGGAAGATTAAATTGAAATTGTTAAAAATTCTTAATCTGTAAAGATATAAAAGACTTCCCAGTGACACAAGGGAATCTATCAGAAAAACAGGTCTTGGTTAAAATTACATTCATTAACTGCCTTCCACTCATTCCCATTTCACCCCAAACTAGAACGTGTTTGTTGCCCACTGTCAGTGCTTCTGTGATGGCAGTTTGTTTGAGCCTTACCTACAAGATCTTTGGATCTTTTTATTTTAACTGCCGTAAGGCCTATGTGTACGAAAAGCACTGACTAGACCACCTCTGAAGGGGTCATTCCAAATCTCAGCTATGTACTTCACTGTCAAAAGTCAGGCTCTTTTCAATCTGTAACTATTTTTAGCTGTCAGAGCTAAAAAAAAAAAAAAAAAAAAAAAAAAAAAAAAAAAGTTCTTTCTCTTTGGAATGAAAAGGAATTGAAAATTTGAATCAAATATTGAAAAGTTTCATTGAGAACAGAACTAAAACTTTTTGCATGGATTTGTTCCTTATTTCTCCAGTAGGCAAAGTCACACACTCAGTAAATCTATATCTTGACTACAAGCTGCCCAGTAATTGAGTTCTGTGCATATTATGGCATGTATACTATGCATATGCTTTAATTTAGATTAAAAAAAAATATTTTACTTTGATTGTATCTCTTATTTTAACTTGTTATAAGCCTGACTATATCCTGCCCACCACTTCCTAGAACTGACTTCAATGAAATCCTAGATAGGAAGCAATGAATACTGCCTAAAGAGTTTGAAATATATGCCAGACAGCTCATTGTTCTTTAAAGCCTTGCATCCCTTCTCCAACAATGATCCCATTCAAGGACTAAAGGGAAGACAGAGCACTTCAAAGGAGGTTATCAAGTTTGCCCCAGAAGTGTGAAAGCTGATTAGCATTCTCATTAAGTTACACAGCTATATCTATTATTATTGGTCATAAAATTATTCATTCATTTTGTAAATCCAGCCACTAGCTTGTTTATTTTGTTAAGCTCCTATAAAAAATGAATGCTTGTTTGACTAAACAAAGCATATACAAATAATTTTCTTTATTAGTTTTACTATCAGGAAGAGCAACAAAGTAACTCAGAGCAGTGGGACTGGGAGTTTTGTACTAATCTGCGTCACCCTTCTGCTGTTGGCATTTTGTGTAACTTTCACTGCAAACAAAAATGGACTTACATTCAATTCACAGCTAGAAGGTGTTGGTTAGAGGATAGGAATCTGTGCTTCTTTACATGGCCATTTAAAAGAAACCAGGATTAAATTAAAAAATATTACACTAATCCTTTGATTTAGCTAGATGGTCTTCCCTGGTGCCACATTCTGCAGAGTCTTGGGCAGAGCTGGGGCCTGTTCCAGCCCCTTACCTGCCCTGTAACACAGCCTTGTCACATCACATCTGTTTGAGAGGGTCAGCTCTTACCAGGAATGCTAGGAGAGGCACAAGTCCAAAGCTGTGGGATTTCTGGACTGGTCCAACAGAACAGATGCTCAGTGTTGCTGTTAGTACAGAAGAGAACTAAAAAGTTTACACAGTCCCCCTGTTATCGGGTACTGTGACTACTGCCCAAGGAGTAAATAAATAGGCATGAAATATTATGTTCTACTGTAAGTATATTTATTTCAAAGTTTTTAATGCTGAAGCATGTGATATATTTAGAAACATCCTTTATATCCTCCCAAAAACAAGGCCCTAGACTGCAGAACCATAGAGAATGAAGTAACGGATGATACATTAAAGGCAACTGAGGATGTGCAAAGAAACACTGAAACTATGTTCAGCCTGAAAAAAACTAAAGTACCGTCTGTGCTCCAGCCAATTTTTACTGGCAAGAAGCAAGTCACTGAACAGTTTGTTTGAAAGAAGGGCATTAAAAGAGAAGAAAAAGGCAAAGTGAGTGCTTAAAGGCAGCTTTTTCAAATCATGGGGGATACTGGGACAAGTAGATTTACAAAATGAAAGCTGGTATCCCAGCCAGGCTGGAATTTGGAGTCAATATTTTGACAGTGAACTGATGTGTAGTAAGGATAGATCAGGAAAGCCTTTGAATGTTGAACAGACAGCTTAGGTTTGGTAGAGCAGATAACAAGGAGCCAGATGGTATGCAAGAAAGTTTGCATAGACACAGAGTATTATGAACACAATGACAGACTGAAGTGATGACACAAAAATGGCCATTTCATAAGCATTCAGGGTGGATAAAAGTAGGAGAGTGTTGTGTTTCTTGAGTCTAAGGAAAAGCATTTTGCAGGGATGAGAGCTTGGTTGAGACTTTCAGCTTTATGGGTAGCTTAAGGGCTGCTTCTTGATGCCATTAGGTAGAAAGAATCAGTAAGATGTAGAAATAGCTCAAAGAGGATGCTTTAGACACTGCTCTGAATGTAAAATGTCACTCCAATTAGGTGGCTGAATTAACCATAAAAAATGACAGATTAACAAATTTCTAGATTAGATTCAAGACTATTCAATAGAAATCTTGATATGCTGTTTTACTAATAAAGATGGTTCTACATTTCCAGACAATATTAATCTGGATCTTTTCTAATATGTTGAAAAAGTGCTATAATCAAGTTTTCATTCTCTAGCATATACTTGCAATTTGAGACACTCGACGATTTTTCTGCTATAATGAAAAAGTTATTTTTATGTGTTTATCCAAAAGATAATTTTTCCAGTCCTTTAGACCTTAGCACTATAGTCTAATTGATTGTGAGAGTTATTTTTGGAATGAGAAAATTGGAATAAACCGACAGCATCAGGGGAGGGGGGGAGGAGGGGAGGGAGGGGAGGGGAGGGGAGGGGAGGGAGGGAGGGGAGGAGAGGGGAGGGGAGGGGAGGGGGGAGGGGAGGGAGGGGAGGGGAGGAGGGGAGGGGAGGAGGAGGAGGGGAGGGGAGGGGGAGGGGAGGGGGGGGAGGGGAGGACTTTCGGTAGAAAATCTCAACATAATTTTAATCTGATGATGACTATGCAATGTATAAAATTTACAATTACCTTAATCTTTAAAGGTTTCATTCAGAATTACTTGTCTTTATTATTTGGGATTTTTTTTTTCATTTATTTAAAAAATACTAACTCCTGAAGGCATCTGAGTAATAATATTAACTTCTATTTTTAAGACTTTGCAGCACAAATTGCCTGGAAAATGTTACTGGGATACATAGAATCCCAGAAGCCAGTGGTCAAATAAAACATTCCCCAAAAAATCTTTATTCTTTTAGCAGTAATAATATAATTTTTCAGACATCTAGACATTTTAATGCTTGAAACCAACTGATCTCTCCCTTGAACTCCTACCATTAACTCTTCTTAGCATGGTTTTACTGTGCTGACAGTATATTTTTACTGAGCAAGACACAGATATGGCAATGTGATTGTCTTTGGGTGGCTACAGCATCTTCATTTGCAAAATATTCAACTTTAACAACAAAATTCACTCAGTTGTTTTGGACTGCAGTGGTCACAGGCCATGTTCCACCCTTGGCAACCCTCTCCTCCTGGTTTTTCACTGCAGTCCTGATCTTTCCTCTGGATTGCCCTTCCCCTCACATCCAGTTGCACCCTTTATCTGGGAATCTTTTAGCCCCACACTGCTTCACAGGCTCTTACCAACTAAAAAAAAAAAAAAAAAGTAATGCAGCTTAGTAGAAAGTTCTTCCAGAACTGCAGATAAATCGCATTGCCTTGCAACTGGAGTGAGCTCAAAACATCTGCACAGGCAGTTAATAGCAGTTACCATGGCTCCGCTGATGCACAGAAACGTATTAATCCTCTGCAACTCAGTTGTGTGCCTGAGCTGTAGACCTCCATTGTAAGTAAATTGACACACTTTACAGCTATAATGATGCCAGCATTACAAGGAAATACAAATGCAGTGATCAGCCATAATAACAAGCTTTTGCCTATTTTAATGAGAATTGCAGGCTGTTACTTCTCTGAAAAGCAGTGTATGAGACTGAAATCAGAATTTACTCAGACCTAGAGCAAGGCATTATTTCACTTCTGCCATATCACCTGAGTAGAGTTCACACCCTCTCCATTGAGAGCACTTAGTACCTTCACTTTATTCTACAACTGACACTGTTAGGTAAAAAACATTAGGACAATAACTGCCATATTCTGATAACTTAGGTAAAATTCATTCTTAGCTTTCATATCCATAGCTTCAATATTGCTTTTTCCTATTCTCCACACAGATGGAAATTACTTACAAGAATACTTTGCTACATGCTTTCTGCTTTGAGATGGCCACAGAACAGCTCAGAAGGGACTAAGATGAAGGCTACAATTGAAAGGAAACACAGAAAAGTAAAGAACACAGCACAAAACCTTCTACTGTCCATAAAATTTGCTACATTCAGAGAAAATTAAGTCAACCAATCTCACAACAGTTCATAGTTGAATTTATGTCCCACACAGAGTTATGTTCTTTTACACCATTTCAGACAGATCTGTGTCATTCCCTGACAGTAAATTACAGAGTCATAGAATCATAGAATTTAACTGGGTTGGAAGAGACCTCCGAGATCATCAAGTCCAACTGTTGATCCAACCCCACTGGGATTACTAGATCATGGCACTCAGTGCCACATCCAGCCTCGTCTTAAAAACCTCCAGGGACAGTGAATCCACCACCTTCCTGGGCAGCCCATTCCAATGCATGATCACTCTCTCTGTAAGGAACTTCTTCCTAATATCCAACCTAAACCTCCCTTGGCAGAGCTTAAGACCTTGCCCTCTTGTTCTATTGCTGATTGCCTGGGAGAAGAGACCGACGCCCCCCTAGCTACAACCTCCTCTCAGGGAGTTGTAGAGAGTGATGAGGTCTCCCCTGAGCCTCTTCTAGGCTAAACAACCCCAGCTCCCTCAGCCTCTCCTCACAGGACTTGTGCTCAAGTCCCTTCACCAGCCTGGTTGCTCTTCTCTGGACCTGCTCCAGCACCTCAATATCCTTCCTGAACTGAGGGGCCCAGAACCGAACACAGCACTCCTGGTGTGGCCTCACCAGAGTAGTAACTTTGTATTTGTATACAACTCCACAGTACAGGGGAAGGATCACTTCCCTGCTCCTGCTGGCCACACCGTTCCTGATCCAGGCCAGGATGCCATTGGCCTTCTTGGCCACCTGGGCACTCTGCTGGCTCATGTTCAGCTTCCTGTCGATCCAAACTCCCAGGTCCCTTTCCACCTGGCTGCTCTCCAGCCACTCTGTGCCCAGCCTGTAGCGCTGCAGGGGTTGTTGTGGCCAAAGTGCAGGACCCGGCACTTGGCCTTGTTGAACCTCATCCTGTTGGAATCAGCCCAACTCTCCAGTCTGTCCAGGTCCCTCTGCAGAGCCCTCCTGCCTTCTAGCAGGTCGACACTCCCTCCCAACTTGGTGTGGTCTGCAAATTTGCTAATGATGGACTCAATCCCCTCATCTAAATCATCAATAAAGATATTAAACATGAATGGGCCCAGCACTGATCCCTGGGGGACACCACTGGTGACCGGCTGCCAGCTGGATGCAGCCCCATTCATCAGCACTCTCTGGGCCCGGCCCTCCAGCCAGTTCTTAAGCCAGCACAGAGTGCCCCTGTCCAGGTTGTAGGCTGCCAGCTTTTCCAGGATTATATTATGGGAGACAGTGTCATAGGGGGGCTATTCGGCTTCCCTGTCCCTGTCTACCAGCTCCAGAGGCCAGTTGTCCCAAGGGCCACCTGTCCTACTGGTGAATACTGAGGCAAAGTAGGTGCTAAGTACCTCAGCCTTCTCCTCATCCCTGTTAACTATGTTCCCCCCATGTCCAACAAGGAGTGGAGGTTTTCCTTGCCCCTCCTTTTGTTATTAATGTCTTTATAGAAGCGTTTTTTGTTATTCCTAACAGAAGTAGCCAAATTGACTTCAAATTGCGCTTTTGTCTCCCTAATTTTCTTTCTGCATGACCTAGTTATACTTCTAAACTCACCCTGAGTAGCCAGCCCTATTTTCCATACTCTGTAAGCATTCTTTTTATCCCTGATTTCCTTCAGAATCTCCCTGTTCAACCAAGCTGGTCATCTACCACTCCGGCTTGCCATTTGGCACACTGGTACAGCCTGTTCCTGTGCACTCAAGACTTCCTTCTTGAAGCAATTCCATCCCTCCTGTACCCCCTTGTTTTCAAGGGTTTTTTTCCCAGGGTATGCTCTGGACCAGTCTTCTGAACAGGCCAAAATCTGCCCTCCAGAAGTCCAGAATGGAGGTTTTATTGGTGGCATTCCTTGTATCCCTAAGTATTGCAAACTCTTATTATTTCATGGTCACTTGATTATTTCATGGTACCTCAGGCAGCCTCCATCTCCCACCAGCCCCTCTCTGTTTGTAAACAACAGGTCTAGTGGGGCCCCATCCCTGGTAGGTTCATTTACCAGCTGAAGTAGGAAATTATCCTCTATAAAGTTATTCCTCGAAGTATAAAGTTATTCCTTGAAGATGATGTCATGGAAAAGACATATTTTGCATTTGTATTTTTTAATATACATGATTATTATAAAATATAGAGTAATCCAAAGCTGTAAAATGCATTTTTTTAATTACATAGCATGACACAGATGACAATTCCAGAGCAGTTTGTGATCATATGTCAGGGCTTCATTAAGGAGTCTAAAATTGTAATCTTGTGACATCCCATGTTATTACTATGTAACAACATCCTAGACACATTGCTGGGAAACACTGACTGTAATATCTCTTGCTGGGTCTCCTACAAACCAGAGTTAGATGTATTTCAACTGACCTCACTGGAGTTTGGATTGGACTCTATACAGCATTTCTTATCAATCAAATAATTACCTGCAGTCAGTTTAAAATGTTCAAAACATTCATGCTGCTATTCACATCCAACATTCAAAACTACTATCTCAATTGTTTTAAAACATGTGCGCAACAGGAATTCTTCCCATGATGCTCAGTTTACCCATATCACTAGTATGCTTTCTTTGCACTAAGTCAGACTAGTGCAGTTTGCCATGCAACTCAGGCGACCTAAATATGTTTTTATGTGTATGAACACTAGAAGGACATTTTTCCATTCCTACTTGGGTTAAATCTAAGTTTTAATAAGGTCAGGTAATCTAATTCAACCTCACTAAAAAGGTCTGGAAGCTGGGGAACTCCCACAGGGCCAACAGATGATTAGTTCAAAATAGAAAAGCTACTGGTTACTGAAATGAGTGATAATCAGAATTACAGTGAGGTATGATAATAGAATCCAAGTGAGTGGCTAAAATGATACTGAGACCCAATGAAGGAAAGACCACAGACCACCTGGCAAGAAGACAAATTATTCTCATGCTCTGAAGCCAAGTTCTTCTTCACAAAGCACATTAAAACCTTGTCATCTTTGCTTTCTGCTGATGTCTGTTTCTCCAGAAGACCTGTATGAAGTCAGTAGTTCAGAGCTCTCTTCATTTTCATTGTGTCATGCCCTTGAAGAAGGAGTGATAGAGTTGCCTGCTACTGTGCTTCTGTTTAATAGTGAGTTTTCAGGTAGGAATAATTTTCTGAATATGGTTCATCTCCCTGTTATCACAGGTTCTGCAGAAACCAGTAACTGTAAACTGCACAGGCTCTTTAAAGACTCCATAACAGTTTTATAAGGCAAAGCAATAGTATTTGTTGGAAGTCATGGTGGCTTTCTCACTGGTTTGTATAAGCCACTTCCCACTGATGGTTAAAAAACAGGGACTGCATCAGAAAGTGATGCATCAGTTGGTAGGTGTAGATAACCTGATTTCTGATCTGTATCCTTTTCTCACTGGTGCTTTATATATATGAGCATGGTGGGATTTTTCATCTATTAAGTAAAAATAGAAATATGTGTCTGATTAAAAAGAAAATATTTACCATTTGTATTGGGCTTACATGGAAAGGTTTTGGTAGAGGAGTGACTACATGTGTCTCTCGTAAGAAGATGCCAGAAGTTGACAAAACCAGTGCCAGAGGGCTCCAAGATGGAACTGTCACTGGCCAAGACCAAAACCATCAGTGACAGTAGTACCACCTCTGGATAACAGATTTAAGTAGGAAGAAAAAATACCATACAGACAAGAGTGGGAACATGTGAGAGAAACAGCCCTACAGACATCAAGGTCAGTGAGGAAGGATGAGGAGAAGGTGCTCCAGGTGCCAGAGCAGAGATTCCCCTGCAGGTCGTGGAGAAGGTCATAGTGAATCAGCTGTGCCCCCACAGCCCATGGAGGTCCATGGTGGAACAGAGATCCATGTGCATCCCATGGAAGACCACACAGCTGAGCAGGTGGATGCCCAAAAGAAGCTATGACCCTGTGGGAAGCCCAGACTGGAACAGGATCCTGGAAGGACCCCAGGGAAAGAGAAGCCCACACTGGAGCAGATTTTCTGGCAGAACTTGTGGCCCTGTGGGGACCCACCCTGGAGCAACACTGCAGAAGGGACCCAAAATGAAACAGTTTTTAAACAACTGTAGTCCATTGGTAAGATTCATGTTGGAGAAGTTCATGGAGGACTGTTTCCCAACAGAGGGCCCCTACACTGGAGCAGAGGAGAAGTGTGAGGAGGAAAGAGAGGCAGAGACGTGTGAGGCACCAACCAAAGCCACTATTCCTCATCTCCCATTGTCACTGGTAAGGACGAGATAGAGAAATCAGGACTGAAGTTGAGCTCAGAAAGAAGTGAGGGGTTGGGGGGAAGGTGCTTTAAGATTTGGTTTTATTTCTCATTATTATATTGTGATGTGATTATTAATAAATTAATTTCCCTGAGTCAAGTCTGCTTTGATGGAGATGGGTTAGTGATCTCTCCCTCACCCTACCACAACCCATGAGCTTTCCATTTTTTTTTTCTCTCCCCTCTCCAGCTGAGGAGGGGGAGCTTGGTGTCTTGGTGTGCACCTGACATTCAACCCAGGACAACTCATAACACCAAATGAAAATTAAACACTACATATTGAGGGATTACACCAGTTTAGCTCCTTTTTACTACCAAAAAAAAAAAAAATCACAACAGAGACAAAGAAGAGTTTATTAATACACACAGATCTCAGAGGATGTTTGTTTCCAAATTGCAGCTGTGTTTGCTAGGCAAAACTATTTTTACATCCTAATCCTGAGATGTGTTAAGAACATTTAACATTAGTTGCTGAGGTGTACTGGGCTCATCACATATCTATAACTCATTGAGCACTCACACCCATCAGCTCAGGTGGTACGTCTGAACAGGCACTCCTCCTTCTTTCTTCAGAAAGTGAATATGGATAAAGAACTACAAAGGCATCACTCTGGTGTGTCCAGAGACAAGAAAATTGGAGTCCTGTAAGTATAGAGTTGGTATAAAATTTCAGTGGGGTGGGTCCAATGTTTAACTGTGTTATGGAGTCCCATCTGGCTTCTTCTGTCTGAGAATTGGCAGGGACAGTTGCTTGATTAAGTGTCATCCTCTGTGATTTTCACTTGGGTTTTGAGAAAGGCCTGAATGAGATAGAGAGCTGGAAAAATCTTGTATGCTTGCTCTCTAGCAAGATAGGTAACACAATAAGTAAAAAGAATCTTTTGGGATTAATTTAAGGGAAACTATTCATGTTGGAGGATGTGAAGTGCTTACAGATCACAGATTTAAGAGGATGGTGTTCCTTTCTGTATACTTGAAATATAATTCAGCTCAAAGTTCTGCATTTAAACACAGACTGTACTGGACAACATTAATATTTCATAGGCAAATACAAGGATGTTGAAACTCATTTGGGAGAAAAGACAAAAGTTACATCAAGTCAGAATTACATTCCATAATGTTTGGCTCTGGAAAAGAGGCTCCAGCAAGCCCATAAATCTTACTTGCTTTCATTGACCTGATGGAGTTTCTTTGGCTCATCAACAAGGGATGTCCTTACAGAAAGCAGTTTGCTGCATTTATTTCTAGAAGCATGTGGTCCCCCTTTTACAGAGCCCCTAATGGCCTAAAGCTTGAACTTAAACTCACTACGTGCCTGCAGTGTGTCATATTCCATCAGGAGCCAATGCGCAAATAACATATTTCCATTTTTAAAGTCTGAAAAATGTCACAAAAAGCTTTTGGCATTTACATGACTCAGACAATCACACTCACACCCTCTAATTCTCTCTGCAGATAATTTCTAATGTTCAGTATATAACCACAGCATGAAATCAGTTAAAAACTATTAAAGAAAAAACTAAAGTTCTGCAGCATAGCCATTAAAGTACATAAACTAGAAAAAAAAAAAAAAAGGAGTATTTAAAATGACATTATTGACAGTTACTCCTTAAAGAGTGAAAATCAAAATGCGATGCACTTAAACAAGAAATGATCTTTATACACAGAGGGGTTGATTTATCAAAATTCAGCTCTGCAACTTAGTACAAACTAGTGAATATACATTAGAGATTTTCACCACTGTCTTTATAAAAAAGCTATCAAGCCAAAGCAGCTCTTTGTCCTTTCTCCATGTAGTATTTTCTTAACAACTGTATTCAAAAAGATGTGATAGTCTGTGTTTTCTTCCTTTAGCACTTTAAAAGAAACAAAGTAATGTAATAAGGTTTCATATCTGGCCCTCTTATGAAGATAGCGTAGTACCCAGACCTGTTGTGTAAGTCGTGTTTTTCAAGACATTTTTGTGGGAGCCACAATGGCCAGCTGTATGAAATCACAGTAACAAGGCCCCAACAGCCTGAAATCTGCCCTGATGACAAAGAGGAAGCGTAAAGAATAGTTGTCACTACCAGAAAAAAAGAATGAGGGAAAAGGAGCTAGAGGAAATACTCACTTCTTACAGGGGTGTGGTTCCAGGATGTGCTGGGAAAATATCAAATGAAATACAGTTACTCAGTTTATGAGGAGTTTGTAGGTATCAGTGCTCTCACACATCCTCTTCAAAAAAAGAAGAAACTCGAAAACAGGGAAATAATTGAAGTGGAATTGCAAAATGAGTGATGGTGGAGTTTATGGTTTTATGTGTGGATGTATGTGCACACACCAGAAAGGGTGCACATGACAGAAGAATGAATATAAATTCAGAGCTGAATTGCCATTACCATCAGTCATCAAGCAAAACACAACAGGAACACTTCAGACAAAGTAGAGTTCGGTTTTCCATTCTTCAACCCATCTCACAAATCTTCTACAATTGCCCTATATGTTTCTCCTGTCATACATTTATTTAATAAAAGTAGGATAAGGTCTATAAATTGTAAGTCTCACACTACTGTTCTGGATTTTTATGTGAGGAATTAATGAGAGTGCTTTTCTTTTAAAACAGAAAAGTGTTTGAGAGATTTTGAAATTCAGTTTAGATGGCTGGCAAGCAGAAAATCTTTTTATATCTGAAGAGGCAAAGCTCAGACTTTTAGGTGAAATATACTTTTTGGTTTTTTAGGTATGTAAGAGATGTAAGGCATCAATGAACATTTTAAAGGCCAAACAGTGTGTAAGGAGCAATAGAAGGATCAGGAAAAGAATTAAATTCTTTCAGTGCTTATTCAGATTATTTATTTTTAAGATTATGCATTAACTACTAGGCTAACTGTTAGCCACTGGCAACTGAATCTACATATAAAATGGAAAACTAACTTGGTTATCTTATCATCACCATCCTCAAAATGGAAGTAGAAGAGAACAGCAAAGCTAAAGTTTTCAGATGTCAGAACAGAAATTGAAGTTATTCAATTATTTGGCAGTCATTCTTTAACATTCCACAGATAAACTGAGTTTTTAATTTATTTAATTAATCCCTTTTGCATTTGGAGGACTCAAATCACACTAAAAAAAAAATACACTTGAGTTATTTGCTGTTACATTTCAAATACTGTAAAATCTAACCTTTCCATGCTTTGTATTGTCTGTTTGGTTACTAAAAAGGCAGAAAAGCTGGCATATTTATGACTGGAAGATATAGCTCAAAAAACCCACATGTTAAGGTAAAGTTCTTTCTAGCTATACAAGGCTATAGCTGTTCATGGTCATGTTCATGTTCTACACTATAGCAATCTCATGAAAACATTGATAATTTTAAAAGAAGTAAAAGAGTTGAAAAGCTTTAGGATCTAGGTTAAAAATATGAGGCTCCAGGGACCCATCTTATACTTGTAAAAATGTACTGTGTTGCCAGTGTCATGAAGACGTTCTCATCTCCATATGTACCACCTAAAGCATACTTGTTTTTATTCCCAGGAGACCAAAAACAAATAAAGAAAGAGGCATTTTGTAACACAAACTGAAAATAGTGAATTCAGTAATACGACTGTGAGACAGTTAAATATGTGCAACTTCTTGAGTATCAAAAAAACCATATATAAATATAGGTCAGCTTCCAAGACAGCATAAAATCACAAGTTAGTAAATGTCAAGAGGGGTAAAAGAGATATAGAAATTGACACTGTCTTCTAAACTACATAAAATGTGCAACTATGCAATATAAAGCATAAAGGGTGTCAAAGGATGTGTGATTAGAAAATTTCTCTAGAGAAGCAAATAATGGTTTTGATGTAATTCTTGCATTACCTTACTATGCAAAATCTCTAACAGACTCTCTTCACAACACTTTTTATTGATGAAATGTTACCAAACATAAAAGAAACCACAGGAGAGTAAAAAGACTGTATAAAGTTTATCATAATTGTGCAAGCATCGATTAGATTAATTTTGTACATAAGTGAGCATTCTGCCACTACTCATAATAGAACAAAATATAACATAACCCCAGATGCTTAGGCATGTTAAGCCAGAAACACAAAAATGTTTTGGTTTGGGGGGTTTTCCCCTTCACAATAGTAAGTTACAGAACCTTTTACTCATCTAGAATTATATGAGTAGTTATTATTTAGTTATATTGCTTCCAAGTAATATAAAACTCTGAAACAGCACAGCTCAAAGACACAAAAGTCTAAATTGATCATTCATCCACAACAATTTATAGTCAGGCTGGTAGATATTTAAGTGGAGATAAACAAGTCAATTGACCTACAGTTTTTAAGCAAATAATAGGACGAATTTCAGAAAGCAGAATGAACTCAGAGGGCTTAACAACTGAATCAGTTATATGAATCTTTCTACCCTGAGGCTTGATCCTTTAAAAGCTGAAATACACTCACAATTTGACACAGGTGAATATTTCTAGCCAAATGGAGTGCAGATTTAAGTCAGAAAAATTGAAGAGGTGGTCTAAGACGTTTGAAGCAAGTTTCTATGGGTTCTTCATGTACTAGAGGAGAAAGGGCCAAGAAGGGCCCCTAACTGGTAACAGTCATAAAATTACTAATTTGTTAGCTTTATTTCTTTAGGTGTTTGTATGCATTTTATTTGTTTGCCACCCACTAACTTAAGAGTGGAAACTCATCCAAATGCATCTGAGTAGTAAAAAGTAGAAAGATAATGAGGGTCCCGAAGTCATATGAACTGAGCACTTTGTTAGATAAGAGTGAGGGATTCATTTTCCAACATCCACAGGAATAAAGTGGCAAAGACTGTGCCATTCTCTCTTGCGAAGCCTGGTTGTCTAGAAAACATACTCAGATGACACTAAATATCCTTAGGTATGTAGGAGGGAGGTGATCAGCAACAGTATATAAAAGCAAGTTAAAGGCAAACCCGTATAAACCCAGATACCATTAGACCCAATATACATGGAAGAGCTGTCAAACAAAATGTATATACCTACTCTTCCCTTCAAACGCAAGAGTAAGCTGTTCAAATTTGGATAGATTAGCAAACTCAGATGTTTACCATTAATACAACAGACTAATTCTAAATATCAGTGACAAGGTCAGGGCTAAGTCAAGAATGAATCATTACTAAGAAAATACACATAGTCGCTGTCTTTGGTTTCTTGTTTAGTACTTTTCTTTCTTTTAAACAAGCAACAGGGTTTATGACAAAGTCATCATTGACTGGAGGTTTTAAAATATGCCTTATCAAATCAAAACAATTTATTATGTTTCTGACATTATTTCATATGGGAAAAATGATAATTAGCTGTACCAAATTATCACCTGTCTCAGGATACCAATTTCAGCTGTTGTTGAGTGTTTGTCTCAGTTGGCCTTCCTTTCCCACATTCTGTGAGTGACAGTTTTTAAATTAATAGCAACTTTATGTCATACATAAAAGACAACTGAAAAAATAAAACCCACACAAACCTGTTGCTGGCTGAAGAGTTTGACCACGCTGTCATTCAAAATAAGAGCAGTGTAAAGCTTGCACATCCTAAGAGTATCAAGAAATTCCCCATTTCTCACTCCTCAAAACCAAGCAACAATAACTCATAGCTCAAATCAAGACACTTGAAGGCTTTCTCACACAATATTTGGCACAACAGCCTAAAATATTGGGTTTGTCTGTTTTTGCTATCAAGTTGCTGAAGAATGAAATTCTTTTTACCACACAAAATTTAAGCGTTGACAATATACTTTTTTGTTCTACTTTGGTGTCTTCAGACTCTGCAATGGTTTTAATTTATTATAACATTTTCAACAGACTACATTTTAGCACTGAGTACCCTAAATTAACACAATAACACAGAAGCCTGCCAACACTAATTCATTTCAAAAGAGGCAAAGGGGTTTTTTTCTTTGTGTTTTTCAGGTGTAAAGATGCATGTGTCTTTCAAAACAAAATAACTCAGGATTTTGTGTTTCTTAAGTCAGATTTTAATTAACAGATATTTTTTATCCAATCTGCAACAGTCAGGGTTGGACTAGAATAGTATATAATTAGGTTTAATGCAAAGTCTGAAGGACTTCACAAAAATCGTGCATTCATTGTGGTAAAAGCTATTTAAGGCAGTGATCTAAGGAAAGAAAAGAAAATAAATTATAAGACTAATAGAACAAAACGAAAGTAGAATGGAAACTTCCTAAAATAATCAGAATTTCTATGTAAAAATGGTCATGGAATGCCCTAATTGGAACAAGCTCTTTATAGAGCTGATTTTTTTTTCTTCTTTTTAGGAGAGGAATGTAAGATGAAGAAGTACTGAAGTAAAAGCCCTGATGTGACTGAACTGCCTTCTGGATCTTTCCACTTGAACCAATAAAATGTTAAGGATATTATTCCTATTTCCTCTAATTCCGCCAGTGCAAGCAGCCACAGTTTTGCACAAAACATTGAAAGTGCACATTGGTCGGTAGTGATTAAAAAAAGGTGCTGACAGGAGAAATGTCACTTATTCTGCTGCGACAAGAAAAGGAAGTCTGATTACCTAACCAGAAAGACAGTTTAGAGTAATACCATGGCAGCATTCCTTCCTTTATAGTGGAGATGTCAAAATACTTCTAATGGATGGATTTTGACTATACTCCTTTTGTCTAGAGCACAATGGCCAAAGTGGAAGACACTTCAGCCACCTTCTCCACTACACAATGAGAAAAATTTTATACGAATGTGAATCTGATTTTCATTTTAGCTCCTTCATGACACAAAGGGCACATATGTGATACGTGTTGGTTGTGCAAATTATTCTACACACAGAACCAATATGGGTCACATGATGTTGCATTAACAAAACCGTACCAGCTTGACCCTCCATCTGTCCCTGATGAGGCCACTTCTGGAGTGCTCTGCACAGTTCTGCATTCCCCCGGTGTAAGAAGTACACTGACTTGCTGGATCAAGGCCATTGGAGGTCCACAAAGCTGTTTATGGAGCAAGACTGCCTGCTATACGAAGAAAAGCTGAGAGAAGTGGGGTTTTTAGCCTGGAGAGGAGAATTCTAAAGGTGACCTGGAATGACACAGTGGGAATTTATAGAGAGGAAAAGAGCAAGGCACCTCTTGGAGATGTTCATTGAAAGGATAGGAGGCAACAGTCACAGATGCAAAAGAGGTGAGGCTAATTAACAGTAGTCACAAGGACGCTGATCAAACACTGAAGCAGGGGCCAAAAGTATCTGTGAAATCTTGGTCCTGGAGATGTCAAATTTGATAGTGCTCAGCTCTGACTTGACCAAGAGGTTGAACTAGGTGATTTTTGGGTATTCCTTCCAACACAATATATTCTGCATAGTGGCAATCAGCAAACAAAAGAGGTTTTGTCAGTCAGTGTAATCATACATAGATATTTGCCCATGTGACAATCTTCCACTTTAATCTCACCCTAAAGGAGTTTCAAATGTGAATTCTAAATCAAATCAAGGTTTGGAATAATTTCAGACTTGCCCCACATTAAGTATATAGTGCTATGCTATCCATCAGACTGCCAAAGCCTGTAAATCTTGTCAAACCCATATATGATTAAAACATGCAAGGAGTTATGATCTTATCAAACACCATACACAGGACCTAATAATAAAGATGTATTAATCAGTTTTGAAATCAAGATCTGGTTCACTTGTCTTATGTTTTCTAGACACCATGAGTTCCCACTGTGAATTGTATGAATCTAAACTTAACAAAGCCGTCTTCTTAATAGGCAGAAATAATGACACATGTCTGTTCCGGTCTCATGAAAGCAGAGTCTTTGGTGTTGAAGCTGAAATATTTAATTAACAATAAATATGCTACCACCATAGGCCTTTGAAAGAGGTTCTTGTTTAATTTCCCAGTTAGTTGAGTAGGGTTCTTTTTATTTCAATTTGCCTGGCAGTTCAACAAACCATCTTCATCCTAAACTTGTCCTTCACGTTTTATATCTACCAATACCCCTCCATTCCTATTATAATTATTGTCCAGGCTTTTATGAATGACTCATACAGAAGAAGCATCAAGCATATGCATTCATTTGTGCTGTTTTATGAAGAACTACTTTGTTGGATGTCAACATAAAACATTTGTGACAACCAGTTAGAAAATGAAATCTGCCCAACAAAGTTCACATAGAAGAGTCTATCAAAATAGTCATCAACACAGATGAAAAACAAACTACACCAAAACAAAACCCATATGGAATTCTTTCTTATATTTCAAGGAATAGAAAATTCTTTCAAGTCCGTAGGTCAGAGACTACATATAGGGTGCAGGATGTCAGTCAGGCACAGGAAATGGTGCAGAGATTCAGAGAAAGTTTCATAGTTCCCCTCTCCTCTCTGTTGATCCTTGGTTACTTTTTTTTGACAAAGTAATGTAAAGGGAGACAAGTTTAACTGAGGTGTAGGGAGGAAGGTACAGCAACAAAGGAAGGATATGAAATAGGACTCTGCCAATCAGAGCAAAACAAAGGAAATATTCCCTATACCTCAGTAATCAAGGTGGGACGATGCTGTAACAGCACTTGGGCTACAGCAGGTGGTTTTATGATTTCACATAACTTTTTGCTCTTCCTCATAAAATCCCAGAGTCCTCAGCCTAAATTATAGATATGTACAGTTGCTGAACAGGCCTAAGGATGCTTTGACTACTGTAAGCACAGAACACCTCTCACTGGAATGCAGTATGTAGCATATAAAAAATATAGAAATATGTGGGCCTCTCAAACCACATTAATTCTTGGAACAGAATGGTGCTTTAAACCTTTGTTAGCTATAATACAGTCTTTTTACACTTTTCCTCTTTTTACATTATTCAGAATAATGTACAGACTTAGAGGGATGATGAGCACTCAGACCAGTAGAAAATAAATTATACATCCTGTCAAATGCTAAAATTTTTTTTTGTCTCTCCTCTGTTTTAAGGCATGGTAAAGATGAGTTTTCATGGTCACTCACATTCAATTTCATGTCTACTAAAGGCAAAGGTTTAAAATAGCATTATACTCCCAGACATTTTCTAATTAACAGATCCCCACCTAAGTCTGTTAATATTAGACATAAGAAATCACAATTATTTCTGTATCAGTCCAGAAAAAAAGCTACATGCTATTTGTAGGACAATTTATCATATTGTGCTGGTATGTTTAATTAAACTTAACATTCATTTGGAGGGAAAATAATTAGGAGATTTTTTTCTTTGCATAGCTACATGGAACATACAGCCATATAAGAACTTGGTAAATCACACTTCTTTTGCTGTGATATTTACTTTGACATCTTATAAAGAGCACAGAATGTATTTATTTGCTCTCACACATTAGTTCAGACAAATATATAATTTTCTTTCTGATGTAGTACTGATCTGTATCTACTGAGCTTCAGAAAATACACACATCTAATCAGACTGCATGTCAGTAGTTAAAAAATGCTACAGACCACTTCTACAGTGTTGCATCAATACTGATATAATAAAGCTATAAAGTCATATCAATACTACTATAGATTTTTTTCCTGAAACCACATGGATTACACTACACTAAAAACTCAAATAAATTGTATTTCATATTGTCTGAGCTAACTCCAATGCCACAATCCTACCAGTCACATATTCTGGTCTCCAAATTTATTGAAATCAAAGTGGAAAAACTGTTTTTACCACATAGTAAAACCGTCATTCATTCATGTCTGACAAACTTTTTTTCAAGAGAAGATCACACAAAAAATATGTAAGAAACTTCAAAATATTCTCAGCGTTCATTACAGTGGTCCATGTAACATGGCCTAGTGTCTGTCACTGGTCATACCTAAGATAACAGAATTCTATTAATTTCCTGATTTGGTTGCATGAGCACACAACTCATAGAGTAAAAGGAAAGGGAAACTTTAAATGCAAGACTTAGATCACCACTTCTGAAATGGCATTATAATGTACACAGTGACACTTTCAAATTTAAACAAATGTATGTTTATCAGACAACAAAACAATACCAAGCAACCGTACATAAAAGTAAGGAACAAGTTAACTTTTCCTCTGATTTCTGACATGCATAAAACACCACTGAAAAACCTGTGAAATTCAAAGAAACAACGTAAAATCCTTTTGAAGCAATGAATGGCTGTTTTCTTCATAGAAAAACTAATGAGTCTGAACCACATCATAGTAACCGAGCTCTTGATGACTGGCTTACATTTTTCCTATTTCATGAACAGAAATTTACATTGGATTACATGGTGATTTAACTTGTCCCCACAAAACCACTCCGGTCTTGCTTTATTGCAGTATTTTCCCAGTGTAGTCCCAATCTCCTAATATCCACTCTAGTAAAGGGAGGCAGCTCATAGAAGATATATTGTATTTTAAATATCTAGTAAAGAATGACAAAAAAACCCCCACCATACTCTAAATTCAGTAACCACTATTACATGAAATGTGTGGTATTCTTCTAATTGATAAGGGAGAGTATTATTTTATCCCAAGAAATCTCTATCATGTATGTGTTTTAAGACATATGGGTGAGCATAGAAACATGCATCTAGGTATAAAATATATTGCGAAATGTGAAGTTCCTAGAGCTATTCACACAGTATACTTACTTGGACACAATATATACATCACTAAAATAATATGGCTACTTGAGCTCTGACACAGGAGTGAACTGAATGGCTTTATATAGGATTAGTAAATGTAAATCACCCAAAATGCAATACTTCCCACATACTTTTAGATACAAAAGAAGTCAATATAAATTATGCACCTCTATGATTCGTACAGCTTGGGTTTATGCTAACGAAATCAAATACTAGAGCCTCCAAAACTCGCAGGGTCAACTTGCAAATTAATGAGCCGTACGCCACTATTTGGTACAATTAAATAGTGCACAAGAAAAAAGAATAAAAATAAAAAGGTGAAAGTAAAGCTGCTATAAATGTTTTAATGGGTTCAGTATAAATTCCTTTGCAATTCAGTAATGCTAAAATAAAATCTCTAAGCCATTAAATAACATAATGAAAACATTAGTATATATCTTCACTTTTCTAAATAATCAACATGTAAGCCACCACAATAAGATTGCTCTTACTACATGAATGGAAGGGACTTTGGAAATATGGTTCATTTCTATTATGGTTGTGGGAGCCCCTGGTGGTCTAGTGGTTAAGGGCGTGGCGCTGTCACCACCGAGACCCGGGTTTGATTCCCGGTCAGGGACACTCCCGGGCAGATGGAGCTCGTTAGCCCTGTAAAGGCAATCCATCTACATCCTGAGGACCTCGCTGCCACTGTCCAAGCTCGCTTGGCCCCGGCAGATGAACCTTAGGATTAAAGGGTGGGCTCAGTTCCACGCACACTGTGTCTCACCTAAAAAATCCAATGCGCAGGCTGGAAGGTGTAAAGACCTTCCCCGGATCTTCACTCGTGAAGACTGGCCATTATTATGGTTGTAAGAAGTAAAATAAAATATTATGCTTCAGTTGATAAGGTGCCAAACATTTGCAGATAAATGGTGAGAGATGTCTCAGAAATTCAATGATAAAAAAGATAGCTAAATGATTACCCACTTCCAAGCATTGAAGTAAGCAAGACCAGAAGAGAAATGTTCTGCTGCCACTGTTTTGCCAGCTAAATATTCCAAGGTGTAGAGGCTTCTTCTGACACACCAGAGAAAGACAATGCAAATTGAAAGTATTAACAACATAACTAGTCCTCAGAGCACAGATGGTCTCATTACAGTAACAAAAAGAAAAGGTTGTGCTTAAGAGGTAATGTAGAATATGAATACAGAACAATAATTTCAAATAAAAACACTGTACTGAGAAATTCCCTTCATAAAGAGGGGCTGGAGAACTTTAAATAATTTTGTCATTCCCATATTTGTTTGCAGTCAGATTAATCCCCAAAAGATTTTTGTGAAATAACAAAAAAAAGTCCAGTTTCTGCTGGTTTGTTACATGTTGTACGGGTAAGGATGTGGGCACAATCTTAATGCATTCATTTTGCTGTACAACTGAGAGTCATAGTTTAGTGTTCTAGCATGCACTGGTCATCTATCTATTGCTTAATCATGCAGAGGATGACTTTCTCCAGAGACATGATATTCATTCTTTGGGCTGCATAAAAGGTATGGATTAAGACATTAAGACAGAGTGATCTCAAGTATAATCTGATTTGCATTACACTCAGTGAAACACCAGGAAATCATCATCACCATCACTATGATAATGTAGTACAAGGGAACTGGGAGAAGGTGCTGCTCCTGGTTTTGGTTTCAGACAAGGGATTTCACCCAAAAAGAGAAGGACTGGGCTGAAATATATCCAATAGCTGTTAGCCCATTTTGACAGCTAAGGAATGAATTAAAATGCTTTGTTCACCAAATCCTTCAGGGCTTACTAATAAAATCCTGCTGGGAACATTACAAAGGTAATTTTGTGCAGTTTTAATTATATATTCACTGCTATGACTAGCAGAAATAATAAGATTTTTTCCCTTCTTAAAGATATACCTGGGCTCTATCACATTAGAGGAGAAGGTGTTGCATCTCTCATTTGTTCTGAGGAACATTAATGCCCGTATTTTAAAATACTCTTTAAGATACCTTCTGGCAATTAAAACTGATGGAAAAGGAATGAGTCTGGCAAGGTGACTCATTGTAAGATCAATGGAGATGAAATTCAGTCCAACTCAGAGCAGAATTCCTGTGCACATATGTATGAAGTAGCAAGTTTATCTAAGCTACAGAAAACATACACAGCCTTTCAGCCTTCAAAAAACCATGCTTTCAGACACCATGAACTCCTGCAGCTCTTAATTTATTAGTTTCATCATTAAGTAAAAAAAAAAAAAAAGGACCAATCCATCTTTCCTAATTTGTGAAAATGATTCCACTGTTGAGACCCATCAAATAATGAAAATGTGGGAGAAGACTAGTATGTTGTTGCGTTTTTGCTACTGCAGAATTTGTGGCTAAATTACTTCCTTTGCAAAGGGAATGGGAATCACTAGGTGATGCAGGAACATGGATTGTGTCACTATTTTACTTAAATACAGTTAATACATAATACTTATTCATTGAAGTGTTTACTAGAATCATATCTCATTTTGGGTTCTCTACTATATCTAGCTCTTTTGGAAATTATTTGGAGAAAATTGCCTCCATTCTCCAGGGCATGTCCTGAGAAACTACAACAAACTTCAAGGGATTAAAAAATTTTAACTTATTTTAATATTTTATTAAGAATCAGTAACATTAGAAAGATAGAAAGAATGGAGATCTCATGTTTGCCTTATGTGGATACTATGGCGCAGTTATGTCTGATCTCCAGGTCACATGGACTTGGGGAAATGATGGAGCAGTGGTGGCAATTCTCACATTCCCGTACCCCAAGCATAGATTCACCAGCTGTGACAATTTCTTTGCAGCCATCTTTTCCTTTTATTAATTTTTTTCTTTTGTTTTTTTTTTTTCAGACAGTAGACCTAAGCAAATGAGATCTATAGCATCCTGTCCCTAGGGTGTGGGATTTTTACAGTAAACTGATATAAACTATAAAAATTAATATGAAGAATTATATAGGATTTTTTTCTGGAGTGCACAGGTATCCTGGAAGTGAATGAGAAATTTTATTGTCCTATTCTTTGCATAAGCACAGAAGAAAACAGATTCTCTACCCCAAACAGCTAACTGAAAATGCAAGCAGACAACATCAAGCAGACACAGCAGATAATACAGATAACAGAAAACTTCTTCAAAACACATTTTGAATATTTAAGACAGTATGTGAGAATTCAGCGACCTTACTGGTTGCAATCACACACAAGAGTGTCAAAAGATGAACTTCTAGAAATTTTGCCTTTTTTGTTTAAGACATGTCCAGTTTCTCCTCCACTGTTGATCCTGTTCCCCCTTCAGACTGGTCTTACTCTTCTCATAAGGTGATTATTTGCATCAACATTCTCCTGTTAGATTTTCATTGTTAGTGGAAAATGGTTGATGATCTCTGTAAGTTGTAACTGACAAAACTTGGTTACATTATGTTTGCACCTGAAAGGGTATATACAAACCACATATGCCTCTAGTCTAGACTGTGTGGCAGATGCTGAAATCCAGCTACTTCACCTGAAACAATGAAAAGAGCATTATAAATGCACAATTCTACAGGGACTAGAAGGAGTGCATTGCAGGAGACAGTGGCCGTCCCAGGGCTTCCAAGTTTGCCAAGAGCTGCCTTTTTCTCTGCCATCTGGGCCTTACAGGATAGACCTTGTAGGAGCAGCCCTGCTTTGGCTTAACCAGAAGGATGTGTAATTCAGGGCTTAGTGTTATATGGCAGGAACCTCCACACTGTCACATATCATTTGTGATAATCACTGTCCAGCACAGTTTACCATAGGCATGTCTTAAAGCAGAGATCTTTCCGTTAGTGTTCTTTTTCTTCTCTGAGTCATAACTTCCTTTGCCAAATGAATTGAAGTTATTTTTTCATGTTTAAATATTATTTGAAGTGGTTAGAGTAAAGGTCAGATAGCCTGCCCTCAGAAGAGATTTCCATTTATTTTATAGTGATATATACCAGATCTGGCACCTTAGTCAACCATGTGTCAATGACTACCATTAGAGCCAAGTCACCAGAAAGAACAGATGATTATTGATTACTTTTGTTTCTGCTTACCAAAAACACAAAGTTGAAATATTTCAGTATCTTCTTTCTTCCACAAGCCTCTACATTACTTTTTCCAAGAACTTCATTGTGTAATCACTTCCATGATACTGCAGTTATCCTGGTGAACAACAGCTTAGAAATTAGACTACAGTATGGGAGAGAATCTTTTTTTTTTAATTGCACTGTGCATCATTGTAACTATCAAGCTGCTTTTGTCTTACTATTTTTTTCCTCTCTTTATTTGTTAGCTTCCTTTCCAACTTTTTTAGCAACCACAATTTGAAATGTTCCTAAATAAATGTTACAGCTATGTCACTGAAACAGCAGGATTTTTGAGAACAAGGAATATAGTTATAGAATTTAATACTTTACCTTCCATGTTGCAAGTCTACTAAGTTAGAATACCAGTGTTGTTAATGTTTCATCTACAAGTTACTCTAAAATGCACTAAAATTGATGTAATTGATGTGGGGGAGACAAAAAATTTAGATGTGTTAGCAACTGAGGCTGTTTAATATTTTTATCGATAATCTACATGGGGATTGAGTCAGTCAGTTGACAGCTGACACCAAGCTGGGTAGGAGTGTGGATCTCCTGGAGAACAGGAAGACTCTGCAGAGAGATCTAGGAAGGCTTGATCAATGGGCTGAAGACAATGGTATGAGGTTCAACAAGGCCAATTGCTGGTTCTTGCCCTTGGGTCACAGCAACCCCCAGCAGCGCTACAGGCTGGGGACAGAGTGGTTAAAAAGATGCCTGGTGGAAAAGGACATGGATGTGCTGGTTGGCAGCAGTTGAACATGAGACAGGGGTGTGCCCAGGTGGCCAAGAAGGCCAATGGCATCCTGGATTGGATTGGCATTAGTATAGCCAGCAGGACCAGGGAAGTGATTGTACCAATGTACTGGGCACTGTTAAGGCCACACCTCAAGTTCTGCATCCAGTTCTGGGCCCTTTGCTACAAGAAAGGCACTGATGTGCTGGAATGAGTCCAGAGAAGGGCAACAGAGCTGGGGAAGGATCTAGAGAATAAGGTAGGTGAGGAGAAATGAGGGAGCTGGGGATGTCCAGCCTGGAAAGAAAGGAGGCTTAGGGGAGACCTCATCACTCTCTGCATCTCCCTGAAAGGAGGTTGTAGCCACGTGGGAGTCAATCTCCTCTCCCAGGCAACCAGCAATAGGACAGGAGGCCTCAAGCTCCACCAGGGGAGGCTCAGGCTGGACATCAGAAAGGGTGTTTAAGCATTGGAATGGACTGTCCAGAGAGGTGATGGTGTTACCATAGCTGAAAGTGTTCAAGAAGCAGCTGGGCGTGGCACTTAGTGCTCTGGTCTAGTTGATGAGGTGGCAATCAATCAAAGGCTGGACTCAATGATCTTGGGAGGTCTTTTCCAACCTAAATGGTTCTATGATTCTATGCTCTCTGCAGCTACCTCTTCTATGGCAGCTAGTGACAGAACACCATCCTCCACATACCTCTGCTCTTGCCTTCAGTTAGTTCAACACTAATTACCTGGCCATCTGTCAAGAGAGAATGCCCTACACAGCATGTTTCAAACAAATTTCTCTAATAGAAAGAAAGAAGAGCCTTAAGTCGTGCTTGTACTTCATTATAACTCATAATAAGTGGAAATATGTTTTCATTTCTCAATATCACAGCAGAAACTGTAAAGATGATAACCTATAGAGCAGCACTCTTCATTTTCTTCTATCTAGATTTTGCATTGCTGCCTGAATACAGTCTTTGGGATGCCCAGAGCCAAAAAGCATACTTACAAATGTTTCTAAAATCACAAAACACAGACCCATGACTCATACTAAAAGCAAGAGCGAGTATGATATGTTAGACAAGTTGATTTGATCTTTTGGAAATGGTTTAGTATCTAAAATTTTGTATGCCATATATGAAGAAATAGTGTCAGCAGGATATTGAAAACCACAGAAAGCTCTGTAGGAAACATTAGGAAAGAACAGGGCAACTAAATGAATACCCATGGAAAATAGATGCTATAAAATTGGACCCCTGCTGTATCAACCTTTGTGGATGATATTGCCAATTTGGAGAACAGTAGCTTTCAGGGGTTTGGGTAACCAGAAGTTATATGGAATATTTCTTAAGTCTCTATTTTTGCATTGGAAACTACAACACTTTCAAGTATAATAGAAATAACTCTATCTTCCTTGTATCCAACAGAATTGTTGTCTCAAACTGCATTATCTATTTGGATTCACAGTAAAATTGTTGAAAGATGAAACAGTGCAGAAACCATCTGTCAGCTGAGACTGGAAATTAATTGACACAATTTTCTTAACATATTTTTACACTTACAGCTCATGCGATAAAACAGTGCATCTGTTGCATGGATTTCCTTAAAGAATAAAAATAAAAGGGTGTAAAAGTCACGTAAATATAAATATAAATAAAAATAAATATAAATAAGAATATAAAATATGTATAAAAATAAAAATAAATAAATATAAATATATAAATTTGAAATTAGTTGTAGGGCAAATATAACTCCTTAGTTTTAGTTCTTCAATTTCTTTATGTTCAACTTTCAACTTACAGTTCTAAATAACATTCCGTAATTGTTGAAAACTTAAACTTCACAAGCTTTTCTGGACTATTAAGCTGAAAGTTCAAAATTTAATATGCTGAAATCATAAGAAGTCCTTCAAAATTTTAGATAGTTTATCTTTCCAATGAAAATCTTTTTGCTAAGGAATTTTTGAAAATAGTAACTAGCAAAAGCTTGAAGTTGGAAAAGCCCCTTTGTACTTGTTAGTTTCAAGTTCGTCTAAAAAAATGAAAATGGGAACTCTTTAAACAGCAGTGTGAGAAGTTCATAATCTCCTGTCAAATGCTGGCTTCAAAAACAATTACAATTATCTAGAAGGATTTTTTTCCCCTATCTTTTATTTAGTAAGCCTGTTGACTAAATAATGTCATATCAGTCCTCTCTCTCCTAGGGACCTATAATTCTAGGATAAGCAGTCACTTTTGCAGGACGTTTCTTCTTGGTTTCAGAAATCTGTTGCAGCACTCTGATTGATTTGCACTCAAATGTTATTGTTCTAAAAAGCTATGAAACCCTGACTCTCAAAAGATACAGACAAAAGCAGTTTCCAAAGAATGCATACTTGACATAAGACAGCCCTGAACTTCAACATGAAGAGTAAAACAAGTATCATTTGCACAAAATATAAACAGCTAGGATACATTTAGCAGGGTCAGAAAACTTGGGTGCTATTCCATTTGGATTAATGACGTACAAGTAATGAGTTGCACTTAAAACAGCTATGTTGTCAAAACATTGCTCTTTTAATCCCTGATAAATTATGGGGTTTATGAAAGCAGATTTTTGCAGATAATTGAAGATTATTTAAACATATGTGGAAAGCAGATTAAGTGCAAATCTACTGCCACTAAAGTAAACTTTGTGTCTGTCATGAGTCTTTGTACTTCAACATTTCATAAATCCAGAGCTGGCTGTGTATATATTTTTACTATAATCTGCTTTTATTTTATGTCTAGACTTTTCACAGTAAAAATGCTGTACATAGACTCAGTCTTAAGGTCTTTTCAGTTCACCAGATCACAATGCATTAAGTTTTGAAACAAAACAAGTAACTTTCAGATTCAATGGCCTGTTTTCACCCCTCTCCACCTGTCTTAAGTGGGAAATACAGGAAGAGTTTTCCTTAAGGATGTTTACATAGGTCCTCTGTTAGCATGGTTGTGTCTTATTTAAAGGTGAGTAGTATTTCTTCTTAATTTTACAAAAAAAATAGTATAAACATCCTATTGCACCACTTCAATCCACCTCCAAGTTACAAGAATACATAAATTTCTAATAACTTGTTTAAAAATCCATGTATTATTTCCTTCTTTTATGATGGGTGAATTTCTTCTTGTAGTTTATTGATGAAGTTCCATGACTTGAGGTCAACTGCAATGAGCTCCATCTTTAGGCATTTAAAAAAAAAATCTAAATGTTTATGATGTTAAATAAAATTATATTAATAATTAAAGGAGCCCCTGGTGGTCTAGTGGTAAAGGCGCGGCGCTATCACCGCCGAGGCCCGGGTTCGATTCCCGGTCAGGGCCACTCCCAGGCAGGTGGGGCTCGTTAGCTCTTAAAGGCAACCCATCTACGTCCTGAGGACCTCGCTGCCACCGTCCAAGCTCGCTTGGCCCCGGTAGATGAACCTTAGGATTAAAGGGTGGGCTCAGTTCCGCGCACACTGTGTCTCACCTAAAAAATCCAATGCGCAGGCTGGAAGGTGTAAAGACCTTCCCCGGATCTTCGCTTGCGAAGACTGGCCATTATAATAATTAAAACTGTAATTTAATAGTAAGTGTTCTTTGTCTAGCTGTCCTTCTTCTGCATACCCTTCCACGGGCATACACAGCCTTTTTTCTCAGAAAGAACACTACAGAACTTATGTCTTGTACTTGGAGTAACAGCAGCTGACAGGTAGGTGCTTATAAGATTGGAAAGTTGTCCACCAAGCACACTCAGCAGAGCAGCTCCATTCCTGTTTGACCAGTGTCAGCCAGAACCATGGGCAGGAGTAAATCAAAAGAAGTGGATGTGGAGTCTGTAGTTAGTAAAGCAATAAAAGGCTGAAGAATGAAAGGATTGTGTACAGGGCCATTTTAAATTCAAACATAATAATTCATATAACATTTGAGGTTTTTTGCAAACCAACGCACACAGGGCAAGCTCTGCTGCTTGCGTTTCCTTGCCACTTCCCAGCTTTGCCTTTGCCAAAAGTTGTGTTAATGATTCTTTACTCTTTGCTGTCTGTACTTTCCTGATAATGCCAACAAAACAGACAAATCAACTTCCTAAATCTAATAAAATAAAATAAAATAAAATAAAATATCCCAAACATCATTATTCCAAAAGTTCCGAAATTAAGAAGTTCTCCTTAAGCAGTAAAATATGCTTTTCTTGGCATCTCTCCCTATCAACTTTGCAGGCTGCCAACTTCAGTGCTCGGTTTGTTGCCTTCATTGCCAGATCAGCATCTTATGAATCTACTCTATGCAAGTGAATAAGGACAGAATACATATGAAATTAAACAACCTTGTGTCTGATTCTGAACAGTGATGATAAAGCTGTGGGCAATATGAAGGGGGCAATTGGTAGACCTGATCATTTTGTAAATCAGAATACAGGATAAAGGATTTGTGTAGTTACTGCTGTATCTTTGACAGTACAGAATGTAGTCACTGTTCAATGACCTGGCTAAAAGATCTTCTCATTGTGGGTTGCAGACACAGTAACACGCAGATAAGGAAGTCAAAATAGTCCGTTTCGTTTCTACTGGGAGTTGGTTTTGTTTTCAAGGTAGGTTTAAGCACTGAGACACATTCTTGCCTTCAGATATACAAAGTTGTCTGTGCATTGAATACCCTCTTTTTTCACTTTGCAAGACTGTTTAGAATCCCTAGGTGGGGAAAAAATCTAGATCAGTGTAGCAACCACTATTATCTAAGCTGGTATAACATTCTCTAGGAATAAAAGGTGGATTGATTCACTAATTGGCAAAACTGCACTTTCAACCCTTAAATTTCCTTCATTTTGCTGCATTTTGCATCTGCTGCTCTCATCTTTGGGATACTGAGAGAGTAAGGGAAAGACCACAGCTGTGATCCATATTCTCCACAGAATAGTCTAAATAATTTATCATTATGTAGTGATACAGTTACACCCCATAAACTCCTCAGCTCTGGAAAAGTCTGCACATAACTTTGTTTATCAGAGAATTCCCCTTGCATTAACATTCATAAATCCAGTCTGCTTTTACCAAAATTGAGGGCATACTTAAAAAAAATACAGAGGTACTCACCTCAGGTAGTGTAAGTCAGACATCCTTCATTGTGCTTATACTGCATCTATTTAAATATTTAAACTAATTCTCTGACAAAGTCTTGCAAATTTTGATGAACCATTTTGAATAGTCTCCACTGCCTTGTGTGCAAATCATCACCTCCAGATTTTTCCAGTTTTCCAAAACCTGAGCAGTACCTAGTTTGATTGTCTATTAGAGCCTCCCAGCATTTGGAACATTTTCTAAGATTTAATTGAATCCCTTGTGCTTAACAACCATTCCTGAGTTCTTCTCAGCAGAACCATCCCAGGGTAGCTGCTTCCTCCAATGTAGTGGGGAATTGCAAACCTGCAGCAGTAGCTGAGCAGCTGATTCCCTGTGGCAAGAGGAGGCAGAGCAGTAGGAAGTGTTGGGCTGGACAATGAGGGGCCTGTGGGAAATTTTTTGGGAGATGCTTGAATTTTCTCTCCTCTTAAGCTCTTTTTTCCCCCTTGGGCTCCTACTCTTTTTACCATACTAGTACAGCCGACTTATTACCTTTCTTCTCCAGACACAAATAAGAATGTCACAATTTTCCAAATGCTTGCCTATTTCTACAGCACAAGAAGTAATGCAATTTCAGTGAGATTTCCATTGTGCTTCTTTTAAGTTATAAAATCTTCTTCCCCCTGGTCCTTCATTTTTGAGACAGGCAGGAAGGCCACAAAAACTGCAATTATAAAATATAATTACTGTAATGTGTGAAATTTTGAATATTGTGTCCACAGAAATGTTAGAATGTATTAATGGATTCTTTTATGGTTGGGGTGAATTTATTTGTTAAGTATCTAGATAAGCTTCTTGCAGTGAATGAAATGTGTGATGTAGAGGATCTACATCTAGAGGATGTAGGGGTAGGGTTGCAATGCATGCAAAGAACATAGGAAACCTGAAACACCTGAGTAGTCTGAGACTGCAGGATCAGAGAGTAGCAGTCTCTCCACAGTGGTGTTGCTCTCAGGTGTTACTCAAAGGCAACATCAAAAAGGATCTTCTCTGAGTAAAATAAAACTCATCTTAATTAGATGATTAAAAATTCACAGCAGGCTTGTTTGATACAACAGTGAAATTATGTCAATAGGCAAAGGGTGATTGCCCTAAAATAAACCATAAGTTTCTCTCTAATTCTTCTCTGTTAGTCAGTTCTAAGTTAGTTAGATTATCTATACCAACCAAAGCTTTCTAAGCCTGAAAAAATTTTATATTTTTTAGCAGAACATATTTGTAGTGTGCAGAAAAATTTTTTCCAATACATTTACTGAACTTATTTCTGCAAAATCATGTAGTTTAAGTAGACAGTTAATTTGAATTCTCAGGTGTTTACTAGCATGCCATTTTTTTCATTTTTGAAATGTATAATTCTATTTGCATGGTTTTGTCCTGTTTGGCTTTCAAATAGACTTTTACTAGATGACATGAAGTTCTTCATTGCTTAGATGGTCCTTTGGAATATTCAGGGGGTGGGGGGAGAATGGCATCGTGCTGCCAGTATGTGCTCTTAATGTATCTTCTAGGCACTTCAAAAACAATTACTTTGTTCCCAGCCCATGCATGATCCAATATGACAGGTAGAGAGGAAGGATAAAGCATCTGGGAGCAGGAGGAAAGATGAATAAGGTTATTCTTTCAGTGACAAGTACCTACATTCTGCCCTTCCTTGCCTCAGGTGCCTCTCATTAGAACTGCAGCACAGCCTTCCACAGCTCTCATCTTCTGTGCCTCACTCTGCAGTGAGTTCTTCACTCCTGTAAAGTTATTAACACTTTTCCTTGAGTCTCAGTATTACATTTAAACATTCACTCAACCATACACATACATTCAATCAATGAGTAGAGACAGCCACTCCACACACTTACAGCAAATTATTTTCTCTGTTGGTGGGGTTGCCACAAATGATTTTTCTTTGACTGACACATCTCCCACTTCTTATCTCCTGAATGTCCTCCTGCCACCCAAAGAAAAGGACTGGGTACAAGTCCCAGACATACACCCATGCTATTCTTTCTCCTCTCAGCTCTGTGCCAAATCCAGTTAATATCAGGTGGTCTGCTGACCATTTTTATCAGTGTCCTTAACCATGACACAAGTGCTCTGTGTACAGTAAACGGAAATTCTTTAAAAAATTGTGATCCTAAAGATAATAAGCTCAATTATCTCCTCTTCCCTTGTTTTCCCCTTTCTTCTTAGCCTTCCTTCACCTTCCCCCCTCTTTTCACAGGCTGACAGGAAGGACAGCTTTTGAGGGGACATATTTGCACAGCATTTTTCTGGCAAAGTCAGCAGCTGTGAGTCTAGTTCCTTTTTTTTTTTTTTTTTTAAATAAACCATATTTCATGCCAACAACATAACAAGAAGGTCAAATTCTTCAATTTTAAAAAGCGCAGCTATATGGCATAAAACTCAAATAATCATCAATACATCAGTACAGTGAGAGGTTGGTTCTCTGTAGTGTTTTGTCTCCTCTTTACTTGAGTTTATAACTTTCACCAGGGTGGAGAGACTTGGCTAACCAGGTTCCTGAGATTTTCTGAAAATAAACACGTAAAAAAAGTGAGTAATCAAAGATATAGTTGTGGCTAAGGCATTTCCAAAACTGGTACTACGTGGAACAAGAGATTTTACTTTCTAATAGAGAAACAGATGACAACTGCCTTACAGGTTCTTGGTTGGGGTATGTCTATGTAACAAACTGCAGTGCCAGGCCAGGTTCCTCCTGTTAGCCCTAAGGATGCCAACTGGAGGCTGGCAGCAGGCTAGTTGCATTAGTTGGGGTTTTGGGGGGCTAACAAGCTGGTCCCAGGAACAGGATCTACATTCCAAGGCAAGGCACTGCACAGGTGGGAGGCTGTTACTTCCAGACTCCCAGTGAGTTCATTCGGGATGCCATTGTGGGGCACTGCACCACACTACATTGACACACCTAAGTGGTTCTGCCATTTGGTCTTCTTATGCTTTGGAGGGAAAATAACACATAAAAGGGCAGACACCCAGTAAACAATGAACTATAATGTGCCAGCCACTCAACTGACCAGTCCCGTCCTGCACTCCACCTGCACTCTGTGACAGAGCCACAATTAAAAGAGCACACAGGCACCAGTTACCACAGAGCCACCAGTGTTTTAGACTTACAGCACACTGTAAGGATTTGGTTACATGTGTTTCTACTAACAGATTAATCCAGTGATTAAAAGTCATGCTTGAACCTGTACTGTCTTTTCTTCACCGAGAAGTAATTTATTTACAAACATTAAATAAGAATACATACATTCAAATATATTGAAGTAATTACAATTCTCTGATACTGTATAAAGAAAAAAAAAGAGGCCCAATCTTTCTTGCACTTACTCAAGTAGTGTAGACACATTAATCCTTTCATTCAGAGAAGAATGAAATGGGTAGACTGTAAAATTTTTAGGGAGCTATTCAACCAATAGGAAAAAAAACAATAGAAAAGGAGAGACTAAAAGGTCAAATACACTTGATAGAAAGCATTCATCAATGTGTGAGCTATGAAACACCTACTCTGTTATAAAAAATTATATTTTTGAAGAGTCATCAAATTTTGAATACCTTAATTTGAAAATTAAAATGACATGTTTTTACTTCATTTCTGTTCTTTATTAAATCAGCATTTTTTTCCTATGGGAATTACTAACTTTTAATCCATAACTTATAGCTGAAATACATATAAAATCAAAATTATAAGTCACCAGCAGTATACTGTGTGGACTTAAGGAGCATTTTTACTCATCTGACTCACATAGAGAAGTATCTTCCCACTGCGACAAATTCAAGTTTAAAATCTCACATTTCCAGCTCATCCGTTATGCTGTGATGGAGGAAAAAGGAAGACAGAGAAAAATCATTATACAGATATGGCTACATCTTGACTATCTCACAGAATTACAGAATATGCTGAGTTGGAAGAGACCCACAAGGATCATCGAGTCCAATTCCTGGCCCCGCACAGGACCATCCCCTGTAGTCACACCATGTGCCTGTGATTATCATATAAACACTTCTTGAACTCTGTCAGACTTGGTGCTGTGACCTGGGGAGCCAGTTCCAGCAACCAACCACCTCTGGGTGAAGAACCTTTTTCTAATATCCAACCTAAATCTCTCCTGACACAACTTCAGGCTATTCCCTGGGATCTTGTCACTGATCACCACAGAGGAGAGATCAGTGCCTGCCCCTCCTCTTCCCTTCATGAGGAAGTTGTAACTGAAGTGAGGTCTCCCCTCAGTCTTCTCTTCAATGCAGAACCCCAAACCATCAGTTTCACTGGAAGAAGTCATGAACCTATGCTAGCTTGGTTAAAATATGGTCTGAATTTGTAATAAAATAATAAGCCAGGCGAGCTTGTATTTCTTTTTATGAACATTTCAGAGATCTGGAGTTCATATCTAACTTTTATGCTGGTGTGAGGCTGTGTCATTCAAAAGGAACTAGGATTATGATACAGTCTAGATAAATGTCTTCCTGAAGTATGTTTCTGTGGGTTAGTCAATGTAAGTGATTTATAAAAATAAATTTGCTCAGTTAAAAGTGTTTGGGAACTCTAAGCTGGTATCTTTTGGCTGTGCTAAGAAAGCATCAAGCATGCTTTTCCATAACTTTGTCTTTACCCTTTTATTTGCATTACAGTCATGTCTATAAATGCTTCCAGGAAGCTGCTGTAGTCTAAATAAGATCTAGGGTTTCACCTTTATTATTTCTGCTGCTAATGCACCAAATTAAAAATGAAAACAAATAGACCTAAAGGATTTATGTGAGAGGTAGAAAACAATGCCAGCATTAAGTTACTTATCCCAAAACTGTGTTTCATTTTTAAACAGAGGCAGATAAAACCAAAAACATTACATGAGTACAATTCAGTGCCAGCTGGGGAGAAGAGTGCTATAAATCACAGCCAGGTGCTTTCTCACATCTGTTTCCAGTTCTGATCTGTCAATGTGAGAGACCTTCACTGGAGTCCAAAGGAATTTTGCCACCTCACTGTACTTGAGACTTGTTAGGAAGATGCCCACTGATGCTTCAGCCTATGACAACAAGAAATTCTACAAAAGATGTTGATAAATACAGCCCCATGTGTTGGTCTTCCATGTCATCATGCAGAATTATTTTTACAATGCATACACATGCACATTACTAAATACATTTTATTTTTTTTTCTCACTGCAAGCTTTACAAAAGATTTACATAAAATTCTGTGAATTATAGTTAATTTACAGATGGGTCTGATTCTTTTTAACAGCAAAGATGAAAAGAAGTATCAAGGACACCATTATTCCCTTTGCAACAGTCATGCAATTTTCAACCATAAGAAATATTTCATACCTTAACCTTTCATGTGCAACATGTTCCATTAGAAGAACAAGCTAATAGCATCTGATTCTCATTTAAATGAATCATCCAATTATGCCACAAACATCAAGGAGTAGAATGGGCTTATGGATAGTCTTGGCCATTGGATACAGTGTAAAAATATCTAAAATCTTAAGAACTATAAACAGAGATGAGAGATTTCTTATATGTTCAGAAGAGCATAGCACCACTCCCTTTATATGCAGCTATGAAGAGTCAGTCCATGTTCCAGTGTCTGAACTGGAAATGGCAACATTCTTTCCAAATACAGGTAAAGAGGATGGAAGGGAATCAACTATGCACTTTGTGACCTGTATCACACAATATGCTTTTTTATATTTTTACAGTAAATGTACACACAAACAAAGCAGAAGGAAGACTGAAAATTAACACAATTTAATTAACTACTAGCCCACAGGAAAACACAAGTCTTTCACAGCTAAGGACTTCAGAAGTGTAGATCTGTAGTCCACAAAGAAGCACAGCTCATATTAAAGAAAATGAGTGCAGTGTAAGAATCGAAGGACTGGAACATAAAAAGGAAGAACAAACAAACAAAAAACCACCACAATTTCATGCCATTTTGAACACGTAGAGTAGAATCTTACTGCTACTATTTGAGGCTGACAAAGAGCAAGGGGCAAATGCAAGATCCCACAGCTGAGCACAAAACAGATCGAAAGTATTGCACCAATTGTGCATCAAACACCCATCCAGTTTAGATTTCTGTGCTTCCATCTACTCAGAACATGTGGGGATGGCACCTGGATAATCATTGCATTCCTAACCTGGCAGCAAAGGAAGGGCAAATTCCCTATGATTGACTGACACTTAGCCATGTCCGGGAGCCTAATTTCATTACTATCCATATGTTCCTTACGAGAGAAAGGAAGAAAAGCAAAAATTTGATTCTCGCTGCAAATGACACATGATTCCTGCATTTAGCACTCCAGTTTAGCAATCTTTGCATCTACAATTTTATTAAGAAAGAACAACTGTAAATGGTAATCTTGTTTTACCATTTTAAGTGACATGTAGTTTGTGTGGGCGCTTGTAGCTCTGCATACTTGTATGCAAACAAATGGAAGAAAAGACTGAATACCTGCCAAACCAAAAAGGAAATAAACAGCAGGGAATTAAATGGGGCTTTCAGACTTCCAAGAAACAATTACAAGGAAGAAAAAGTAAAACCCAAAAGCACAAGAAAGCACTTAGTAACTCATGCTCCTTGAGACCTGGATCATGTTAAAGGATCTGTTCAGGTGTATCCAACCTTACTGTATTATTGTAAATTCATAGATTTTTAAGGCCAGGAGGGATCATTAGTTATGATCATCCATTTTCATCTAACACAGGCTATAAAGAATTTCTGTCAATGAAGCCTGAATAAAACCTGACACTTAATGAAGCAGGATAACATCTTCTAGGGCACTGCCAATTTCCACATAAAACCTTTTGTCCTGCTTCTTCCTGGGAAAACTATGCCAGCTGTGTATACGCTTGTGCACATTGTAACTATATGCATCACAGGACTGTCAGGGAAATTCTCTCCCACGCAGAGTACCTGAACAGAAACATGAAGCAGTGATGAGGGTCTCTTCAGTAGCATAAATTTTATCTAGTTCCAGTGCATATTCACATTAAAAACAGAAATCCACAGGGAAGTCAGCAATGACTTTCATTAGTCTTTGCAGGGTTTTATTGACATACAAGGGCAAGAAATCAAAACAACAACAACAACAAAAACCAACCAAACAAACAAACCCACTTAACATGAAATAACAGAAGAAACTAATGCTCTAAGTCATGGATAGGTAGAGCCAGCAAATGAAAACCACTGTGTAACAAGCAACTGAGCTGAGACATAATTTGATGCTTTTGTTGCCGGGTCTGATATTCTCCTAAGCACAGCCCTTTTCCCTTGCATGTCCTTTCTGTGTTTTCTTTTCTAGGTTCTCACCAAATTAGAAACCATTTGCTTGTCCACCAGCCTCCTTTTTCATCAACAGAAGAGCCAAGAGGGGATTACCACACTATTGCTGGTCCAGCTTGAGTTTTTTGCCTAGGTACAATAAATGATTTTATTATAATACCACAAATCATTGGTGAACTAGCATCCAGAGATGTGGGAAATTTTATTTAGCTTGAATAAACAACAAGCCTCAACATTTTGTTTCTTTGTTTCCATACCAAACTCCTTCTTTCTTGGCAACAGAACCCTCCTTAAATCTCCTTTAATTCAGAGAATAACAATCATGGCTATAATCCTCAAACCTATAATTCAGATGTAATATATAGCAGCTATAGGATAGCTCAGGGTAGACTGATGAAATGGCCAATAGACAAAACGTGACATTTACTCATAAGCAGGGACAGAATAAAGAAAAATTATCTTAACTACTGAGTCCTGCTTTCTTCCTGACCAAGCAGTAACGGGTATCAGTCAGGGAAAAGTGTACAATAATTCCTCTGAGAGTCTGCATAGCAGTTGTTTCAGTAATTTGCATTTTACCTCAAAATCCCACAGAGAGGTCTACCTCACAATGACAGTAAGCACTCTGACTTTCTGTTCAAGGAAAAGTACTTCACCTGGGAATACCAACCCCTACATAAATAGGTTTTGTATACATGTAATATAGGCCAAATTTCTGTCTCCTATCTGAGAACAGATTTTATCCTGCTGTGACTAGAGGTAAAAAATGAGAGAGCAAAAAGAAAGAAAAAGTGACAAGAAGCCATAATAATTTTCCCCTAAACTATGAAGGTTGTTCTTTCACCTTTGCAAATAGGTTGCATTTTTGTTAGCCTACTGTTACTACTCTGTGCTCTGCGTGTATCACATCAGGATTTTAAATATCCAGTACTGTATTTTTGAAATGTTTTGAATTACATGAATATTTTCACTGAAAAGCATGTCTGAAAACTGAGCTACTTCTGAAACTCAGCATGCAAAGACTTTAAAAAACATTTATTCTTAAAGTAAAATAAAAAAGAAAAAGAAAGTAGAAAAAGAAACTGTAAGCATCTAAACCCCAAATGCTTCTGTTCCATTTTATCATGTATTTCATTATTGATTATTTTCTTTCTGTCAGTGTTGCCTTAAAGTTTTTCTCTGGTTATTCCTAGAAAAGACCTATCTTAATTTCCAGACACAAAGGCACATCAGGACTATACTCAGTTCAGAGCTAGTGAAACTTTGAATATAAAAATACAAACTCTCAAGTCTCTTTAAGCTCTTAATATTAGACTGAAGGTAAGTTTAATAAAGAGAAATTGCAAACAGGTAAATTACTGCTTGTCTTTCTCATTAGGGTGTGGTGAAAATTAATTCCTACGCAGAAAGCACTTTGAGATCTTTGCAGGAAAGGCATTATTTTGGTTACCAGCAAACTAGTATTATTAAGTGTTATTAAAATAAATTGGAGGCAGAGAACATCATGAATGTTTCCCTGTAGGTTAAATCTGAGAACTGGTCTCTGTTGCCTTGTAGCTCAAGTTTAACCTTTGGAGCACCGACATCATATGCATCTCATTTACACTGCAGAGATAAGGCTCCCCTGGGCCTTCCAACATCCCAGCCATGGCCTAAACACCTAGTTGACAGCCAAAATATTGCAGTTGCCAAGGAGCTTTGTAAGTCAATTTTGGACTACAAAAGGAAGCAATCATAATTTTGACATTTAAATTTCTTTTGCTTTAAGAATACACGATTGTGAATACACAGCCATGTGGATCAAATGCAAAATCCTCATAGTCTTAAAAGCCCATAACTTTATATTATGACCCTCATATCAGGGTCTACCCATACATAAAGTAGAATACTTTGAACTTATGCTTGAAAGGAATGAATAGAAGATAGCAGAATTATCCGTTTTCTCTCTGATTCTTGCTGTTGGTTTTCATGCTTTAAGAGGCTAACTAAGGCTATTAAAGTGCCAGCCCTGGAGACCCTGTGTAACAACAAAATAAGTATATCACAAAGCAGTATATTGCTAAATCATCTGTAGTGCCCACATGCAGAGGTCTGACAGGATTGTACTGTTCATGAATTTGTTGTTTCAAAAATCAGGCCATATCTGGACACAGGTAATCATATCAGTTTAAGTCACATTCATTCAGAGCCCTGATGTCCATCTGGATCTTGAACTTTTGGGACTTAGGCTTATAAATACAAAGCAGTGGTCATAAAACCTGCTTAGAAAGGTTTTATCTGAGAATGGCAGCCGAAACAAGAATATAACTGACAAGAGACAAGACACTTCAGCTATTAACTCTGACATTTTTTGGTTTTGATTAAGATGTCAAAAATAGAGAGAAATATTTAGTTTATAAAATCATTACTATTGGCATATAAAATTTTTAAAGCTTTAAAATATGTAAAGTGGCCAATAAAATAAAATTCATTTTGTATTGTTCTCATAAGGGTTATTTAGAAAGGTACCTTGGCATAGACAAAACTGTGTATCCTCTTGAGAACACCTGTGAACTGTTGAGTTTAATTGGAGAACAGCTGGTGCTGATTGTAGGTTTTCTTGCTGTATCTCATTACTGGTTTCCCCTTTGCTCTTTCCTGATTCAGTGCTGCTGGTGTGCAGTGCTTAAAGAACCCTAGCAGAAATAAAGACTGTCAAAGAAAATTATTGAAATAATTTCTGTGTTCATCTGTGTGCTGCTGAGCTTTCTCAGACTTCTGCAGACATGTGAAATATGTGGATGGTGGTCTGAGGATATCACATATTGACTGTCAATCCTCACAATATCTTCCAATCTCCATCTAGGCATCACGTTTTTCTGCAGAGATTAGGAAAAGTTGTTATTTAAAGCTATTTATGGGCTAAAAAGGCCAGGGAAGAAAAAAAAAAAAAAAAGCACCCTTAATAACCTTGTCATTTTGCAGTGGAATATATTGCTTGTTCTCACCTCAATAAAATTATGAAGAAGTAATCATGTATGTCCTACTGTATTATTGTGCTAAGCAGTCTCAGGGCAAAGTCATTGATCCTGAGAGCCAAACTGCCATCTTTTGCAATGTTTGGGAGAATTAGGAGTTCAGAGAGAAGACATTTTGAGTGCTGACCTTGACAAAAGGGGAGAACCTCGGGAATGCACAATGTACAAAAGTAGATGGCAGATGAAAAATTATGTTTTCTGGAAAAGAGAAGTACAAGAAGGTAAAATAAGATAAAAGAAAAAGGCCTTTGTAGTGAAATTATCGGCCAGATGTCTATTTCAAAATGAGAACCTAATTCTGAGAAAGTCTGAAATTGATAATCAAAAACATTAAAATATTTTTAGAAGTTGTTATGACTTGAGTGAGATCAGAACTAGACTGAGACTACAATCTTTTGAAAAATGGAAATTCCCACATCTTTTCCTGATACATAAATTCTTCCACAGAGAGAAACCAGGATTAAAATTAGCCCTTCAGCTTGTGCTGTTTAAAAAAGATCCCAAGTCATCAGATACAGTGCTCTGAAATAACTGTTAAGTGAGCATTCACTTTAGCTTGAGAAGATAGTAAGTTTAAACATAGGTCACTGATGACAATTTTAATAACACAGATATTCAATTGATATTTATAAACTAGATTACTTTCAATTTGTGTAGCACTACAACATATAATGAATTGATATTATCAACATACAATTTACAATAATCTGCCACATTATAACCACATGAAACCATTAAATACTTTGTCTTTCTAATAGTGTTTTGATTTCCAATGCCTTTAACATGAAGCTCCTTTCTCATTTTCATGTCTTTAAGATGAGGACAAAAAAAAAAGCAATGAAGAAGATCGTAATGTTGCATGCAGCAAGTTTTAATAACATAAATATGGCATTTGGATAAAATACTTTATTTGGGGATAAAATACTTTATTTACATATATAAAGTTGAAAGTTTATCAATAACTTAAGTGACATGACTAAATCACTGCACACTAATTTGCTGTAATGTCTTCTAAAACAGTATAGGACAGATGTATATTTTGACTTATTTTATCTTTGCATAGGAATAGAACTATTAAATATATAAATATGCTCAGAAACACACCTCTGAGAGTACTAGGCATTTATGAATATTTATAATACTGAAATGTGATGAGTTAAGGAGTTTTGTTAATTTGTGTTACCACTGATAATTTTAGATTTACCTATTAGTGTTCTTATAAATCTCATTAGTAGTGGTTCCCTTAGCAATGTGCTTTTACTATTTCTGCAGTTGGAGCAACAGAAAAAATTTAGGTGTTCTGAGACACATTACACAGGTAGCGTCCCTGCATCTAGGATGATATATTTACTGTGGTATTGTCATTTTTCTCTCTATTAATACAGTACTAGCATTGTTATTACCGTCAGAATTTCTGCATACACAGAATCCCTAACAATGAAGAAAGAATTTCTTTACTGGTCCTGGTTAAGATAAGAAAAATATTTGCAATTTGAAACATGTTCTTACCTAAAGACAGTAAGACATTCTTTTTGTTGAATCAGATAAACGCTAATATCAATTTTACTGTCACTTTTATGATTCTGGTCAACTGCAAAATTTATAGCCAATATAGACTATAATATCTTGTTACTAAAATTTAGTTTGCCTACTGGGCTACTGAAGCAATCACCTCAGCACGAGGTGGCAGCTAGGTTCTGTGTTTGGAACACAGATCACCTCCCTGCTTGTAAAGTAGCTGTTCCCAAAAGGAACTGTGTACATATCCATCCCATCTCTGTCAGACCCACCCATCCTTTTGAGTCAGCTGCAGTGACAGACCCACAACATCTCTCTGCTCTGCTAATGGTTTCCTTACAAGAGAAACCATGACAGGTCGGTTCTCAAGGAGCCATAGGGTTCTGTTTAAGATGAAGATAAATACAACATTCGCCAAGACTATGAAATTATCTCTTTTTAAACAACAGGTAAATAATTCTGGGACTGCAGTTTTTAAAAACATCTAGATAAACTTCCTGAAATTCACCACAGTAAAATTAATATATCTTTCCTAAGCTTGGTTGCAAATAAGAGACATTGCCCTAAGCAGTTTACAGTAATATCAAACAAAATCAGGTTATGGCAAGACAGCTCGGTTTCATCATATATTTACGTGCATCTTACAGTTGCAATTTATATCAGAACCAAAGACATATTACTAAAGGCTATAGATTTTTACATCAAAGGCTCGATTCTTGGCAGAAACAACTACCCATTTAGAGGAATCATGCAACAAATGCAGAAATACTAGTTAGTTATGTTCAGAGAAAGAAAGTAGGTTAATAACAGTACCTTGCTCTTCCAAGGCAAATCACACCATTTTTAGCCACTCAGACAGTGTGGCTTGAGAGGTTTTCTTTAGGTAGCTATGAGCCTGATGACTGATTTTAATGTGAGATTCATGTAACATATGTACACACACAGAATCACAGAGTGTTTGAGGTTGGAAGGGTCCTCTGGAAGTCATCTGGTCCAAACCCCTAGCTCAAGTAGGGTCAGCTAGAGTCAGACGTCTGGGATCATGTCCAGACAGTCCTTGAACATTTCCAAGGATGGCAAATCCACCACCTCCCTGGACAACCTGTGCAAGTGCTCAGTCACTCTCCCAGGGTAAGAGTTACCTGATAGTCAGAGGGAATCTTCTGTGTTTCAGCATGTGCCCATCACCTCTGGTCCTGTCTCTGCACACCACTGGAAAGAGCCTGGCTCTGTCCTCTTTGCACCCTCCCTTCACGTGTTTATATATGTTGATGAGCTCCCCCCTGAGCCTTCTCTTCTCCAGGCTGAACAATCTCTACTCTCTCAGCCTTCCCTCATAGGAGAGATCTTCCAGTACTTTAATCACCTTCTTGATCCTTCACTGGGCTTTATTCAGTATTTCCATGTCTCCCTTGGACTGGAGAGTCCATAACCAGACACGGTTCTGTCCAGTGTAGCCTCACCAGGTCTGAGCAGAGAGGAAGGGTTACCTCCCTTAGCCTGCTGCCAATGCTTTACTTAATGCAGTCCAGAATACCACTAGCCTTCTTTATTGTAAGCAAATATTCTTGACTCATGTTCCACTTGGTGTCCACCAGAACCCCCAAGCCCTTTTCTGCAAAGCTGCTTTTCAGCTGGAGCAACTCACTGTATTCATAATAAGAAATAAATAAAAAAAAATTTACTATAGAAGCCAATAACTATTACCTATAATCATTGCTCTGTATTCACATACAATGAAATCTAAAAGCTATATTTAAATTTATGAATTCAAGAAAACATACACATGTGTATAAAATTAAATCTGGCTCAGCTAGGCACACATTTGTTCCAGGAAAAGTCTGTCCAGAAAGAATGAAAGCTTGTCCCTGTGATGATGAAATAGATCAATTTTGTGGCACAAAATTGTGCCATCATTTTGTAGCTATCTTCTTGCCTTAGGAATCTTCAGTCTTTTAGACTAGTCCAGGTGAATGGGGTTTACAGATGTCTGAAAGCTGAATCATCTCTTCCTGACAGAAGGAAATGCCATGAGGAGAAGTGACCACTGAGCAAGCAAAGATAAGGACCTGAGATATGAGTGTTTCTTATGCCCACACACCAACAAGCAGAAAGTTACATGTACAGGAGTTCAGGAACCTGTTGGGTTGGATGGGAGGATGCCCATATTTTTGAAGATGTCAACAGACATCTGCAGAGGCAGGGTACATGGCCTAGCAGAGGCATATACTGAGGGCGTGATTCTGTGCAAACTACATGATATCATGTCCACACTCATCAGTCCTGCTGCAGAGCAGATTTAGTTAACGTTAGTGTAGTGCCACCCTGATGGAGGTCTGCATTGCTTTTGGATGCAGTCCTAATTCAAGCATGTTATCTTGGATGTGATTGGACCCGGCTCCACAGTGAAATACAAATATGTTCCAAGCATCTACAGATGCTTAGTAACTAAGTCTAGCAGATTTTGACTCAGGTATGATCAGTAGCTCAACTACCTTCTGTCTGAGAGATGACAGCTGAATGGTATCTCTAAATCAGCAACCAAAGCCAACATTTTGGAATAATTAAAAAAAGACTACAGTAAGACAAGATGATGATACCAACAGTGCTCATCTTACAGTTTACAATGCTCATGCCACTGTTACTGTGGCAGTAATACAGAAATTTGACAGAACAGTGAAAAATTATGAAGCATCCAAAAATGAAAGGTGCCATTGATCAGTCTCCATTGATAAAGATATAAATTGTAGTTTCTCAAGTAGTTAATCTGTTATTGCCAATCACTCCTTTGATTACCTGGGTGATTCGGGTGTTTAACATTGGAACTGAAAGCAAGGGAAAAATCACTGTGGATTTATACACAATTTCCTACTTAGAGTCTCATAAAATTGTCCATGCCAACTGTTAAAACAGCTCGTAACAAATTATCACTAAATTCAAAGTAAACCACAACAGGTATGTAATTCTCTTTCTAGTCTCCACAGGCAGCTGGGGACACAGTCATGATGTTTTCTCTTCTCTCCCTTTCTATTCCTTATTTTTGCTTTCTCCTTTTGCTTTTGTCTTTTCTTCCTGGGTAGAAGAAAAGACATTATTTCCTCTGATAATGAATCCAAACCACTTGTCTTGGTGCCAAGGAAGCCCTGTCTCTAATTCCCACAAGCTTCACCCTTGAGTCTGACGAGCTCATGGTTTCTGAACAACCATGGTTGCCAAAGGATGTCACTAATGCAGGGAGAGGGGTCCTCTCAGGGAAATCTTGACTCGTGCTCATAAGTTGTCTTGAAGATTAATAATGGAACCTTGAATTTGATCCAATATATTTATGATTTCATAATAAATTTATTAAATACATTAGTTCATTAATTTTGCATTTTCTTTCACCCAGAATGTGAAAATGGGGCTATAGAACTGAGAAAGAAGAAACCAAGTAACTGTCACTGAGTATGTTTAACTCATTGGAGCTTTATAACTTAATTTCTACATTTTTTTTCAGACCGGTGAACAGTTGTTCAGCAGTTTTTAGTTCATTGATTATTTTTATACAGACAAACAGGAAGAAGCTAGGGGGTTTTTTTCTCCCTATTTCCCATCTGAGGGAACTGACAGGCAAGTCTTTCCATAGGAACTGGATTTATGTAGTACTCTACTCCAGCTGTTTGTCCTGCTCCTCTGCTGGAGTTACCATAATCAGATATGAACTAAACTCTAAGCAGCTGTGGCTTACAGCTCAGCATATCAAGTTAGGCTGTAGTTGAAAGTGGTCTAGACTAACACACAAGACTCCAAGTGCCAGCTGAGGCACTTGGCACAGATTCACTCCTACTGCCAATACCCTGAGTCAGACACGGTGAGGCACAACAAACTCACTGCATATAAACCCCAGACTCTTCACATGCGTGTTGAAAGAAGGTTAACTTTTAGCTCAGAGATGGCTGATCTTTCTATATAGATTGTCTTCTTTCTCTAAAAAGCAGGACATTTTGTGGACCAACTTCATACACTCCCTAGCCTCCAACAACTGTAAAGATTTTCATTACCTAAAATATTGCTAGTGTACATTTTAAAATACTGATATCTTGAATATTAGAGGCATTCTTATCTTACTTGATCATGTAAGGTCCAGATTCTGAGCACTCAGTTGCTTCTGCCAAGCAGGTCCTGTGACTCATTGTTCAACCACTGCTACAATTTTTTATCATTTGTCTGACCAATATGGACGTTAAAAACTGTTGTTCTATCACTTTTTTGTAAAATAAAAGAAGCAATTACACTTGGGAAAATGTGTTTCCAACTTATGTTTTCCTTATTTATTTTACCACTCTACTACACATTATTTTCCTCCTGCTGTCTCAGCCCACAACAGAACTGTGCAGCTGCTCTTCCATGTGTTCTTCTACCTGAGCTCCTAACACATCATTTCCAAATAATGGATAAAAATATTTGAAAATTCCTTCCATGTTTCCATTTGAAAACATATCTTTTCTAGTCCACAGTGGAAAGACCTCTTCGCTTTCACTGACAGCTGTACACAGCCCAGCAGCTAGGACAGTAACAAGAGACCATCCACTCCCTGGATGGGAGAAACAGTAATGTGTAGGATCATTAAATTGCCTTATTGTCAGCCTGGCAAGAAGCAGGAAGCTCTCCAGGACAATGCTGAAGCAGGAAATCTGTGAGACATAATGGGTTTTGCTGACTCGCTTGCTGGTACCAGTTCCTTCATGACTTCTTTAATTTGGTCTTTTCCTGTTCCTTTCTGTGGGGCTGTCGGCACTGATGCTCCTTGCCCATTTGCCAGCTTTGATGTTTTTAGGGTGTGCAAAGACAGTGTGTCAGCAACGCCAAAAGCACAGTAATAATAAATTCCATCTGATTATAATTCAGCAAGAGCTTGTACCAGCTTGACTGTCCTTTACCTTAAGGCTATCTGACAACATCATAAGGCCAAATTCAGAAAGAACATGTAGAGGAGCTTTAGTTCAAAGGCTTTGAGACTGGGCTGATTAATTTTCCTGGAATGTCAGGGCAGTCTCCTGTTCCTCAGCCCATGCAGGGACAAGCTCAAGTAGAACAAGTGACCATATTCTCATTCCACTCCTTCAAAAACATGAGTGGGGGAGGCAAAGACAGATGAAAGTATGTGGATGATGAGAGTGTGTGGTGTTAGGCTGGAAGGACAGCAGAGAGTTATGAATGTACACTATACTGGCTTTACCAGCTTCATGATATCTGGCAACATGAATGCTCTTAGTGCCATATTACTCTTCTTTAAGGCTTGTCTGCAGTGGAAGACCGCTTTAAGGTTGGCAGAACTTAGTGAGAGTTAAAGTCAGAGAAAATCCTAAGAAAGTTGCTCTGCTGAACACCCAAAAGGAGGAATCCAGAGCCTAGATGGATTCTGGGGCTGAACTGTGGATTATTTTGCCTTCCCATTAAAGCGCTGCAGGGGTTTATTTATATAGATAATTTCTTAGTTCACTCAACCACCTTTTTATTTGGTTATTGCTGTTGTTGTTTTACAAAATATATAATTTTCTTATAACTTCTCCTACTTCTTAAGGTCGGTCATAAAAAATTGCTTACATATAACCCCTGAACTTGAATTTATAGTATCTGTCCTCCAGCTACCCTGTTATGGATTGACAGCCATGCTGCTTATGTCCAATACACCCCACAGAAATATCTAATGGACTCAGAAGATCGTTTAATGAAAGGAAAAGGAAGGACTCCCTGCCAGTTTCATGCAGATCAATACAGCAATGTAGGAAGCATTGATCAAAAGTGGACAGTTTAGTATAATATTTTATAAGACTGAAACTGAGATTTAGTTTACAGAAAAGGAAAAAAAGCATATCAATAGGTTTTAGACTTCCAGATTGATAGAGAGAAATATCGACAGTGGTGGAAACCTGGCAAGAGGAAGATGACACCGGAGTCCTCAGGCAAATTCCTTATGCAAAACATCTGGCTCCAGCCCAAAGATAATACCAGGTGTTTATTCAGGAATGGTACAACAGCAAGAGAAACAAGAGGCATGTCAGAACGGAAGTTCTTGGAAAAACTGATGTTGGAAACTTCATCCAGAGGTTGAGGAAAAGCCAGGACAGGAGGACAGAGCAGTACTGAGAGGGTACCCACCAAACAAGGTACACAAGGAACCACGGAGAGGGTACAGGCTCTCAGTTTTCATGGTGAGGATAGCCTGGATGTAGGATAGCTATCTTGCAAACTGAGAAGCTCAGGAAGGGAGAATAGTAAATCCTGTCCATAAAAAAAAAAAAAAATAGAAAAAAAAAGAAAAAAAAGAAAAAAAAGAAAAAAAGAAAAAAAGAAAAAAGAAAAAAAGAAAAAAAAAAGAAAGAAAAAAGAAAAAAAAAGAAAAAGGAAAAAAGGAAAAAAGAAAAAAAGAAAAAAAGAAAAAAAGAAAAAAAGAAAAAAAGAAAAAGGAAAAAAAAGAAAAAAGAAAAAAAAGAAAGAAAAAAAAAAGAAAAAAGAAAAAAGGATGGTTAGAGCTGGGAATTGTGGTTGCAGAACACTCACAGCAGATTCTACCACTTCCAAATAAACCTCTAATGAGATTAAAGTGAGAGTTGGTCTTCCCCACTCTACCAGCATCTTCACGTGGCAATCCTCCCTTATCATCTGTGCCGTATAAGTGATTCTGCTTTTTCTTGCTCTTCTCCTTAAATTGCACACAAAATAGACTCGACACCACCTATAGTTAATATAAATTGTAATAGTGTTCCTTTAAAAAAGCTCTAACTCTGCAGAATATTGAAACTGTGACAGATGTGTTATGTTTAGATACAATAGTTAGATAAATAGTTACATGATTCAACCAAGATTACACAGAAAAAAAGAGGGTAGAAAAAAGGATGAAATATGGAGTTGTTTTTACTAGTAACATAACTAGTGACCTGACAATTCCTCCTCCCTGTGCCAGTAAACCACAGAGGAATGGACCCCTTTCCAGCAAAGACAGCCCAAGAAATAGCATCAGGTGGGAGAAGAACAAAATGGAAGGGATTGGATTAGATGATCTCCAGAAGTCCCTTCCAACCCTACCTATTCTGTAATTCTGTAAAAATAGAATGGAATAGTCACAATAAATCCACTGAGCATAGTTGCTGAATTCTACTGCCTTCCTCAAAACTTTTCAAATACTGTTGCTCTTGAAAAGTAAGCACTGGTACCCCTTCAGGATCCAAATTCACAGAGGTAATGTCAGCATCATCCTCCTCCCCTCCACTAATCATAAGATGTTGCAAACATAGGACAGGTAGGAGTGACTGAACCTGTATGGCACAAAAAAACTACCACAAAGTAATGGCTAGTAAAATCTTCTCTAACAATCACAGAAGGGGGTCTGAGGAGAAGTTAGTTATTAAGTTGAGATTTGAGATCAAAATATACAGGACAACTCTTTGGAAGGAAATTTCATTTTGTAAGTTGCTGTCTTGTAGCAATAATCAAAATTACAGGACTGCTGAGAGTTACTCATTTCCTGCAGCCTACCTAATTTGTGATTGCGGTAGCAATACATTTCTAGAACTACAGTGAAGCATTAGCTAGGGGTTATTTTCCCATTAATTTAGTCAAAGCAGAGAAGCAGGGATTTCAAGCCCTGGTTTTTTTATGTCTAAACACACATCTTTATTCAGTAACCAAAATTGGACCCCTCTGCCCTATGCAATTACATTCCCCAGATTCAAAATGGGTGTTTGTGCTTATCCTGTTGATTAATGGCATTCACATTTAAACGGTCACAACCAGCTTTTGAAGTCATTAACACCCCATTAAGATAAATGGGGTAACTTCACACCTTTTGTTTCAGTCTCCCGACTGTGGAACCAGCAAAACCGCAGCATATTGATTTACAGAGTAAAGACTACCTCCATAGTCACTGAACGATAAATTATGGAGATTTAAATACAGGATTATGCTTCAATATTTGATTAATAACTCTGGATAATCAACTATCCTGAAATTTCAACACCTGGAGAGACATTGTCACCTTAGTAATGGGGTAATGACATTTAAATCACTAACGAGTCTAGCACAGTTTGCACCATGATGCAAATAACTGTCAGCATGAAGTTTCCATTTAACATCTTCTAAGAGAAAATAAATAAGTATTTGCAGCATCTAACTTCTCTGTAGAGAAAACATTTCCCCGGGTTTGAGTATCTGCTGACTCTGATATTTATTCTTATACATAAAACAATAATGTAATCTCTATTGTATCTCTCTATTTAGATTGCCGCACTGATTCACGAAATCTACTTAGAATTAAGAGGGGGAGGGGTGGGGGAGTGTTCTTCAAAATGAGCAATTGTAAATAGAACTGTATTGTAGCTACAATAGTGTGCACTGTCCTGGCTTAGCTACATTAGTCTTACTCAGCAGAAATGTCATTTACATGGGCTTTTGGAATAGTCTTCCTACACGAGTCCAATTCTGGGGTTTCTGCAGTAGCAAGGAAGCTAAGTTATATACCAGACAAAAGCCAATACTCCTTGACCTGATAAGCTGTGGATGTTCTGCCATGATCACATTTAAACCAGAGTGCACAAAAAAGCAAACAAGGTACAAAACAGGAAAAAGCAGGCCACTCAAATTCTAGCTTTGAGCCCTCCATGGTTCATGAATTTCCTGATAGGAAAAGGTGCATTATCATTATTATAGAAACTGAAAATAATTTTCATTAATTTCTACAACACTATCTTTTCTTTTTTGCCTCTAGAAAGTAGGAGGTAGATATTCTACATCACCATGAGAAGCTACCAGATGGTTTATAATAGATCATAGAGATCAATGATTTTTCAGTTCCCTGCTCCAGGTTGGAATCAGGTAGTGAATTGGGACTGTTGATATAGGAAAGAACTGTTCAGATTGAGTTATGGCAACATATTACAAGGTATCTAATTAATATGTTTAATATTACTGAGGGACAGTTAGGCATTGTTATTGCTATTCTGGAGAGACATAAAGAGGAGCAGACACGCAGTGATTTGTCCAGGGTACCTAACAAGTCAGTGGTGAAACTGTAATCAGGACTTGAAAACTCCTATCTGCCTGCTGCCAAGACTAAACAGCTTAATGAACAGCACTCTGCACTGGTTTGCTTTTATAAGGCTGTTCCTTTTTCCAGATCCCTTGTGCTGGTGTTTTCTCTTTGCCACAGTAGAGGGAAAAACACATTAGTGTTATCATTGAGCACTAAAAATGCAATGGACAAGCCAGTTCCAAGAAATCTTAATTTTACTTTCAATAAGAAGAAATTATACCTATTATACAGTGCCGAATGCAGAGAGGTGGCTCTAATTTCCTCATCAGTGATCAGGTAACCTTGCTTAGGCAAAATATCTGACCTTCAGACCAGCTGGTAATCTGCCTGGCAGTTGGAAATTGGATTATTCCCTACTAAACCAGGAGATTCCTCTTACTGTCCCTTAAGTACTGCTGTAATATTTTGTTCCAAAACAGCAAATAAATCTTCATTACTGGCTGTTACTTTAAAACAATCATCATGAAAACCAGCCTGGTAATATTATGAAAATATTAGTCAGATAAAACAGTATGGTTAAATTTAGCTAGTTGTAAGTTTGCTGCTCTGGGGTTCAGTGTATTCTGGATGTAATTAGCTTTGTGTGACTCAGATATTTTTTTATTATATTCACTTGTTGGGTTTTCTTTCATTGCTATCAGACACACATCCCACCAGAAGTATATTTCAGATGCACAAAGATTTAAACATCATTACTCACCCTTCACATTAGATTTAAACAGGGACAATATGAATCCAAAAGCTCCTTTTTCCTGACTGGATTTAAAAATTTTTTTCTCCCTCCTTGAAACATGAAGAAAATCAATATTTCACAGCAAGTCTATATATAACTGAAAAAAGGCTACAAGCTATGCAAAGTATAGCTACATTTGGGTTAGGGTTTTGGCATTATTTGAATAGAGAAATCTGGAGCATTTCGTCTTGATTATAAAACCCTAAGGAATGCCCTGGGTGTTTCACCACATGCTAGGAGAGATGATGGGAGAAAACTGGCAGAAGTTATCTCTTCCCACCCAGTTTAACTGATTCAGACAGGGCAATTTTGTTGGAAGAGTCTGCTGGCAATCAATATGTCTCAGCTTGCTCCTATATGTCTCGCTGAGAAAGAGCAAGCTGTTGGAAAAGAATCAAGACATGAAACTTTTTCTACTCTAGTTTAAAGCTTATGAAAGCAAATGATCTCCAAGGCACTAATCCTTTCACCTTGGTAAACATGCAACGAATCTAAATGAAAGAAAAACAGAAGAAGTCCTCCCTGCTCCTCTTCCTTCTGCAGCAGCAATTAGTCTTACAGGCTGCAGCATGGTATCTGCCTTGCCAGTCCACTGCAGCCATCCATAAAGCTCAAATGTTTTTAAAAAACTAAACTAAAATAAATAAATTTGAAGAAAACAGAGAGAAGGGAAGAATATTGTTTCCTGCCTGTTTCTCAACATGCATTATCAAATAGAAAACCAGACTTTGCCCTACATGAACAAGTACAGGTTTACAAATGTGAATCTTTTCTGGCAACATCTTTGTTTCTGCTAGTGACAGGCATGCCTCCTGATCTGTCTGTCTTTCTTGGTACTAATTCTGTAGTAACTAAAAGAGCCTGGCTTTGAAAAACAAACAATTTGAGTACTACTTGTTCCTAAATAATTATTTAACAGAGTTTACTCATTGACCAAATATTTTTGTACATAATATAAACAAGCCTGGCTTACTGAGCTCAGAAGGCAATAAACACAATCAGGATTTTTACAGAGGTATTTGCCTCCTTACATAATAATATTGATTATCAGTAATTTAATCTGGCAGCTCAGATAAAATTATACCCTTCTGGAAACTTAGCATCAGGTCAAAGAAGGAAACTTTCTCTTTGTACCCTTAAGGAACAAAGAGTGTGTCTAAAATAGCATTTTTTGTATACCCTTCTAAGGTTAAAGTGAAACAAAAGAGTAGAGAAATTTACAAAAGCTCTAGTCAAGTATATTATACTTGGATTTTAATCAATAACACTGCATGTTTCTTCACTGAAACTGTATCAGTTAGCAAACTGACCCAGCCTGTTTAGGAAACACTTTTCTAAGAGCTGCCCGTCCACTCTGCTGTTTTTTTTAAATCCATTGATTTCTTAGGAAAGACTACTAGGTATCAGCTGTTTGCCTGCTAAATGATACAGACCAAGAAGACCAGATGCTCTGGCTTAAATCATTACAGGCTGACTGTGATTTGAGGAAGCTGAATCATGGAATCATAGAATGGAATGAGTTGGAAGGGACCCTAAAGATCATCCAATTCCAACCCTCTGCCATGGGCAGGGACATCTTCCACTAGACCAGGTTGCTCAGAGCCCCTTCCAACCTGACCTTGAACACATCCAGAGATGAGGCATCCACAGCTTTTCTGGGCAACTTGTTCCAGTATCTCACCACCCTCACAGTTGAAGATCAGTCCAAGAAGTTCGGTACTGCAGGAACAGAAGATGAAGTGGAGGGTCAGATTAGCTTGAAAGAAGTAATTGTCTAATACTTTACATGATAGCTGACCCATCACATTTTTCTCCTTGCTATTAATTACTGTTATGGTTCAAGATAAATTTCTCCATGCTCTAGCATTTTTCTTTAAAAAACCCCAAAACATATCTCTGAGGGAGAGCGAGGTGTTGCAAACCTTCTATGACTATGTTTATCTGCTTTGTACTGAGTCAGAAAGATGGTTGCATTGATGCATGCAACAGGCCAAATTCATCAAAATCTGCCTAATGTGTGGTAAGAAGCGCTGCTGTGCACAGACATATCTTGGTGAAAAGCTTTTCTCCTAATGTTCTACCAAGAGAGAGCCTGCAAGGGAGCAGTAGGAGTCTGTGTTTTTCTCTCATGAGGCTCTGGTTAAGCACAATTTTAGATGCTCTTTCATGCTTTCCTTGAACCAGTCAATCCAATATAAGGATTTCATTATCCCTCTGCCATGGAAGTATGGCATGTAATATAAAAGAACATAAATAAACATAAATAAAGAAGAACAAACAAATGGAGCAATACATAACACACGCAAAGGGTTATTGACTAGGTCATGTCTTCCGCTCCTACATATCTCACCTCTCACCGAGGCTGCAGTTAGATTTGCCTGCACAATATTTCTCTTTCAGTGCCATTCTATGACTAGTTGTTTACTCCAGAGTTGCAGTCAAAAAGCATAGACTGCTTTTCAAGAAACATGCATGCATTTTCCTCTTTAGATATTTATTGAGCTAAAATTAGCTGGTGCAGAAAGTCAGTAGGAAGATCTCTGTCTCACCTGAACTCCAAAACAGACTGAGATCAGCTACTACATTCTTTATTCCTTTGCATTGCATATTTGGGTAGCTGGCACAGGTCAGCGTATAGTAGGGAAAACTTCTATAGGAAGGAGATCAGCCATGTGATTGCAGGACACAGTCACTGGTACTCTCCTTAGAAGTAACATTTCAGGAACCTGAGTGAACAATGCCCATATCACAGACCCAGGCTCCATAACCTGCTTGGAATTTCTTCTTTTGTGAGCCTTAATGAAGCACAGTTGTGCAAACCTACAATGCTCCTTCACCTACATTAAAAGCAAAGTAGCTATGGTTAAGACTACTTTGTGGGCAAAATGATAAAAACAAGCCACTGATAGTTTTTACAAGTAGTCACTCTATTTCAATGTGTACTTGAAAATATTTTCCTTGCTATTGGGGGATGGAGGGGGCATGAAGCCACAACAAAACAATTCAGCAGTTGTTTGTAAAGCATATATACACACAAAGAGTCTGTGACTCCTTCCATGTAGTCTGAGATCTTGGAACTGTGTTTAATGCAAACTGCATGCTGAAATGCCAAAGCATGCTTGGACTAGCTGAGAGAAGCAATTAGGAGTTTCCTTCTCACTTTGTTGTTTCATCAAGCACTTTAAAGGAATTTAGCTTTGTGGTTTTTTTCCCGTAGAATGAAAGAGTGAAATGCTCTTGCTAAAGAAATGCTGACTAATTACAGAAGCCACTCACAAAAAAATCATCCAATTACCTGGTTTTGAGGAAAAAAAGGCAAAGACTCAGTTCCAGTCATGCAGAAAATTTGTCTCCAGCTCATTGACTGGAAAACATTCTATGACATTGCTATTATGATAATACTAGTATTACATTAGAAAAAGGTGACTCCACCCATGATCATACTTTAGGACATGGCACTAACACATAGCTCTTTCAGTGTAACAGTGACTAGTTGTAATGGTTAACCAAATGTTTCTATTTAACTCTTTGTATTTGGAGGAAGAAAAAGGAAAAAAAATGTTGCTCCAAGAATTGCATGAAAGTGCATGGTTTTTTTATGCTGAAGATTTAACTATTCAGATACAGTTGCATTTAATCAAGTTTTCATCTATCATATCACAGTAGTTTTGGAGCTTTCACAGAAAATACCAAAATGTGGTCCATTTGCTTCAGTATTCTATGTCTAGTAGTGGCTGACATGAGAAGCCTCAGAGGTAGGCAGCTGCTAGAATACCTCTGACCTCTGCCCATGATATCTTCACCCCCTCTGTGATAGTTCAGACCTGGCTCCCTGCCAAATGCCCAAAACTCACAGTAGCAGCCCCCTCCCTTCTTCCCTTAGGGCAAAGAAAAAAAAAAACCTATAAAAATTAAAGAACCCAAAGTCAAGCTACTTCTATAAAAATAAATATATTTATGTATACTACAGTTATATGCAGTAAAAGGGAATCCAAACATCCCCCGAAGGGATAGGGAAAGAGGAAAAAGGGACAAAAAGGAACAAAAAGGGACACCGAACAGGTATACGCAATCAAACTCAAGAACTATACTAATAACTAGCAAAACAGATCTCACTACATCCCTTAGAAAAGCACGATTGGCAGACATGGCCATCACTTTCCAAACCTCCACGTGGCAGGACAGTGGATTCTGTAGGCCTCAGCCTTAGATAAGCAAGACCAACGCAAGGACTCACTGTTCCTGAACCTCGCCAGAAGAGAAGAGAGCAAGATCTCTAATCTTCAACTTATTTATACTCTAGTTTACATAAAAATCGTATGGAATACTGGGTACATGGCCACTTCCTTGGTTACAAACTGGTCACCAGGAAGGCCTAGACCAAAACCGTCACACCCTCCTAGCCATCAAGGTTTTATTCTAGCCTTGACACCCAGAGACAAACTCTGAAGTATAAGATTTTCTGTTAATATAAAAGTCCCTGGGTTTTGAATTGTGTTTTATATTATATTTATATCCATTTATACCATATAAATTTAGCTGTTTAATCCCAAATTGCCACTGATTTCTAGGTGTCAACAATATCCCGTGCTAATAAGAGCTAAGTGCAATTCTCTGTTGAATTGGCCATCTTTGGGGGACATCAAGTAATACCTTGGTCTTATAATTTTTCCAGGCCCTTTCAGACTTGGCTATTTCCCCTCTCATTTTGTGCAAAGATTTCTGAGTCTAAATCAAATAACAGACTTAGCAGCATGGTTAATGCTGCTAGTGACAGGACACTAGTGAACTGTAAGAAGGAAAAAGAAAAACAGGAGTAGCTTGCTACTTACTGCATCAGAAGTACTTGAAAGACAATATTTCTAAGATGTTGCTAAATAGTGAAGAATGAAACAAAAAGAAAGTGAAGGTAAAAAAAAGTTGTTTAGGCAGCATATTACCAGGAGAAGGGAGATAACCCCATTAAATCATGGGCTCCTTCTTGCTTCACCTGTGCTGACAAGAAGAGGTAGGCATGAGACGAAGCAGAAGACTTGTCTCTCAGCCTGTACTGCTACAACTCTAACTGAGTCAGCATGCAAGGCACCATCTTTAATTGGATGGGAAAACTCGAAAGAGACAAAGTCAGATGGTTTTCCACCAGTGGATCCCAGGACCATGTGTTTTTCTAGGAGAGACAGACCCTTACATATTGCACCTTTTGAGCACTCAGTTTTGCACACTTCCGAACAAACCTAGACTAAATCCTGCTTGTCAACACTCCCATTTCAAGACTCCATGTGAGATTTGTAGAGATGGATTATATACTCTAAATATATTGATATATATATGTTTGGTTTTCTTTTGTTTTGTTGTTTGGGGGTTTTTTGTACAGAAATCATAGAATCATAGAATGTTAAATGGTTGAAACGGACCTGGAAGACCATCTAGTTCCAACCCCTTCTGCCATGTGCAGGGACACCTCCCACTAGACCAGGTTGCTCAAGGCCTTACTTAACTGAGCTTTGATCATTGCCTGTGTTGGGGCATACACAAACTCCTTGGGTAACCTGTTCCAGCATCTTACCATCCTCACAGTAAAGATTTTCTTCCTAATATCTAATATAAATTTCCAATTTGTACCCTTTACTCCTTTTCCTTATCTCTACAGTTCCTGATAAAGAGTCCCTTTCTGGTTTTCCTGTAGGCCTCCCTTCAGATACTGGAAAGTTGCTGTGAGGTCTCCATGCAATCTTGTCTTATAAAAACCCCTTTAAGTACCAGAAACATGATTTATATAAAAAGAAATATAATGGCTAGCCTAGAAGATGTATTATTTTTCTAATTTGCATTGAAAGCAACATATATTCAATATATTAGGTAGTACTCACTACGATTTGAACTAGTGTTCATCAGTGGTTCTAAATTACTGGGAAGATGTTAGAGAACCATCGATTTGCTTCTGTTTTCCAGCCTCCATGCCAAGATCATAAGTTGAAATAAGTCCCTTAAAACTATAAAACGTGCTGCAACCAGTGGAAATTTTTCAGAAATGTGACTTTAATTATCAGCTAAGAGATTGCAGCATGGAATCTGTGCCAAAAGGAAGCTTACATTTGAGCGCAACTGATGATGTGATGAAGGACAGTTAACAAATCATCTCTGAGGAACAATTTCTCTTCTACCGAAACCAGTTAGGGCACAGGAAAGCATTCAGCATTCATTTCTTGCTCAGTCCAGTTTTCTCTATGCAGCCACAAAACTAAGTTTACTGTAGCTTTGAAACCCCAAAACTGCAGACCAGGGTCTAAGGGTGGGGAACATCAGTTTCCCTTGGACTCTCTTATGTAACTTCTGGGAGTGCCAGGAATGGGTTTATGCATAACCACTCCCCATAGATAAGTACTACTGCCTTCTGAAGGGAAGAAAAAAAACAGAGGTTGGGAAGGCAGACTATTAAAGATCATTTGTCCATAAAAACACAGTAACAATACAATGTACCCAAACCTGCCTTAGCAGAAAGCCCAAATCCAGAAAACTGTCTCAAACTGCATTCCAGCCAAGATCCAGAAGGGATTTCCCCCATGCTCTAGTAAAAAAAAACAGTTCAAATTCTGAATACAATGCTAGATCAAAGGCACAGCTCCCCTAACACCTGTTCAGTGCTAATGCCCCACACCAGCTGGATGTTCCAGTTGATGATCCAAACCACTCATCCAGCCTGCTATCACTCCAGAGCTGTGGGTCCAGCCCAGGTCAGCATATCTGTCAGTTTTCTCTGGGCGGGGAGTCTGCCTTCTTCAGCCTGCACAAACCTTAGCCTAGTGTAAAAGGCTGTGCTAAATATTGCTCACCCAGGGCACGTGTCCTCCACATGTAATGCCTTCTACTGCATGGGAGGGCTTGCATGTCCCTTCTGAGCATATATCCACTCTATGGCAGCATCCCTTCTGTCCAGCATGGAGGAGACTCCTCATGGGTTTCTGTCTCAGTGAATCTATCCAACCTCTCCTCATCTTCTCAACAGGACGAGCACATGGGGAATAGGAGAAACCCTTCTTATGATGACATATTTTAAAGTCTACACAAGCAATATTATTTTAAAAAATGAATGGTTACAACTTAAGTTCCCATAATAATGTTATTAGTAAGATGTGATGATGGGTGAAAAAATATTCACAATATTTTGATTTTTGATGCTGTAGGTAGAGGTGGGGTGGGATTTTCAAATGTATGTGGGTATTCAGTTCCCCTTGATACCACAGGAACATAAGCTAGTGAAAAATCCTACTCTCTGTCTGCATGTTTAGCTGCTAAGTATCTTTAAATTCTGGTTCTTAAGATGGAAAACTAAAATGCTAGATCTGTTTAAATCTGTGACAAATTCCCATTGACTTACACAGTCCCAGGATTTCATCTTAAATCTGTATTCAAGTATCTAAATAGTCTGGTTTAATAAGTATTAAAATCCCTAACAGGTCTCATATTTAGGTAAATATGGGTCCTGGTGTAAATTTTTTAATTTAACATTGGACTCATATTTTTGAAATCTTGCCTCTAATCATATATGTGATTTTTTTCATTTTATTAGTAATTTTAAAGATATAAAATACCTAAATACAGACCTTTTTTTTTTTTTTTTTTTTTTTTTTAAACAGCATAACATATAACAGATTAATAAGTGCTGCGGAAGACCAGATCTGCAAAGCTTTTTAAAGGTTCATTTTAGAGAGTTGCAAATTTGATCTGACTTCAGTGTGGGGTGTAAAGGTGAGAAAAATAACATGTATGAGTGTGCAAGTGTAAGAAACTTATCTCTGGAATAGCCCAAGTGCTACATGACAGACTTTAAAACATTTTGGCAATATTGTACCTGAATCTGGGGCAGCAGAGGGTGAGCTGGTTTTGTAGCTCACATAACTTCTTTATTAAGACAGTAAAACATTCCTGTAAGAAAGAAAGAGAGAAAGAGAGAAAGAGAGAAAGAGAGAGAGAGAGAGAAAGAAAGAGAGAAAGAGAGAAAGAAAGAGAGAAAGAGAGAAAGAAAGAAAGAAAGAAAGAAAGAAAGAAAGAAAGAAAGAAAGAAAGAAAGAAAGAAAGAAAGAAAGAAAGAAAGAAAGAAAGAAAGAAAGAAAGAAAGAAAGAAAGAAAGAAAGAAAGAAAGAAAGAAGGCAAGCAGTGGAACCCTCGAAACAAACAAGCTACTTTAGTAAATGGATATTGATATTTGTAAATGAATGGGGTTTTTTAATAAGTGATTTTAAAAATTGCTCTTTGTCTGAGACCTCTGTTGTAGTTTCTGTTCAAACCAATTTTTATAGCTGAGATAGCATCTGAACTACAGAGGTCATAACAAGACCAGTGACAGATCCAAAACAGTACCCATATAATCAGGTTCTACTACAAAGAAAAATATAAAACTCCTAGGATTACTGCATTTTCCTTTGTTTGCTTACAGTCCAATACAAAACAAAACCCTAGTAAAGATAAATTCATTACTACTGCCTTTCTCCTGCAGTGTATTAAGAGGTTTTAGAAATGAAATTCTTTTATTAATTTGATTAAGTCAAAGGAAAATCCAAGTTTCCCATGAATAATTCAGACTCACATCATATCTTCAAAGGTCATATGTAAAGCATTATTATGCATCAAAAGTTCCTCACAGTCTAACATACATTTAATTTTCAATAATGTTGATTTATAGTTTTATAAAGGCAAATAATAAATATAATAAATTACTCTTATATTTTCTGATCTCAGTCACTATAAAATAACTGCTGTAGTTTTACATTTTCAGTGCGAAATATTAAATACATAAATCAAAACAAGATTATTTTTCATCTGGAGCTAGCTGGAAACTGGTTTTGAAACTGACAAATTCATTTTAGCTAAAATGAATGTCTTAGGAAAAAGATCTCTACTGAGTCCATAGCTGCTCTAAAAGAAACAAGAATTTTTGCATTCTAATATCCTGTTTTAGTTGGCTTCCCTCTGACAGGTGCTGAATCTTGTAAATGCAATGGGTAGAAGCAGCTCTAAGTTTCTGAAAAGCATTGCCCTGTTCTCCTTGCCAGTATTCTCCTCACTCTCTATGCCTGCTCAAAGACCATTCTCTTCATGGTCCACAGCCACATTGCTGCTATGCTGGCATTCCTCTTACCTGAAATCTTTTCTACGATATGTTCATATATACAAATATATATATATGTAGGTAGGTAGGTATGGAACTGTCTCTACAAATAATTTTTAACCAAGAAAAATGTTAGGAAATAATAAAAACTACTCTGACATGTAAAAGTAGATTCAGCTGCTTTTACATATTTGTTGCCTCAACAGAAGCTCTATGGAGAGCTGGAAATACTGTTTTGTATCCTTGATTAAAAAGAGTAAATCTATTTATAAGGAATTGTTATAACATTTAAATACATAACAGCTCTTAGTGCATTTAAACATTCAGTCACAAGAAGCTTTCAAAAAGAATGATGATCCCAGAATTATAAAGAATTTCAGGGTGTGTGCCTGAACAGGAAAGGAAGCAAAATAGAGTCTACCCAAAATAGAGTCTAGAGGTAGATTAGATGGTTCTGGAAACCACTACATACTCACAACAGGGCCTGACTGATCAAATCTTAGCAGCCTTTTTTTTTTTTTTTTTTTTTTTTGTAGAATTCAGTTTGTGTTCTGCACACATTGTTTTTTTCCTTATTTGCATTTGAGAGAGTTTTATGTTCAGCAACAATACATTGAAAGGACACTTGAGCAACATAATGTGGAAGAGGCCAATCAAACAGCACCTTTTGGAGCTACGTGCTTACCTTTCCATCCAAAGAGATAATGCTGGATTTTCCTTGTTGCACTACTTTCCATGAGTAGTATTTGCATGAGCACAAAGAATAAAAGTTGATAAAAGAAAATGTCTAGCATGGGGCAGTCCAATATTTTAGCTTGGACTGTTTGTTGTTGAATTTTTGATTGTGTGTGTTTTGCTTTGGTTTGGTTTTATTTCAGCCTGATTTCTTTAATTTTGAGGTGAAAAAAACCCCTGAAGCTCATATAGCCTGTTGTGGAGATGTATATCATATCCACTTGATAAGTTCCTGAGGGGCTGTCCCACAACTGAACATTATCTTGGCCTAGCTCACTGGATAGGCTGTTTGGTAACTTACTGAGCATGACAGTACACACAGGGAGGAAGTCTTTTGAGCATGATTTTGAATTTTCTTTTACTGCTAAGTAGATAATGCTAAAAAAGCACTTGTGAACAGAGAAGGAAATAAAATTTTGCTATCGAGTTTGCTATTTGAGGAACCACTATTGTTGGAATTCATTTTCTCACAGTAACATTACTTTTGTTATTGCAGTTTATTTTCTTAGCCTTTATTTTTTAGGTTTCAAAATATGCATGTTTCAACAGCGTTGCTGACAGATGCATTCAAATTCTCAAAGTAGCATTTCTCTTTGCAATTGAAAATAGATCTTACAGGAAATTGACTTATATTTGCAGCATTCTAGCACTGAGAGAACAGGTTATTCTCTTCCCTTTTGAATCACTGGGAAGCAGAGACAACTGGATGTCACAAATTAATTAAACTCAGACAGCCAGGAACTTCATTAATGGTACCTGTAATTCTCTTTATTGATGCAGAGCCAAATCTTGAGATCTCTATGTGACTCTCATTAAGGCAAAAATCCACTCGGGTAACTATGAATTTTATTTGCTCAAGACCTAGGGAAGGGTTTCAGTTTGGTGTGTTGTGGTTTCAGTCTTTCAGCCAAACCCTTACAGACTGAAAAGGAGATGAATCTTGATTCCACCCAGCTATTTGCAGACTAGTTTGATCTAACAAGAGAGGTGGTATAAAACCTGAACTAAAACATAATAGCAATATACACAATATAATATCAATAAACTATATACTGACTGAGAAGTCTCTTTGTTCATAAATGCTCCACCACGAAGCTATTTTACATTTTTTATTCTTCTGGAGTCAAAGCATTCAGTAGACCATGAATAGCTTGCCTACAGAAAATACTAAATGAACAACTATAGAAAACTATGACCAAATAGAGAAAATAAATGAGTGCTGGCTATTAACTCTGGTAAGTTCATCTTAAGCTAATACAAAAAGACACAGCCATTAAATTCAGCTATTCAGTCTTGGAATCCTGCTGGATTCTTCAAGGGAGTCAGTGATACAACAGAGGTTGAAAAAAAACAAGAATTCACTGCCATATGAGGCAGAGATGGAGCACGTAAATGATCCAAGGACCTGTTTTCTCTCTGTCTTATGCTTCTCTGTGTGCCATAAACTGTGTCCCATGCCTGTCATATCACAGACAAGGAACTATTAGTCAGCAGTTACCTCACAGAAGCAGAAAGAAGACAAGACTTTAGAGGATGACATAAATCCATGATGAAGAACCACATAGATTTCTAACACCTCTAGAATCCTATACTAAGTTGTCTGGTTGTTTATTTTTAAATTCCTTTGGGACTCCTAGTCCAAATCAGCCCTTATAAAATTTATCAAATCAGCAATTATGTGAGATGACTTCTAAAAGTACATTAAACAAGGTAATTCATATGTATAATTAAGCAACAATATTTGTTTCGTTCACCTCTAACCATATGCAATTTAATATTGTACAACTGCAGTGCACTGTGTGATTAGAAAGGTATGTATATATTATGCATATACAGATCATAATAAGTAACCACAAGAAAAAAAAATTATTGCATCATGCTCTCGTCTAAATTTTTTAGAAGCTCAGGCAGTTCTCCTTTTCTCTCTTTCTTTCTTTTTTTTATCCTTTGCTTTCAACTGCTATCTTCTGCTGACTTTAAAGGAAAGAAAAAGTGAACCGCAATTCTGCATATGTAAACAGTTGCTGAGGTATCAAATCATCTCCATAATGTAATTAACTTTATCACATTTAAGTTCAACAGTCATTTGTTTTTTTTAAAAAAAAATCACTGTTCTCTAACTGTCATTCAAAGTGTTTTCCTTCATATTTACCGGTTTTTAGTTTCCAGCTTCATGGATGTGTCTTAACATATTTAAAATACTGAGTTCCTATCAGTCCTCATGGTTAACTTTGAATTTTTATGTCCTCTTGTTTCAAAATTTGCTTTTTAAGTAGAATGAAGCTGTCAAAGGAAAGACAACACTAAGTATACATTAAACAATGAACATCTGTCAAGATTATGAAAATCTGAGTCAAATTTAGTTTCTATGATGTCCAAGAGATGATGCTTTACAATTAGGTGAGATGGAGATCAGACATAAAGAACTTAGAGAAAATAGAAGAATTCATATCCTGAGCCTTTGAAACATGGAGAATTGCTGTAGAATGTTGTGGGGTTTTTTGGCTGCAGCTTGTCTATGTTGAAGTAATTACTTGAGTAAAAGACTATTGGATTATACAGAAAACTTATGATAAATTGAAAGTGAGGAAGCAAATGAAGATGAGGACAGTGAGTTAAGAGCAACTTATAAGGAACTGTAAATTTGGAGCTCATCACTTAACAAGAGAAGAGAAAACTGAAGCTAACTGTAGAACGGTTTCATGAGGGGAGAAATCTCAATGAAGCAGCTCCCTGGACAGGTTGTCAACTTCAAACTGTCTGAAAGACCTAACCCACCTTGCAGAGGGTATTCTGTATCTCTCAAAATGGCCATACCTTGTCAGACATCTTGGTCATAAACCTTGTAAGTTTGTTTAAACTAGCAGGGGTCAAGCTGCTATGATTTACAGAAAAGCAGAGGTAACCTAAATGTAAGGCAGAAGGAGTCATTGCATCATGTGGACTTGGGTGGAGAGTGACCAAAACCCATTTACTCTCATGAACACATATTTCATATGTGTGTAAGAGGACACCAAAAAAATCCATCATTATTATGATAAGTCACAAGGAAGAAAATCTTACCTGAAGTGGCCAGTTCATATGTTTCTGTGATTTTACGTTGCGTGATAATAAATCCTTTCTGACGTTTGCATCTCTAAGTTTCAAGGCTGATTGCTCATTAACTATCTGTTTACAGGTTTTTGCCATCAAATTTTGATAGGCTCCATTGAGTGATTCAACTCTGACTTACACTCTGTTCAGGAATTGCCAACATCCAAGCGTACTTCTTTCTGTTCAAGAAGTATGGTCTGTGCAACATCCCCAGCAAAGTACTTTGCCATGCTGACTGCCTTTAGTCCTAAAAATTTTTAAAATAATAATGTCCTTACACAACCATTGGATGAATTAAAAACAACGGGTCTAAATGTGAAGACCAAGGGCATTTAGCTCTAGGAGGAGTGCCAACTGAGTGATGTTATTTGAATAGGCTCCAAGGCCCTGACTCAGTTACCATCACTTAGACGTCTGGTGCCACGTCAGATGTGATGCTGTATCCCACTTGGCCTCCATCTGTCTCTCCAGAAGTCTGCAGGTCTCCTCATGTGCTGTATCTACCACTTCAGACAGATGTCTTAGATACTTTAGAGTTTCTAAATATTTGTGCAGCACAACACAGTCAACTCCCAAATTTTCAACTTCTCTCACCTAAGACTGCAATTTGACTCAAAGACACAAAGCACATACCTCTAAATGTGAGTCACAGCTAGGCAGAAGACTTGCTGTCCAAAATCCCAGTATAGTCAATGATCATCTGGTCAATAGAATCTAGAAAACCACACACATTTTATAATAGGTACCTGAATTAAGTTTACTCAAGAAGAGCTACTGCTGATAGCTAAACTAAAATATTTTAATCTGGAAAATTAATCCCATGCTACACATCTACAGAAAAAAAGTATTAACACAATGTACAGGAACCTATTCAGAAACCTCTGAAATGAACCCTTTAAGAATTCAGAGCAAAGAACAGGAAGAGAGTGTGTCCAAGACCAAGTGGATAATCTTCAACCCAAAAATCATAAGTGTTCAAAATCACCAAAGCAAACAGAGCAGATCATGTTCTATTCTGGAGAATGCGAGAATACAAGAACAAAAAAGCATAATCTGATATCGATAAAGTTCTCACTATCTTTCTCCACATTTTCCAGTATGTGAGTTTCAGTGATTTTGCATCTCTATCAACTGTTTTGGACTACCTATAGATTGATTCACACACTATGTAGGATATGTAACAATAGCATTTCCTAATCATGGCACAACATGAAACATTTTGTTAACTAAGAGTCTGACTACCAAATTATGCTCACACCTATTTAGACAGAAACTTAAGACCTTAATAAGGTGCAACACTTTAAGCATTTAAAATGTAGATCTAAAGAACTGTGAAGATTTTAAATTACCAAGTAAGCATTACACTGGTCTAGGCAACACAATGAATCACTGTGAATCACTTGGCAGAAACTGCAACTCAACTTCAAAGCAAAAATTAGTGGCTTGGACCTCTGGGTGGAGTAAGCTATAAAACACTAACATCAGCTTTTGTATGTAGCAAGCTCATCAGAGAAAGCTAACTCTCCTCAGTACCTTGTATTACTAATTTAAGGATTCTTCTTGCAACTCACCTTCTTTTCCTACACTCTCCTTCAATGTAAATGCAAATGCAAGAGGTAATACCGCTGCAGTATGTGAACACATTTTCTCCCTCTGCATTAGTCTTTTCCTTTCTATTTACCTTCCTCTCTGCAGCAGCTTTCTGAAAATTCCTGTTTTCAGGCACAGCACTCCCAGAGGAGGCTTCAAAAAGAATTCTCAAGTCATTTGACCAATCTCCCCTATGATATCCCTTTCCTCCTTGCTCTGTTCAGTGCTTTCACGATTTAAAATTGTGAGGAACTAAACTAGGATCAATAGATTCCCTGAATCTGAGTCTGTAAGAAGTGGGCATTTGGTGGAAAGCTGCAGTATTCATCCATTCCTCCTGCACCCTGCACTTCTACTTGCTCTCCAAAGCAGCTGCAGAACAAACTTTTCTTCTCCTAACTGTGTCTGCTTGGAGACCCATTACTGAGACCAGGATGGAAACACACCATACCACCCAGAAGCAACACAACTGATTTTAAAATTATTCTTCAAGGACCAGAGAGCCAAACTTTTGTCTACAATCAGATCTTTTCCAAAACTCTGGCATGTGCAGGATGAATGCTAGGGATGGTTTTAAGCAATTTACACTGTCAAAACAATGTATTAAAATATTCACTATAGATGAGAATCAGATTCAGGGTCTCTCAGTCTTGTATAACTCAGCTGTGGGTATGTCTGCATGCATGAAGACAACTAAGAATGAAAGTGGACTGAGAAAATACCTCCCTACTTAAAAAGAGCTAATTAAAAAGTGGAATGCAAAATAAATCAGCTAACTCATCTTAAAGGGCAGAAAAGTGCAGCCTACGCAGGAGGAAGAGCCAAACTACTGCTATCCTCTATTCAGAGGATAAAGGAGGACATCTGTGAAAAGTCCTCCCTTCAGTTTCTCCAGAGTAGCAAGTGCGGGAGTAGAGTAGACATCAATCACATTCCATCCTTTGTATTTGAGAAAAAAAAACTCTGTGGGGGGAATAATATGACTGAGAAAAACCTTCAGGATCAGATTTCGTAATGATATATAATCACCTTTTTGCGGGAGAGGATCTGAATTCCTATGTAAGTGGGAAGTTAGCTGTACTTCTCTATTTTACAGTGGGAAAGATTCCCATCAAATCTCTCTGTCTCAGGATACCTTCCAGCAGTGAAGGGGAGAATATTTACAGACTTCTTGCAGCATAAGTATACTCTTAAGTTGTTCTTTCAGACAATATGTAAATTCAGAGCTTTGATGGTCAGCACTGGTGCCACCACACAATTAGTGGCTGTGCTATTAGGGCTCTCAGATGTGTGGATGCTCTGTAATAATTTCATTTGAATATGATTAATGTTCTTTACTTTCTAGCTCAAGCTGTTTTCTTGTGTTGCTTTGCACAACCAAGCAGTTTACACCCAAGTGATGGCTAAACTTCACAGGGAAGGTGAACTGATTCATACATATATATTGTCTCTAAAAAGACCTTGGAATCCAACAAGACAAAAGACATATTTAGAAATGCAAGTCGTCTTTATCATCAGTAAATTGAACGTTGGAGCCACGAAGGTCATATGAATATTTTTTATTTTCATTTGTATCTAAAAATATGGGAGATATACACCACGGTGCTCATGAAATTGTTCAAGCTGGTTTTAATAATAGTCGTTATGTTAAAAAGTGAAACTTCTCCTTGTGTCACAGATGAACTGGGAAGAAACAAAGGAAGAGAAGTAACTCCTGCAGCACCTTTGCGCCCTTCTAGAATTGCTGCTCATCATTCTTTCTTTCAACAGTTCCCTTGCTCCTTTTGTGCAAAAGGTACCGCCAGCTAATGAAACAATTAAGGCCTGACAGTTTAAATACGTTTCTCTGTTCTTTTCAAGAATAAGTGCCAGCCATCAAGACAAACTATACCCACTGCTTCACTATCAGCAGAGCCATTGTTATCCCAGATAGAGTGCCCTAAAAATAAAAGCCATTCTGTATGTGCAGCTTCATCAAGTCAGGTCATGTCAGCCCCGCAGGGTAGACATCGCTGTACTAATTTTATTATTCTATTTTTAAACATGACCTCCTTAGATCTTTTAGTGTGTCCCACATAACAATGCAGAATTGACACACTGCATTCAAGTTTCTTCTCCCACCTATCCCCCAGTTTCTGAGTATTCTACCCAGTCAGTATGTTTCAAGTCCAAAACAATGAAGAAGTGGTCATATTTACCTTAGTATCACCTGCTGTACATTGCTTGGCTGTTCAGGGGTCGTGAGATCAAATCAAAATTCATATCTGCAAGATTGATCAGTCAAAAAATTAGTGCCCTCAGTACTAAATTTTACAGAGGGTTCCATCCCTTTATACTGAATTGAATTTTAAAAGCACATGAGTGCAGTGGCTGTGGGAGGGTTACATTCTGAATTACCTCAGACACACTGATGGCTAGAAATCACCCTCAATATGATTGTCTCACAGAGATAAAACAAAAATTCTCTTTTTTTTTTGTATATCTGAGGTATTTGATCCTCAATAGCTGTTCTCCCACAAAACCAAGGTCACTCAAACTAAGAGTTATAGTGTTAGCACAAGACGTAAAAATAGAAGAATTGCCTATATTTTTCAAGGCAAGTTGACAGAACTCCATTTGGTGCACAGATTTACACCAACCTGTAGCTCTTACGTTACCATTCACATTTGAATTTTTTACACCTCAGTTGACACTGAACAGGCACATACATCGTAGGGCAGCCTTTTCAAACATGAGCTGAATAAAAAAGTACTTTTCCTTCCTTTGCATCTATTCCTCACAGCAACAGAAAAAAAAAAGTCTGATTTCACAGAAACACAAAACTTTTAAAAAATCCTACCCTACACCAGCAATTTGGGAATTTGCACTTTGCGCACTGTTGATAAGAAACCTAAAAGAGTTTCAAGGCAAACAAAAGATGTTGCATTTGGTGCCACAATGTTGGTTTAGAACATAACAAGAATCCATTCAGTGTTTAACATGTGCACAGTAAAAAATTACTGTGTGAGAGGAAGGTAAGGAAGAGGAACTAGGATGTATTGAACAGTTTGGCTTTGCTAGTTCTTCAGACACTCAAATTTTAATTTTTATCATAAGCAACGTCATATTACCAAAGGTCAGATAGGCACATCTGTTAGGAACTTTAGGCTGAATCTGTGGATAGCAAATAGCTGTCGATGTCCACAGCTATCCAAGGATGTCATGATACATCCTTGAATAGACATACTCTTCCCTTGTAGTGGTAGATGATGTACTGGGTTTGTGTGGCAAGGTGTTCATAGCAGAGGAGAGGGGGCCTACAGGGATGACTTCTGTGACAAGCTTCCAGAAGCTTCCCCATGTCCGTTGATGCCAATGGCAGCTGGTACCAAAATAAACCCACCAAAGGTCATGGCCTTGGCCACGGCCAAGGCTGAGGCCATCCCAGCACCTCTGGGATAACGAATTTAAGCAGAGGAAAAAATTACTGCAGAGAAGCAGCCAGGAGAGAGGAGTGAGAATATGTGACAGAAACAGCCCTTCAGACCTCAAGGTCAGTGAAGAAGGAGGAAGATGCTCCAGGCACTGGAGTAGAGATTCCCTTAGAGCCTGTGGTGCAGATCATGGTGAGGCAGCTATGTCCCTGCTCTCCAGCCCAGGGAGATTCACAGGGGTGCAGAGATCCACCTGCAGCCCAAGGAGGACCCTACACTGGAGAAGGGTGTTGTCCCAGGAGAAGCTGGAGCAGGCTCCTGGCAGGACATGTGGGCCACTGAAGAGAGGAGCCCACAGTGCAGCAGGTTTGCTGGCAGGACTTGTGACCCCACGTAGGACCCACGCTGGAGCAGGTTGTGTCTGAAAGACTGCACCCCATGGGAGGGACCCACACTGGAGCAGTTCATGAAGAACTGTTCATGTAGCCTACTTACTCTGAAGTTCATGGAGAACTGTCTCCCAAGGGAGGGATACCATGCTGGAGCATGGGAATAGTGTGAGTGAGAAGAAGCAACAGAGACAGTGTGTGATGAATTAATTGTAAACCTCCTTTTCACCTACCTGAGCCTACTGCTGGGGAGGAGGTAGAGAATTTGGAAAGCCAAGCCCAAGAAGAAGGGAGGGGTGGAAGGAATGTGTTTTAAGATCTGTTTTTATTTCTTATTATTTTACTCTGATTTCTTTGGCAATAAATTCGATTGATTTCACTGAGTCTGTTTTGCCTGTGATGGTAATTGGTGACCTAGCTTTCCCCCTACCCATGAGCCATGAGCCTTTTGTTGAATTTTTCTCCTCCCTGTCCAGTTGATGAGGGCAGTGTCAGAGCAGCTTTGGTGGGCACTTGGTGTCCAGCCAGGGTCAAGCCACCACAGCTGGTAATACCATCCCAAGGAAGTTTAGATCAAAATTATGAGGTCACAGGAGACACCCAGGTCTGGTGCCTGCTGCACTGTATTCCATTGGCTAATCCCCAGCTGCGCTTCTTTGAACTTGAAGGGTGCTGCGTAGTTGGGCTTTTTTTCATTTTGCCCAATTATCTCTTTGTATGTAAGAGTCTGTAGCTTGTTTTGTTTCTTTTATTTGCTTGGGTTTCAGCCAGGAAGGAAGGAAGGACTTTGGCCCAATATTTGAATTGCACATTAGAAATTACTTAATTTCTCTTCCCACATACCTCATTAGCTAAGAAAATAGCACTGAAACAGGACTTAGAGATTGCTATTGTCTTCTCTGCTTGACTACTTCCACAAAAATGTAGACACTTTACTACATGTAAATGATCACCTAACACAGCAGGATAATGACCTACTGGCAGCCTTGTTTATCTGGTTTCCAAAGGTTTTTCTGCAGAACAAAACCAGCTTATTCCAAGAAAAGCAGATTGTAGAAAACAAAGAGCATGTCTTCGCAGAGATACAATGTTGTGAAAAAAAAATAACTGCAAGCAGGACAGTTTTAGGCACCAGTATGTGTTAGCACAACATGTCTAACATACTTGGCTTACAGGATGTTGGGAAGGTTTGCTCAGGTGATTTTTTTTTTTTTTTTGCCTTCGCATAGCTATGCTGTTGCCATATCCCTGTCAGCCAGGTGGCACAGAGCCCAGTATCATTCCACATGAATATACCCAAGGAATCAGTGTTAATTGATCAAATACTGAAATTCAAAGCTGACAAAATATTAGCATCCTACCTATTTATCTCAGTTTGTTCTGTCTGCTTTTATTTTGTGTTCTCTATCTGTCCCATGAATGATCAAGGCGACAGTGAACGAACAAGGATGAGAGACTCAAGGTTCATATTTATCAGACACTGTCTGAAAGACTTGCTGCTCTTAAATGTTCCTTTCACAGGAAGCAACCCAGACATGTACTCTTGCCATTGGGCAGATCAGCCTGAGAGCTTCACACTTGTGTTGCTCACTAACATTGTCTCAACTTCACTCCTCAGAAAAATGGAGAAGAGACATATCAAAAATTTCTCAGAAACATTTTCATCACTTCTCTTTTAAACATGTTTTGTAGGCAGAATGAAGAATGCTGAAAAACAGCAAACTATGGAGAAGCTAATAAATATATTTGTTTGAAATATATGTTTATAGCTCGGCTCATGCTGCACACATGGGACAGTAAGTTTCACACAAATCAAAGCAATCAGAAATTATTTTCATCTCTCTCACCACAATATGCTTACGCTTACGCTTCACATCCCGACAGGCTGAGATGTCTCCCTGATACTGCTTTTGGAATTTGAAGCCTTCATGTATGGTCTCTAAGAATTTTGTTCCAGCAATTCCTGTCCAGCCATTTTTTGTTGGTATGAGGTTCAAAAGTGTTGCTAAGCGGCAATTCTACTGGAAAGCAAAGACGTATCTGTGCTGGGAGAGCTTAAATCCCCCCAAAATACAAAATGCAGTGAAATGACCTTTTCTTCTGTTGCAGCAGCATGTTCATTTAGTGATTTTCAGGCCTTGTAGCTGACTGTTTCTGCAGGACATTGGCATTCACTGCCTTCTTTGTTTCTGCATGAATATGTAAAAACAAAAGTGTCATGTTGTTTGAACAGATTTCTGGCCAGCCTTAATTTAGAACTGGAGTGTGTGCACATAGTTGGCTATTTCAAACTATCAGTCAGTTCCAAAAGGTTTGCTTTGTTTAGTTAAGAGGCGAAAAAACAAGAGTTGGTGAGGCTAATTCTTGGAGGCTGGAATTATCATATCAAACAGTGTTCTAAACTTGCGACAACCAAGTGTCTCCTCATCTGGCTCGTGCATTTGGAACAAACAGTGCATGACTTAGACTCAGTTTTCATACACATCATAAACTCCAGCCAAAGGGAAAAATAAAAAGAAAACCCTAGATTGTTATGACATGGCTATAAATACAGGCAATGAATTATAACAGTTAAATATGTTATGCAAATTACAGCTAATTTTAAAATAGTCCAATCTGACTGTGTACAGAGTGTAGAATTATATACCATTGCTGAAACTCTTAAAATTTTTTACCCCTTCCAGCCATTCTTATTACTCCAAGTTTTTAGTTTTAATAGCCATCAAAAAAAGGATTTATATTGCCATGTAAAAATAGAAGTAGTCAGATTTGTAAAGCACTCTGTTACAGAATTTTTCTTATTTGCTTCAGGTGTGTAACAAGTGACTGTTCTTTCCTGTGCACATTTTCTGGTGTCTACTCTTGTCTGTGATGGTAGACAGAGAGATTTACAAAGATGCCATTTGGCAGAATATTTTAGAGAGGTTTGTTATTGGTGTTTCATGAGTGTGAGGCATCACAAGTGGTTTTAGTCTCCCAGGTGTGTTTCTTAGCATATGGGGCTGGCAAAAGCTGTATGTGATGTGACAGCACAGAATTAAGTTTAAAACAACATTTCAACAAAAGATTTGAAGAAAGAAAGAAGGTTGCTGCCCATCTGATGGAAATCACACTGGATAAACAAGTTCTGTGAGAGGTCAATGAATTCTGATCAAGAAAAAAAACCAAATCTTTGGACTGGTAAGAGACAGGGCCCAGAAGCCATTCAAAGAGACTACACTACTTTACACTGTCCTTTTCATGACAGTGACTGTCCTCTATTTCACATAACATACGCCTTACAAGGAGAGCTTTCTGATTTGGGGGATGCCTACCCACCAGACAAAATGCTCCATCCTTCCCTTCACCACCACAAAAGTGTGGCCAAAGCAAAGTTTATTACGATGTATAAAGAGTTTCACAGAAACAGGGGTAGGGGGAGGGAAGGGAACCAGCCAGGGAGCAATGACAACCTCTGATAGTAAAAATAAAATGTTTGTCTTAGGGGTTTTTCCTGTCTCTCTGTTTCTGTGTGGAGCACCAGGTGGACTTTATAAGTGAAAATCTCATTTGGGAATAAAACGGAAACTTGGCAGTACCTGGAACGCCTGTTGCCTCTTCACCTGCACCTTCACCTGCCAGCAAGTCCCCAGTGGGCCTGTTGCAGTCAACATTTCTGGGCAAAACAGAGCTCTCTTTCCCATGTTCAATAGCCAGCCTTAGCACAGACTGACAATGTGTTTACAGTGTTCCTTAGGGCCTGGAGCACTTCTACTGATTAATATGTAGTTTGTCATAGCCACGGTCACCTTCCTCTGTTAAAAATAGTCTAACGTATGCACTTTTGCTTGCGCAAAGGCTTTTCAAACACATACATGTATCCACACCTCGTGCCCTGCCCAAACAAGTTTGTCACAGGATCTATTCTGGCCACAAATCCTGCATTACAGCATTAATGATGGGAAGACTCTAGAGTTTGTTTACGAAGAAATGACTGGTTGCTGGAGTTGGGCAAAAGGAAGAGAGTGCACTGACTCACAGGGAATAACCAATGTATTTCTTTAATTCTGTGGTAGCTTGCTCCCCGTTCTTGTTCCCAGTCCATTCAACACCTGTGTTTCAAAATATTCAACATCTGCCCCTAAGTTTTCATTTTAAATCTTAAGGGTAGAATTAACAATTCCCTGAAAGTAAATAGACAAGCAAATTACACAGCTGGGTACATAAAGCACAGTGGTGTGTGAGTGTATTTGTTATTAGCTGAACTAGGACTGTTTACAAGACACATTTTGTGTGATGATACAGTGTTTAAATTCTATTCTTTCCAGTATGCCCTACAGACAGAATTGCTATTGGATAGACTACCTTGTCTTCTAATTTAGTTGAAAGAAATTAAAAACCAGAGATCACAGCACAGCACTGGGTGACCAGTTCATAAAGCTCTTCTCTGTTTATTGCTAGATTTCGAACACTTTTATTGTTTTTCTCTTGTCTTTTTTGTCTACCAGTGGATACTTTTGAGGTTAGATGAGACATGATGCTTTCCAGACTTGGTATCACTCATTCTGTATATGCAATAAGTGGTGTATTGTGCTGGTGTAAACAGCTCCCAAATCTGGCATGTTAATATTTATTGTCTAATTTTTGCAAATGGAAACTACTTGCCCAGAGAGTCACTGTGTGTTTTCTTGCACCTTTAGAAGATTATTCTTGGGAACCTCCATGCCCTGATGCTCCATCACAAGATTTAGTGCTGGGATATATATTATAAGGACTTGTCCTGGGCTACATATGTCCCAGTTCCTGCAAACACAAGAGGTGCTTCACATCACAGTGTGTGTGTTTTCATTTTAATCTTGTCCACAGCAGCTTCTTCAGACTTTGAGATTTGTTCAGGAGAGAAAGAAGGGAAATACAGAGTTTTGGTAATGTACTCAGTCTCCTGAAGCAGAAGTAGGTAGGAAGCTGCACTACATCTCAAAATAGAAAAGTTTTATTATTCTTCATTGTATACTCCACATTTAAGGCAGTTATCTGTTGCCTAAGAGAGCTGAAACCAGGTTAGTAGTTGAGATCTTTAATATACTCCACTGTAATTTGTTTGGTTTAATTATGCTTAAAACAAAGTAACTAGTTTCATGGTGGCTTCTGGGATAGGTTTCCACTGAAAAAAAAAAAAAGCAAAAAGGTCAAATAGTTGACAAGAATAATGACGAAACATCCAGATAATACTGTCAGGGATAACTTCTCCATGATTGTGTGTTACGCATAAACACAGAGAGAAAAGTATCCATTTGTTTTATAGCAAGCTTATTGCCCCTTGATGGATGTTTTTAAAATATTTTAAAAAAAGTTTAGTTGTTTAAAATCTGAAGGATTTTTCTCTCCCTCTCCTCTCCTTCTCCTCTCCCTCTCCTCTCCCTCTCCCCCTCCCCTTCCCTCCCCTCCCCTCCCCTGCTTTCTTTCTCCTTTCTCCTTTCTTTCTTCCTCCTTTCTCCTCTTCCCTCTTCTGTCCAGTGTTATATTTAACACCAAATAAACTTCTACAAGTAGAAGACAGCAAGAAAGTAGCATAAGGTCTGTGATGATGTATTTTAGTCTGCATTTAAGGTTAAAATCTTCCTTTATTTCTCTGATTGTCCATCCAAGTAAATTAAATAACTCTTTTTAAAAACACTCATCTGTGACTTCTTTCAAGTGACTGTTTAATTTTAAATTCTATATCCTTTTAAGAAAAGCAGATTTACTGTAACAAATTCCTTTTATTTTCCTTCAAATGCCTGTGATATCATGTGTCTCTCTAACTCAAATAGACTGCAGTGCCTAGTACTTAGGCAGCTTTTCTGCGCCAATTCTTACCTGAAGCATCTTTTAGCTCCTACACTGAGAGACAAGCTGCTACCAGTGGCCCAGTTTGAGGCTTGACCTTCATCAGATGCATAGTGACATGTGGCAGGCAACCTTGCAACAGGGCACAGCCCTAAGTATCATATCAGTCTTGAATGACAGGTTTGGCCAAAGGCAAATGGTTTTTTAGTATCTTCAAGTGGCAGAAATACAGAATGCACAGTAGTTACCCAGGATCCAAACCAACACCAGAGTTGAGCTTAGATGGCAGCAAAGCAGACTATCAACAGGACAGTGCAGGGAGACGCTGGCCAAGAGAGAGAGGGTGAGCATGTCCTTTAAATGGGTATGTTTGTTTGCTTGTTAGACATTGCTTATATACATGTGCATTGCCTGACACCTGCTCCCACAGGTCCAGCACACTTGGGTACAGCAAACATGTAACTAAAAACTTGCTCCAAAATTCATCAGAGGTTAAAATGTTGTGACCCCTTCAAGCACACTTATAATGAATTTAGAGCATCTCACTTTAACACTAAAGAGATGAGGCTTTGAGCAGCTGCGGCTGTAGACAAGTAAAACGAGTGCTGTGGTCTTCAGGACCTGGTAGTTCATCACTAAAGACAGACCTTACAGCTTCAGCATGGTTCAGCTGAAGCAGGGAGTAGAGTGGATTACCCTTCCCTGATTCAGCTCATGCAAACCGTGATGCTTTGACTTGCAGCCCCCAAACCTCTGTATCTTGTAAACACTTGTCAGCCACTTGCTCCTAAAAAGAACAAGCAAAGTGGCATCTTCAGATTCAAGTGCAAATGCTGCAGGAGAGTATTTGAAATAAAAATCATGTTCAAAAGTTGAAGGTCCCCTTTCAGTCAAAAACCCTGAGCTTGCTCAAATAAAGCATGCAAGACGTGGCTGTAGAACAGACCATAGATAAAATACCTGCTTTCTGCAGAGCTGTCTGGAAGATCTGCATGTCACATCAGACTAATTTTGCTGCTAGAGAAAGAGGAAGGGGAGGGAGATTGCACAGTCTTCTGCTCTCAGTGAAGTCCTGCACGGAGAGGTTGCTGTATTAACCACTTCACTGTTTTGTGCCAATCTTGTTATCTGTTCTTGTTAAAACCTTTATTATTCATGGATGCAAAAATCCAATCATTAAAGCAGCATAAATATTCATACTGTGTGCATTTCATTTAGCTGCTTGGCAAAACTTCTCTGGAGTACAGGAGTTTTGAGGAAATCTGGCTAATGAGACTAGAGCACAGGAAGTGTGCATGGGTTTTCCTTTCTTTTTTACCTGCAAATAAATGCAGAATAACTAATCAAATAAACAACCACAAAAGGGGCACGTACTCACCAGGAAGGATGATATGCACACTTGCTTTGACTTCAGTGTCAAGGGGAATCCAGGGCCTTTTGTAATGCAATTATGTGCAAGAACCAGGATATTGTAAAACTAATGTAGAAAGCATGATAAGCATCGCTGCATGGGTTCATCCGGCTTTGCCTCACATTTAATGTCTAACCATTAACATCCTGCATAGTCCACACTCTTGTTCAATCCTTTTTTAAGGCCAAACTGCCATTCTTCTCTCTGCAGCTACACTAAATCAAAATGTAGCTCTATTCTGCTCTCTGAATGCCAGTTTATCTATATTCTGCACTCCTGCTCCAGCTTCAGGATCTTTTTGATGGTAGAGATAGAACAAGAAGAAGTTACTCCCACAACAAAGTTTAAAAACAGCCATTAAAGCATCTGCTACATCAGATACTCAGCAGTGGGGGGAGTCTTCTCATGTGGGCCTGGTACATCAAAATCCTGAGCTGCCAGATCAATATGTAGCACTTCAGGAGAAGCCTTGCAGAGTGCTTCAGGTTTTTGCTGTTTTAGAATAGCAAGGTGATGTGTGTATTTTTAAATGCTAGCGGGGTTTTCAAAATCGAGAAATGTGGGCTTGATTGAATGGCAAAAGTTTCATTGACTTCCGCAAGCATCATGACTGACCAAAGGACTCCTTCTAGAGAACACATCAGTCACTTTCCAGGTTTTCTATTTCAAGTTTTTATGAATTTCCACAAATAAGCAAGTCTTCTACTCACAAGTAGTTTACACCAATAACCACTTTCTTGGCTTGAAGTCTGCTGTGTAATTCCCACTACTGCTTAGCCATCTGTGACTGAATGAGCTCTTTCTTCCCCACCCCTTCTCCACCCTCATTGTAGTGAACAGAAGCACTGGAATACACGCAGTGCTATGTAATGCACAGCATGCCAAGTTTCCACTGAAGCATTCACACCCAGCCAAGGGCTTGATTCTTCCGACCCTCCTTAGGCAAGGATTGTTGCTGTAGGATTACAGCTTGTCATTTTCAATATGTAACACTCCATTTATTCCCAATACTCAAGTAAAAATGGACTGGAACTTCAGTATCATATCAGGGCTGCCACTTTAGGCCTCAAGATGCTTTGCTTTTGCTATGTTCAGTTTCTAGACTTCTTATTCCTTTGTCTATAGGTAAAGTGACAGTAAGGAGAGAAAAAAAAAAGCCTCCTAAACTCTTTTGACTAGTGATCAGCAATTAGCCAAACATTTAGTTAAGATACCCCAAGTTACAGGACGTTAGAACAGAAGGCACAACTGGTTCTTAGCAGTACAAGGATCAGAGGGATACTTACACCTACTGTATCATAGTAATTTACTTGATCTTTCCTTTTACAAATACCACCCAGAGAAAAACTTCAGTATTGCCAACAGCACTTTGGCTGTGGATAAGGAAGTGAGTTTAAATATTAAATGTTAAAAATAGGCCTAGAAAGCTAAGTAGGCATGTCCCACAAAACAGCACTTCATGCTTTGAACTTCCAAACTGACAGACAGCTGTGTCTAAGGCTTGTACTTTAAGTTGTGTACACAGGAGGTACCTTCCATCCTTCCTTTACTTCAGATAGACAGGCATCTAGAAATCACTCCATACTCTTTATCTTGAATGCAGTATATGCTTTCATAAAGTGCTGGGCAAAACAGAAAATTCTTCTTCTTTCCCTCCAAGTACATGTCTAGCTTGCTACCCTGCAATTTCTCATGTTTATATTCCTCCTTGTGTAATCAAATGACATGAGAACTTGCTTGAAGGACTACCATAGGAAAAATGAGTGTTTCAAGATGTGCTAGTGGCTGCAAGAGTTATCTTGTGGTTTGAATTCTTCCAGAGTAAATATGACTGACAGTACTAGTCAGCTAACAGACTCATCTGGAGGGGAAGGAACCAACAAAAAACCTCTGTGCAACATTTTTTGCAAAACTGCTTATTTATGAATTTTCCTTAAAGGTTATTTTTGCATCTTACAGAGACTTTGCTTTAAAAGCTTCTATGTGAGTCTAAGTAAAATTTTAACAAAAATTTAAATTGGTGATATTTCAGCTTGTTCACTTAACGGCAGCAAATGGAAATGGTGCTGAAAGCAAACACAAATGGCCACGTACAACAGCTGTCTGTACAGCTTTTACAGTGAAGACTGAGACTTGGTCTGGGCTCCTAGACACACACCTGCAGTATAAAGTTAAATCATGTTTTAAACTAAACTTCCCAGTAAGGGCAAATGCTAACAACAACAAAAGTTATAAGGAAGGAGACACTTTCCACTCCTGTGCTGTTAAAGCCTGTAAAAAATTCAACCATCTCAGCTGGTTACCACAACTCTAACCTATATAAATCAAAGCTTTGTTTTAAATGAATAAAACCACTTTGGCACACAACCATATCATAGCAATATGATGCATGCCTGAATATTCCTAAGAATGCCCTCAGAGGTACTCTGTGAGCAGAAATATTCTGCAGAAAGGAAGAAGAGGGAGTACAAAGGCCCATTGTGCACACTAATGCAGAAAAATGAAATCAAATACCATTCTCAGCAAAAGCAGAGTGTCTTCTGAGCAAAGGCTATTAAGTGTGTCAGACTGCAGGATATTTTCTGGACATGGCTATTATGTTAAGACATACTGAACATGTGTCACTTATAACCCAGCCCTGGTTGTAACATCACAGCTCCACAGGAAAAAAGTCTGGTGCATCAATTCTTTGTATCAAATACTCTCACACAATTCTCACCCAGCTGTCACTTCTCATTTGTAAAGAAGGTTAGAGTAAGTTATAATTACTACTTGCTGCCCTGTCAACTAATTAAATATAATAAAAAGCTTTCTGTGAGTTTAATGTTAACACAGTGTAATTACAGGAGTTTTGAATGCACAGTGCACTATTACAGGTTTCGGTATTTGCTCCCCATCTTTTATGACCTAAATTCTCAGGTTAAACCTATCATATGACTAGTGAGCAGGCACTTTCAAAGACAACTATTCAGACATAAATACAAGTCAACCAAAGCAGTCCTGTGTATTTTTAGAGGCACAGCATCAGCCTCTGGGGGTAGAGGTGGAAGGAAGGAGAAGAAGGCCAGCCAGTTTCTCCCTTCCACTTTTCTTCTTCCCTTCAGGAGGCACCCTCTCCCATCCATGAGGCTCCCACTGCTCTGAGCCTTTTTCCTCCCTTTTGTAAAGAAAAATACTGCTGATATTTCAAAGCTACTTCCAACCCCATCTCTTCATCAGTCTGAGGAGCATCTTGGTAGGGGAAGAGTGAGTGCAACTGCCCCACTCTGGGGCTGGCTCTACTCTTCAGTAAGAGTTACACCATACAAATACCTTCTACACAGGGAAGGAAGGAAGATTGCTAGGGAGGCCTAGAGCACGGTGGAAGTGATGATGGAGACCATGTAATGCTTCAGCACTTGGGCTGACATAACTCCTTACCCTCCTAAGTATTTGGAAGATCTTTGAGCACATTTGAAAATGGTGAAGAGCGGAAAAGTCAGGCTTTAGATCATCCAGGACATTGGTAGCTACAGTTCTACCCAGTTGTGCCTACTGCATTTTTCACACTTTCCCACTCATACTCCTCATTCCTCTTCCTTCCCGGGAAACATTCAAGGTCAGGTTGCATGGAGTCCTGAGCAACCTGATCTAGTGGAGGATGTCCCTGCTCATTGCAGGCAGGTTGGACAAGAAGAACTTTGAAGGTCCCTTCCAATACCGATAATTCTATGATTCTATGTAAGTTAGGTACAAATAGCTCACAAAATAAAAATGCAATTAATTAAATAAAAATGTAGTCTAAAAGAACCAATTAAAATGATGAAAATCTTTAATTTTATTTAAGTATAGTTGTACGGACACGTGTATATACAAATACAGATCTTATGGGGCAGGGATTTTGGTGTTGTTTTTTTTTTTTAACATTTTCCTTTAAGTTTATATAATGTAAGCATTTCAAAAACAGCACTCAATGAGTAAGTGCAAAGAAACTGCAAAGCAGGGCAGTACAAGCACAGGACCACACTGAGCTGGACTTTCATACCCAGATGCATACACAATGAGTGTCTTCAATGGGGTGTCAAGAGTAAGCATGGTAAGCGGATTTCGCAGACTCATGGGTAACCTCCAACATGCCAGCATCTATTAAACTGTACAGACAATGGCAGCAAGCCTATTGTAGGGAGATTTGTCTCACATCCGAGAAGCTCGAGGGCGAATGCATGGGAAAAACTCAGTGATGCCAGACCAGAAACAGATCTGCCCATTCACAGCTCCAAATTAAAAAAGGAGGAGGGTGGGAGAGGAGGAAGGGCAGGAAGAGGGAAGAGAAGTGCGGAGGGTTGTACATTAAAACTGGTGATTACAAAATCCAAGTGTAATGAAAAGAGGGGAAGAGTTAACACTCTAAACCTCTGAAAGTGACTGAACCATTGCACTCGTAAGGCAATGGCTTAAGTTCAGTTTTGAGGGTTAGGGGTGGGAATCAACAGGTACAAATACAACCATTTTCCTTCCACAGTTATAGAGGAAAGGAAACAATCTACTCAACTACTCTCAGTACTTCCCAAATTTGTTTCTAGCTCTTTTGGAACCAACTACATACATATATCGCACATGACACTGGCAAGATCCTTTCTGGAAAAAACTACTCATGGGAACAAAACCAGAAGGAAAACAGGAGGAAAAAAAAAAAACAAATAAAAAAGAAACAAACCAACAAAACAACAGAAAAGTTGTTATATCCCCAAAGCCTTTTTAGAAACAAACATGATACAAAAGAACAAAAACTAACACATAAACCACAGGGCTCCAACATCAGACCTTTAAACGCTGAGGACAAAACACTGATCATCAAAAGTCATGTTGTTCCAGGTCTTGACATTGTGAAGTCTTGCAACAGATGAACGATTTTCAAAGATGAGTCCTGTATGCTGCAGTGTCATGGCCACTTGTCTCTCAGTTCTCAGCCATGATCACACTTGATGCTTCAAAGCTCTGTCTTGTAATCAACACGTGATTTTAATATCCTGAAAGTCTATTGTTCTCACTTACAAAAGACATAAGAATCAAATTAATACTTTATTATCAAACACTATATACAACAGAGGTTGCTAATAATACAGAATTTAAAGAACATAGCTTTACTTGTCTTTCCTTCGCCATCCAAGTAAGTACAGTACAAAACAATATTCTAAACTAACACGAAATGTTACCTTGTCTATTGAAGGATACACAGTATCCACTAAACTGACTGATTCCTATTTTGCCTGCTTCACATTGCAATGCACTTGGCAGCCAGGAGTGCAGGTCATGGGCATAAGTAACCCACCTAGGCTGAGGGAGAATCAGTACCTCAGACTTGAGCTGGGGCAGATAAAGGGTAAGGAAGCAAAAATCTCTTCAATTTGCAGCAACATCTGCATTTAAAGCATCCAGAGATTTGCAATGCAGCACAAAGCCCACCAACATTTATGTATCTTGGTATGACCGGGATTGCCTAATGCCATCAAATATCAAACTGGCAGACTCTGGTATGCTGCTCCCAGCCACACCGTGCCAGGCAGCACTGAGATCTGCCGTGCAGACACATCATTTGTGTTGTCCCTCACCGACCCAGCAAGGCCCTGTGACAACATGAAGGGGTGAGTTTCACCAGGAGTAACACTAGTGACAATCCTTTGTGGATAAATGTACGTCTTCAACTCCAACACCATTAAGAGACAAAGGATGACAAATGAAGTCACTGTTCCTACATTAAATTGGCACTACTGGTATGACTGCCTGCAATTGCTATGAATCATTTTAATATGGTTACACATCATGCAATATTATCTGTACTCTGGTTAATAATCCATTTGATAAGGTGCATTTTGAATAAGCTCACCTCATCCAAAGCTTTTTAATTCCTACATACAGGAAGTATTAGTGTGTGTACCAAGCATATACACATTAAAGAGAGCAAAGTACCAGACAGCCTGCAATGAGATGATGACTTCCCTCACTCTTTGGTCTGCGTATCTTTATTCTGTGTACTTCACACTAGAGCAAAGTTCCTGCATTCCTCCTGTACATATAGGCCCTGCATTAATGAACATGTATGATATCAGGCAAGCCCAGGTCATAGCTCAGCATGCATAAAACCTCCTTTTACATCTCAAATTTATTTTCCCCTCTCCTGCTTCAACTCCTGGAAAGCTTTTTGCCACTAATAAAAAAAAAAAAAAAAATTAAAAAAAAAAAAAAAAAAAAAAAAAAAAAAAAAAAAGAAAAAAAAGAAAAGCAAAAACCAAGGCCCATGAAGTGCTGTCCATTAATGGCATCACTCAATTGTGTTATGGTAGACTTTTTCTTCATAATTAATATAGAAAAATACTGTTTTGCTTGAATGCACTCTGTGTTTTATTTCACATTTAATGTAATTACCACAGTTTTTGTCAGAAAAGCTCTGTTTCAGTCTGGGTCTGAAATTTCACTGATTATGCTTAGCATCCAAATTCAGTGGCAGCCAACCCAAAAAGCACTCCAAGGCTTGCACTTCCTGGCAAACTACTTTTTAAAGTTTTGTGTTAGCCAAGGCTCAGATTCCTTAACAGGGTCATACCTAATTCCATCAAACAAGACAGGCCCATTTCCTAATTGCATCAAGGGTTACCACTTCTCTCACATGTTTGAATAGGACAAGCATATATACTCACTCTCAGCATAAAGTATACCTACATAATGTATTTTCTATTCTAGTGGATTTTTAAAAAAATATTTTGTTAAGTCTTTGGGAGCCCATCTAGTTTATCTCCGACTGATAAACATTTCCTCTACTCTTCAAACTGGAAGGGGAAAAGACAAAAATCAACACTTGAATTCATATTCCACACTTCTTTTCTTTCCCCCCACCAAACAATGCTATTAGAGTGCCCTGGCTTCTTCTACACATGATTTATTCCCATGTTTGAGGAACTTGCAGGAGAGACAAATCAAGAGCACACTGGAGATCCTGTGTCCCAAACATGTTTCGTCTGGCCACCGATGTCCTCTTTTAGCATGTATTAACACCCAGAGCAGCATACAAGGCTATCAGCTACTAAGTCAGTGCTGGGGAAGGTCACTTTATTCTCAAAAGTGCCTCTGCATTTCAAGAAAAAAATTGTAGCACCACGGTTGATTTGTTTTAAAATAAAATAATCCGGTGTGCATTATCCCCTTAAAACGAAATAACAGAGGCACTCACACCCCCAGTGAAGTTTCCTAGATCTGACCTTGCCTGCTGTGTGCTAACATTCCTAAATACTAAACTTCTTCCTCTCACCAAAGACAGCATTTCTACTTGTGAGCACAAATGTTACTGTCAAAGACGTTTCAAGACAACCCTATAAGAAACATCATCTTTCCCTTTCAGAAGCCCATTCATTTAGGAACTCCTGGAGGTAAGGGTGTTATATTATGTCTATTCTTAATATTTCCCCTCCAGTCCTGACATGGTGACACAATGCCTTGCATGATCATCTTACAGTGCTGAACGAAAAGGCATAAATATTGTGTCACAGAGAAGGACTCTCCTGGGTTTTCACTCACTTTTCTTATCCCTCACTGACTGTATCTGCCACTATTCTTCCTTGTCCACATACAGATGACACAGTGAGCTAACAGAGGTGACTTTTTAAAGGAGAATGCAGAGAAAAATAAGAATCACTAGTGTCACTATTATAGTTTGGCATTTTCATTTGGAGTCCTTTTATTTATATGGAGGGGTTAAGAAAGTCACAGGGTAGGTAGGGGTGGGTGCTGAAGCTAGTTATCCCCTTCAAATTTTTGCTGAGTTCAGGCTAAAAGGGAGAAGAAAAGGGAAAAATAACAATTTGACATCTGCAAAAACAATAAAGTCCCTTTCCTGGGATGAGCAGTTAGATGGATCTTTGATGTTCCAAGACCCTGGTATTTTCTGAGACAGGTTGCCGGAGCATACTCTGCTATAATATCAAAAGCATTGCCAGGAGGAACAATAGGGTTGCCAAAAGCCGGCTGGGTATCCTTGGTGTCTGTGCCGCGTTCTCGCCACGGGATGGCTCGGCTGACTCATGTACGGTATCATCTGTTCAAACAGAAAGCACACATTCCAATGAGATTTTGCATCCTTAATAAACTCTCACTGAGCCGACAACCGTAAGTAGATTTCAGTGCCTTTATGAAATAGGGCAATGAACCTTGTGCTGTCATTGACTTTCGCAAGCGTGTAATACCTCATTATGTAATCAACCTGGGGCCAAGTCCTCCATTTCTTACTGGAAAAACTCCCACTGAAGACCAGAGGAGCAGAAAGTAAGTCTGATTTCAGCGGATTGAGGCATGAAAGGTTCCTCTTCCAATAAAAGGCTGTAACTCTAGCTTTGGATGGCTCATTAGATAGCAAAGTCAGTTGGAAGGCAGCTAAATAAAAACACCTGATTTTCAAAAGTGTTGCACATGCCCAGAATTAATTTCACAGTTAATCCCCTTACTCAGTTGCAGATTTTGGCTCATGAATTTGAAACGACAGCCTGTAAGCCCAAGCATATACTCCCCTTCCACACATAAAATTTCCACTGAAGTATACTGCATCTGGGGATGTGCAGGAGATCTAAGATCATTCCCCCCTTCTTGAAACACAATTTTTAAGGCTAACATATGACAATCACCAATTTTATAGAATACACACTCAATCTGGAAAATCTCACTCCCTTTTAGTTTACACAAAATAAATTTACGTAAATGCTGCTACAACTAATGAGAAAAGAACCAGCTGAGTTGCAAAAACATGCTTATGCGTTAGTGGCAGAAGAGAACACAGTAGCAAAACTTAAATTAATGATACATAATAACGCTCTGATTAGTTTTCGTAAACTAAAGATCAGCCTAAAAGCCATAGATTGTAACATAAAAAAGGTAGGTAAAGTCAAATTCAGCTTCTGTTTGTTACAGCAGTGGTGGTTTTCCTCTGCGAAGCCCTCCACATCCCCCATAGCCACAGCTATCTAATTTGGCTATTTAAAAAAACAATCTGCCTGAGGCTTGCCATAAAAAGTCAGCTCTGAAAGAAATAAGCTAAGCCTTTTGGGGAAGTGTGAAGTGACCTCAAAATGTATTGGTAAGTTTTTTAAAGAGTCCTTTAAATTTCCAGCAAAACTAAGTGTAATAAGCTCCCCTATTTTATAAGAGATGTCAACATATCTATGATGTTTCTGTCTCATAGCTCCTATCTCAAGAAATTACACTGTCAGGATTACACTGGTTGAGAACTGTGCAAGTCCACCTGGAGGACTAAGGGAAGCAGGAGTAAGGGCACTGGACTCTCTGGGACCGCTTTGGCATAGAGCCTTTCGTATTACTTGGCTTTAGCTACAAACAAGCTCCCATGCCTTCCTACCCCTGACACCCAGCACAAAAGCAGAGAGAGTACTTAGCATAATTTAGGTTAATAGGATCTTCAGCCCCAGCTCAGTTACACAGCAAGATGCACAGTAAACTGAATTAGCAATTTATCACCTGTACTTTTTTCAGCACTAATTGATGCTACAATCACATAAGGCTTATCAACAGGTTTCAGTGCTGCTCAAGGCAAAAGGACAACAAGCAAGCACTGATCAGCTGTAAACAGTTCACATCTGTAAGAAAGGGACATCATCTCTATTTGGTGGTGCCAAGCAATAACCTAGAAGGCAACAGGCAGAAACTGATGCATAGGAAGTTCCACCAGAATATGAGGAAGAACTTCTTTATTGTGTGGGTAACTGAGCACTGGAAGAGATTGCCCAGAGAGGGGGTGAGTCTCCTACTCAAAAGCCATCTGGACAAAATCCTCAGTAAAACATGCTCTAGAGGACATGCCTGGGCATGGAGGTTGGACTAGATGACCTCCAGTGGTCCCTTCCAGCCCTACTCATTATGTGATTCTGTGATGTCAGTGGGAAAGACTGGCTGGAATGACTATAGTTGCAGCTCTGCACCATGTACAGCCAGGAGACCCTCCCAGGCACACTGAGCGAGGCCCCAGTATTCTTCCTCCGGAATTATACCAAACGAATCTAAAAATTTAGGGAATGTTGGCTACTGAAAAATGACAATTCCAGTGGTTGTCAATACCAAAAGCTGTTTCACATTTCAGTTCCAAGTTACAATCTGGTACTGTGGTGACACTGCAATGACAATACATTAAAAAATACTTGCTGCACAATTAAAACATACTCTAGGAATTTACACAGAAAAAATAACTGTATCCTAACTGTCAGTTCTACCTCCTTTCACATATTTAGAGTTAGCTCTTCCCAATTTGGAAACATTTACTCCCTGCTGATGAACTAAAACTAGAGAGAATGATGTGTATTATCTTCTATCTTTTGCACCAAAAGAATTGCAAATAAGTCTGAATTTTCAACACTGAACGTCAACAATTTTGTCCTAATTATATCAGTGAGTCAGCACTAAAACACAACAGGCCACAACTAGTGTAGAGCACTAATAAAATCTTCAATCTGTGACTATCAGATACTGCCATAACTGGAACACTGGCTACTGCTAAAAAACTCAATGAAAAACCAATAAACTCAAAAGATTATTTTGCTTAAATGAAAAATATGGAGATCTTCTATGATGCTACTTCTATAATGCCATTCTTCACAAAAGAATTTATTTCCACGTAACATTAAGGGATTCCTTTTGAGAAATCATCTGGAATTTCTGTCAGTGCTGTTGCAAGGTTTCTGCACTCGTCTATTAGAAGACACAATTCAACTGTGGTTATGAAAATCAGTCTACATATATTATTTCCCTTGGAGGTGTAGAGTTATAAATTCACTATCTTTAAGACTTGGGAAAAAGGTTTTGCTTCATTTTAAACACTAAAGGCAAGTGATGAACAGGAAAAATTCCTGAGTAAAATCCAGAAGGTCACTGCTAAAAACTGGAAATGCCAACAGTAAACAGAAAAAATTATTTTGACAGCCATAAATTTTCAGACCACACAGCCTCATATCACATGTGCTTCAGGTATAACTTTCAAATATGCACAGCTGCAATTTTTGTTTAGAGGCTTTTTATTTTTATTATTAAGGAGGAAGAGAAGGGGAGGACAGGAATAGAGCCAACTACTTTGATCACTTCTGAAAGAGGTGTGATCACTACAGATCAGCTTCCTACAAATTTCTGAACAGAACCAGTGAAATTACAGGGGTTCAAAAATCACACAAATGGTGATTTTCAAAAGAAAGATGACAGTAAATAATCTGCTGAACATGACCCTCCTGCCTTCCAATTCTTCTGTCTACTGTGGAAGAAGACAGTGTCAGGCCAGGGGAGAGCACAGAAGCAGAAGATGTTTGTCAGAGACATGCAAATTAGTACATGACACAGAACACATGCAACAAGATCCACCAATTAATAATGCAAACACACACTTATGTCAGCAGTGGGAGTTTTTTTGGTACCAAACCTTCTCATTAAAGCTATTATTTCCTCCTGGTAACATAAACAGTATTTCATCTCAAACTGCAGGATGTTCTTTGTTTGATTTTGGTTCCTTGGTTTGCCTGTCGCTTTCTAATGATGTGCTTTTGTGATGATGCTAGCTAGTTATAGCCATTCAATGGGAAGTGAGCAGCACTGCTGAAAAAAATAAATATTCAGCAAGTTGACTAAAATCAGGCATTTATTACTCAGATGATCTCTTTTGCAAGCCAGTAACAGAAGAAATACACATTAATTAGACCATGTTTACCAAATCACAAAATGTAAAAAAGTGCACTGGGTTTCTAGATTCGAAGGTAACACCAAGACAGTGAAAGAACATTCCTATGTCTCCTGTACAAGAATGCTGTAACCAATGTATAAATGTATCTAATGTAAATGCATTGTCCTTGCATTTAGATTTGCTTAGAAAACATCTTTGATTCTCAAACCCCAAAATTTTAGGAGAGTCCTGAAAACTGTTTCAAAGAAAAACAATAAACTTTATTGTTTATCCATAGGCATATAATTCAAATTGGGTAACTTGTGAAAACCTTATTTATTCTTCTGTCTAAATAATGCATTTTACTTAAAAGAACTGCACATAACAGAGAGTAAAAAATTCTCTTATCCTTTCAAATAGCATAAGAGAAAAAAATCTTGGTAATTATTCTTCAGGGTATGTACTAAATGGCATATGCGCAATATTTTCTGGTATAATTTGTTTGTTTAACTGTGTACTTTAATTATTGAGGCTTTAATAAAACAATGTGTGAGCACTGTGTAGGTATATATAAAACAAACCGGTATACCACTACTGCAAATACTTCTCCAACATATCCACCTAATTTTAATGTCATGAGCCATCCCATTTATGTTGTTGGGATTACTCATACCCGCAGGATTAAATATCCTTCTATCTATCATAAACTTGAGCAACTCCAACAATAAACATGCACTTTCTACATAGAGACATGTTGGCTTGATTGATGGTGGAGATTAATGTAACTTTGCCCTGGGGAGATAAGGGGCTTCATCATAGCAAGCATCCTTATTCTTAAGGTAGTGTTTTGAAAAAAAAAAACAAAGCAGAAAAGTCCCCCAAAGCTTAAGTTTGCTTCAATAAAAATAGGGGGAAAAATTTTATATAAATATATCTATATATATCTCAGTGTATGTGCCTCTGTGTGTGTACACATATGTAAAAATGATACTTTACCTAACCATGTATACACACAAATATATATAATTTTAAAGGACTAATTTCTATACGAACACTAACTCAGTTAGTTGCATGCCTGTGTCATGCACCTACATTAAACAAGCAGTGGTTTTGTTTTTCAGAAAGTCTTTCAAAACCATACATAATAAATGAAGTGTGCCCACTGACTTTTAATTGTAAAACTTTGGACTCATTTAGTAAACAGATAGTTTTGCCAGCATGCTGGGTGTTTGGCTTGGATGGGCCAGTGACTTCAGGATACAGGTGAAAATTTTACACTGGCACATCCCATATTTCATTAAACCATGTCACCCAAAAAAACAAATAAAGCAACATTTTTCCCCCCTGCATTAGACAAGGATACAGGAAATATACCATACACTGCATTAGCACTGCTGGAAATGTGCAAAAGTAGAGCAGTTGTACCATGCAAAACATGCAGGGAGAAGAGGAAAAAACTGTACTGAAGCACCAGAGGGATACACGCAATTTGTTAAAAGAGATTTTCTAAGCATACTAACCTGCTGGTTCTAATGAATTTTCTACTTTGTCGTTAACATCGAAAACACGATCATGAACACCTATAGTTTTCATACAGCTGTCTATAACGAAAATAAAGATAACAGCCAAATATGTTAGTGAGACACCCTTAAACTCCCCACTTTCCTTGTTTCCTCTTTTTTTTTCTTTCTATTTAGTATATATAATTAAACATATTCATATTTTAAAGTCTGTGGCACTTATCCATATGCCAGTACACTCTCCTGTCTGTACCCATTTCAAGAAACAAGAAGTTAGCAACTACTATGTAATTAAAGCTTTATGAAAAACAATAAGAAAATACGATGAAAATCGTAACACAAGCGTTGCTGTATGTACAGAACAGATAAGAGATTTAACAGTTAAAAAAAAAGATTTACTGCTGTTTACTAGACCACACACTAAAGCATGCACCCTCAAAAACTTAATCTGAAGAACTTACTTGCTGGTCGCACAAAGACCTTAAGCTTTAGGCAGGATCTCCTTCCATTATCTGGGATCGCAGAGGCTGTAAAATGAAGAACAAGGAAAGAAAAGTGGAGGAGTAAGAGAGTAAAGTGCAAAATATATTTTGTGCTAAAATAAACTACTCTTTATCTTCCCTTCATCTGAAGGGCTGGGCACATTTCAGTCTCTGCATGTAAGGACTTCAAGTGCTCAAAGTAGTGTGACTATGCAAAAACAGGAAAAGAACTGTAGGTTCTATTCTAATTAATTTCTTTATTATTTGACATGGAAGTAGTGAAGCACATAGTATTTTCAATGTTTTGTTATCTCCTTTCACCTTTCCACACAGTTTTCTTGGAAACTTGTTTGATATGATTTTTGCTATAATGCAAGTGTCCACTTTGAAAAAACAACACTTCAGAATATAGAACACTTAGAGAAAAGCTAGTCTTGAAACACTAGGCCATAGGCTTCAACAACCTAAAAAGGAATGAAAAAACAAAATGACACCAAAGGTGACAGTGCTAAAAATGGAACTCTGTATAGAGTCCCAGAAAAGTAGAAACACACACCATTAAATTTTACAGCAAAGTCAGCCTCCATATGCATCTGCCTCTGTTGACAAAATATTTATCTTGCTTCAGTCAAAACATGATTCCCAGTGTTACACAACTAACAAACCAGTATATTCCTCCTTTCTGCCCTCATCATTTCCCATTCAGAATATTTAATTTTAAGAATACTTACTGTATTAGGAGAAAAAGAGTAAGTGGGAGCATGTGTAGCCCTAATGCAAAAGATCACACACAAAGATCTAGTGTCAACACCTACTTATTTCCCAGGAAAAGAGTGCTGTTGTGAGAAATTCCCTTCTAGAACCATTCTTGCCTCAAAATACATGATCATAATATGCCTGCCTGTCACCCCAGACTGGACTCCCTTGTGCAGTGTCTGCCAATCTTTACGTACTGGTAACTTTTCTCAATTTTGAAATTGCACACTGGCCCACAGTTGACCCTGTACACTGGCAACAAAGCAACTTGACTTGGGCATGTAGATTTTCACTTCTGAAACACCATTCATATTTTTATCTTGCAAAACCCCTCAAAAGCTCTTGCTAAAAATATTGCCTGAAGCACTACAGAGCAACTTCTATTTTATTGCATAAAAAAGGGCATGTATTAGGGTAAAACAAATTGTGTTTTGCAATAAACGGCAACTAACTGGGAAAGATGATTCAGCTGCTAAGATGTTAATTTGTTCTGTTTATCCTTGTTTCATCCATTTTTATTAATTCTGTCCCTATGTGTGACAAATAACTAAGGTGATTTATACACAGAGATATGAGTGCTCACTCTTGGTCTTCATGTTAAGCTCACACCTGAAGGTCTCCTCAACTAATTTGAAATAAATTTCCTAAGTCTTTGATGATGTGCTTGCAAGGCAGGCATCAGATTTTTCTTAGAAGAACTTACCAAGAACTAGAAAGCTCAGTACAAACACAAAAAAGGAGCAAAGAATCTAATAAAGTTAAAGCTGTGGTTCCACATTTTGAAAGTTCTTTTAAAATTGTTTCCTTCTTTTAGTCAAAAGATAAAAGTGAGTAGAAACTATGCTCCCCCCTTTACAATCCCAAGCAGGCAAAAGAGAGTTAACAGATAGTTTTGCTATAGGATCTTACTAAATCAAAGTCAGAAAATCTCCATCTATTGACATTTACAGTAACTGGTATACTATTTAGGGCACAATATCTGCACTCTGTGGTTATATTCAGGAAACTGTATCCTTTCTGTGGCCCTCACTAAATATACATAACTGGCTAAATGGTTTGTTAAGACTGAACAGGCGGTTGTAGATTTCTCAAAAGATAAGAATCCTACAGTCATTACCAAATTACCAGCATAAAGGTGGAAATAACACTTGTGACAACAGACAAAACAGAATCCCTACAGTAAACTTATCACTAACAGATTTTTTTGCCCAGAAATTATTCCAGATGTGCATTATGACACACATTTATTTAAAGGTAAATTTTAGCTTTAATGCTTATATGCTGTTGCTTATGTCCGTAAAATAACATGTTTTGTTCATTGCTGTTTATTCAGTGACTAACTAGAATACCACTAACTAGCTAGGATAGCTAGGAGCCAATAAAAAATTCTAGAAAAAAAATATTGTTTCTGGAAAACACAGAAAATTAATGCTTTGTTTGTATGTGTTCAAAGGTGTACATAATATTTGCACACCCTTAGGAGTACATAACAGGTAGTGATTGGTCATGTTCTTTGGAAGAAAAACATTAAAATCCATTTACTGTTTAAATCTTTTCCCCCCATTTTTCACATTGGTTTGCAACTACAAAGTACATCACGAACTACAGTCCTATTGCAACCATAGCATTTGCACTTAAATTATCACAGAAACTGACATAATTTTAGTGAAAAGTATGAAAAAGTGCTTTCCAGAAAAATTATGTACTGTCAATTTTTTGCAGTAAACTCAGGAAGATTTCTCTTCCTTCAAAGGGAATAATGGAGAATAAGGGGGAAAAAAAAAATCAAGTGCCATTTGTCAGCACTCATATCTGCCTTAACAACCAAGACCAAGGTGGTGAAGGTATACACTGCAAGGCATACTCTTTGGTCTTCCTGAGACATTAGGTACTGTTTGCCAAGATGCATAACTGCAATCAAATTTTTCCTTCCTCTCTTTTTCTCCCATCTTCCCTCCTTCTCCCTTCTCCTTCTCATCTTAAAAGAAAAAGCATACACCAGAGTCAGTTTTTTTCCTAAGACCAGATGTATCACCCACAGGAAAGAGTCAGGAAAGAAGAAAGAGAACTGCTCTTTGTCAGCTGGGATCTGTAAAAGCTGCTTCTCAAGTAAACCACTGCTGTTGTTGCTACATTCCACTGAAATTAGCTACAGTATAAGAAAAGATGTCCTTTCTAGGTAGTAAAAAGAGAAATTTCATTCTGCTTCCTGCACAAAATCAGGTTAGCCCCTAAGGCTTTGCTAGGAGGCTTTTCCATTTGCCCATTTTAAAGGTGATATTAGCAATAAAATAGAGACCACTTCTGAGAGTAGGAAGCCTCTGATACTAATGGAACCTGTCCCAAGCAATACTTTCCATTCCAAAAGAATTCTCAAGGAAAAAAACCCAAACACCACAACTAAAGCCTTGCTGCACAACAGAAAGATACCTTTGAAAAAGTCCCTTATAAGGAGGGAAAGCAGTTATATGCTCTTTTTTCTTCATGGATGATATTAGAGAAAAGATGTGACTGGTTTAGTTTGTGCCAGGAAGAATCACAATTGAAAACAGAAGAGGAATTCTGCAGCATTGCTAATTCTATATGTCATTACAATTCCTATGATACTTCCCTCCTCCCCTGCCCTACCTCACCTTTACTAGCAACTTCAAGACAATCTCTTGGGTCTTTCTTTTATAGAAAATGTTTTAGACTTCCTGGCTACATAAAGACTTGGGTTAGAAGAAAGTGAACAGAAAGACTTGGGGTTAGAAGAAAGTGAACACTAAAATCCCTCTGAATTAACAAGATACATGAAAACATCTCAATTATTACAAAAATAACTGCTTTGGTCTATTTGTTTTGTTTTGTTTTTTTAATAAGAAAATGTCACAATTCAGAATAAATTTAAGTCATGGCCTCTGTATTCTTCAGATGAAAATGCCATCTCTATTAGTTGAACTAGGAAAAAAAAAACCAAACATGCAATGAACTACTGCACACAGGACTAGATCTATGCTAGATCCAAAAATGGCCCATAAAGACAAATCAGATGGGAAAATTTCTCATCTCTGAACCACGTCTGGTTACCATTTTTATACCCTAAGAAAAGGAATGAGAGTGACAAAAATTATTCTCTCCTCTATCAAGAGCTAAACCATAAATATTTCAGTGTTTGCAACCTATATTTAAATATATATAAAAAATAAAATTATACAGCTCTCAGCTAGAAAGCACATGGTACATTATTAATACATTAGATATATATAACAGGTTAGGTCCTTCCTCAGCCTGATAACACTTAGCAGTTATTCAATGACTCCAGGAAGCTGCAGGTAGAGAATAAAAAAGTAACATACACAGCAAACAGTTATGCAGTTCGATTTACTATGATAAATCCCTAAAACTCATTAAAAGGAGTCATCAAGATATGGCCCAATCAGTGTACAAAATAAGCTAATCAAAAAGTAAATGTACAAAACAATAAAATTTCAAAAGTAACTTGGTTATCAGGACCTGCTAGAGATGTGAAAAAAGTTGTAATTATTTCCTTTCCTAAGACAGGCAACAGTTTGGCTGGCAACTACGCGAGGCTCAGTTATCAGGATGCCACAAATAAAAAGTGTCTCAACCATCCTATTTACTGATATTCACATGTAATCAGTGGTTACCTCTGCTTGCCTCCTCACTCATTCTTAGCTTTCTAATTACAGGATTGCATTATTCCCTAAAATGCAAGTCCTGATAAAGGAAAAAAAAAAGGAATCACGAATGCAGTCCAAATCCTCCTTTAGCAGTACAAAGACATTTAACATTCAAGGCACAAGTCACTCTGGGCCCTATTAGACAGCAAAACTGGTTCAGTGTAGAAAAAGGGCTCCGTTTTTCTAAGTCACTCAGACAGCACCTTTGTTTAGAATTGGGGGACACTGGTAAAGTACCATCCTCTCCTTTATGAAGGAACCAAGCACCCTCACTGCATTTCCACAGACACTCTGCAGATGGTAATTCTCTTATTATTTTGTATTTCAATTACCGGTTCACTTGAGATTATTCTCTGAGGGATTATAAAGCAATGTTCATGAAACACAGGAGACAGTCTGTTCTCACTGCATTTTTGAAAAATGTAATGAATGTTTTCTTCTGCTCTCTGCTAAGAAGTCCAGCAAACAGGATCTCCTGTAGGGAAGAACTGAGAAATCACACCAAGATCTCACCTCAGTTCATTGCAGATGTACTACTACCACCACCCTCTGTTACACAAATTCTAGCCCTGGTAAGTGCTTCCCAACCATAAGCACTAAAGAATTGTTTCAGACTGGAAAGCCAATAGAGGATTAATTTTGAACTTCTCCCCAGCACACTAAACTGAGACATGCATACAGATTAAGTAAACACTTAACATTGTCCAGGCAAAAGGGCTGCACATATAACTTCTGTAATCACAGGGAGAAACACCACAAAGAGAGAACCTGCAGCAATCCCATACACAGGATGCTGCATATTGTAAATCAGAAACTCATGTTTACGCAGTCCTTGCACTCTCTTAGTCCTGCAAGTTACAGACAATCTCTCCAAGAGAAAATATTTATAGCTGTGATTTGCCTCTAACCCTTTCAGGCACAACTGCACTCCCATTAGTCAAATCCAATATCCAGGTAACCTTATACAACCTGAAAATCGTAATTCCACCAACTTGAAGTGTTTTAGCATCCAATATCCTGTGTCAGCTACAGAGCTTTAGAAAGTTTTATTTTTAAGAAGAGTCATGTGCTTCTTTCTTTGTAAAGAAATGAGTATGTGTGAGAGCATTAAAAATGCAGTTTTCCATTATGTTTGCCACAGGCAATATTTCTCAATTTGTGCAAGTCAGAAGAAAAAAATAGCCTATTAGTTGTTAGAAGAGCTCAGCCTTTCCCCTGAAGGTTTTCATATGATTTACCATACAACACAAATGTATGCAAATTAGCCAGGTAAATGCAGAATTAGTTATTAATATTCTTCTCACAGTTTAGATTGAAAAAAGTTACAAATTTGCATAAATGGTACAACTGAAAAAGTCAGCTAGAATTAAATCAATCAATAAAGCACTCCTTTGTGTGCATACATGAAGTAACACCAACAGCAAAGGACGATAAAGAGTTCTTCAAAATTATTAATCATAAAGAAGTTATTTGAGAAGATTTATAGATCGGGATTTTTTGTACATGTAAAAATAAAATTAAAACCCAGATAAATACTGGCCCTATGTAAAGCACAGCTCTCACCAATACTTGAGTTTAATTTAAAAGACTTTCCATGAGTGCTCTTTCATTCCAACTTAACAGCAAAAGCTTTGTTCTGGTAGTGTACGCAATTCCATTCTGAGAAAATTAAAATATATTAAATGTCCATGGATTACTTGTTCTTCAAACCAATAATTAACCACAATTCCTCAATAAATCACGACTAAACTTACTGGTAGATTTTGCATAGCTGAGTCCACCATCTCTCTGTATTTAGTCACAACCAAGATGAGAACAAAAAAAAAAAAAATTCCTGAGCAACTTAAAGACTCAAAAATCTCAAGCCAACAGAGAAAGAATCTCATCTGAAAAGTCACTTGATCTAGGACTGCCAACAACACTTGAAAACTACCTAAAATGGAATGTAAATAAATAAACAAACAAACAGATGAAAGATCATAGCTAATACTGCCTATGTTTTAATACAAGCAAAAGGACTATGGATACCAGCATTTCCAATTGCGTATTTTAAAATCCACAGTATTAATAGGACACCTAATACAAATGCATATTTTGCATTACTGTTGCATACCCAACTACATCTGTATGAAGTGAAGGTAAAAAACAATCATATTGCATTTTTGTACCGACCCCTGTCTGTGTGAAGATACATGCCTACACACAAACATGGACTTACATTCTGCACTCATTCAAAATATAAACAACAAAGTGCACAGCATGGAGAAAAAGACCTGATAGAAGCCATGTGCACAACACACAGATTGTGAAATGCCACGTTTAATTCCTAATGTCTTATACATAATTTGCACTGGCATTAGACTGTGTAAAAACACTGGATTATTATGGCCTACCTCGCAAGTGACTGTATTTCTCAGACCTCCTAAAAATAACCTAGTGAATGGAAATGACTTGCCAGACAAATGCTATTTTAGTGAGAGTTCTTGGAAGAAAGTAATAAGAGTTACTGTTTCTGCATTTAATGCTGAATTAACTGTCCCAGTGCAACTGTTGGACAGAAAGAATATAATTTTTCTTGCAGTTTCTAATGCATTGTAGCTTATATATCTGATTGAAGGCTACATAGATTGAAAGTCGGTTTTACATCAAAGTCATATGTTAAGTCATGTATGTTAAGATATGTAAACCATGGACTTCCAGCTTAATTAAGACATTTGTTCAGTATTTCCTCTTAGCGTGGTCTAGCCCTGTATGTCTCTCAGGAAGGTCCCTTTTCTGCTCTGAGGGGTGATTTAATGACAAGCCTTCCCTGCTGCTGGCCCAGCTGGTGTACTGGAGTCAGAATTTTTCAGTGCAAAACATCAAAGAAACCCAAAGCCCAGTCCTTCTTAGTGCTGGACACCTCCAGAGGTGGACAGCAGCTGCAGGCTCATATGAGGCAGACAGCATCACTTTGAATCCTGTCCAAAGGCTTATTATAGTCATACTGTTATCATCTGCCCTCCTCCCAAGTTGCCGAGTCCTGTTGAGTTCAGGAAAACCTCAATGCAGGGCAGTCACATCTTCATGAGAGCAACAAAACAGACATTTCAGATGCTGAAATCCAACTCTGCCTGAGCTGTATCTCTGAACCAAGCCTTGAACCAGTAAGAAAACAAAGCTCAGTTGTTCTTTGCAAAGACTATTTTTCTTCTTTTAATAAAAGCAAGAACATTTATGTTTAGGGCAATGCTGTCATCTAACTGCAGCCTGAGTTTCTCAGAGAATCATTTTTGCTTCTGTGGTGTTTCTTCTCATTAAAAAACAAATAAAGCTCTGCTGTAAATAAATGAAAGGCATACCTTACTTGGAAAGGACTTTTAGTTGCATGTAAGTTCCTGTGAAATATAAGGAGGCATAGGTGAAGAAGAGACCATATAGTTGCTTCCACATGAAATATTTGCAGCTCTTCCTCTCAAATAAAAAGATTTCTCTTTCATAAATGCAAACCGTATTACATACCTTAAAATAAGTACTAACATTTCTGCGCTAGCCCAATATTAATGACTGATGTCATACTTTCTACTGCAACAGACCAACACTTATTAACTAGAAAGAAAAACCCTCAGATCTCATTACTGTTTTCAGTGGCATTAACAAACCCAAATATAGTTATTGTACAACATTAAGACTGTATTAGAGCAAACTGCTAATAAAACAAGTTAATACTATCAAATAAAGCACTTAGAGAAAAATATACCCTCTTCAGAGTTTTCATAAGCACTTTTGTACTTCGATTTTCCCTTGGTATCACTAGAAATAAAATGGTTTTCTTCAAGCAGGCTATCCATTTTGCTAATTTCCATCTCTGAGAACTAGACATAAGTAAATCCTTTGAAGAGACATTATAGTCTTGTTAGTAATGACTTTTTCTTTTTGATCTTTAAAGCAACATGTTCACCCACACGGAATTTGTGGGTATTGTATAATGTTACTAAACTCATACACTTTAATAGACTTCATATTACCTATGGCTAGCTTTACCACTGCTGACACTATAATTAAGGCAGAGAGAGGTATTCCATTCTACTCCATCTTCATGAGTTTGCTACTATCTTCAAAATATTTGGAAACTTTTCTGTCTTTCTATGCTATCCTTGAAAATTCTGTCAGTTTATAAAAACAAAGTAACTATAAATGTTGTGACATGTATGTAGATGTGAAAAGATACCTTTGATACTCACCTAAGCAAAGCAACAAAATATCTTGTTCATGGCTTGCAGGAGAGGGAGAAGACTTAAAGATAGGAAGAGATCTTCAAGAAGTTGCCTTAAGATCAGGAGAAATTTAGGGGAAAAAAAAAGTACAGAATGGCGGTTGTATCTTGTTGTTATTTAAAATTAAGGCAAACAGTGAGAATAATGCAATTTTGAATGTGTTTGAGTGCACACGCACTCAAAGTTTGCAAATGCTGCTTAGAGATAATACCTTTGGTCAAAAGATTTTGGAAGGGCTTTTTATCTCATCAAAGTTTTAACAGCACCTTGGCACAGCCTTTTACACAGATAAACCCAAACTTGTGCAGGATGGAAACCAGATATGAAATAGAAAAGATAAAGTTTGGAAAACACATGATAGTCCACCATAATTCAAGCTTGTATTCTGAAATGTAAAGATTCTCAGGGCAGAGACCTTCTGTTTCATTACACCTACTGTGGTGGGGTCCCAGGCCATGACTGAGTACAAACACAGTAACAGATGCCAGCACTATATTAGTAACAGTACATCTTTATCATGTGAATTCCCAGTTTGCTCAAGTCCTGCAGAGGGACTACTGAACATTCAATCACTCCACCATACAAGCCAGAAATTTATATCCAGTCCATAGAAGGATTTCCTTAACCCTTCAACTTGTCACCTTTACCATGAAAAATTCAGGAACACATCAAGCTGATGTGTTTCCTCTTTACTCAAAATTTGTCCAGTGTATCAGGCATAGAACTTTTATTTAAACTTCTACATCCCTGCTTCTGTCTTTCACTTGTCTAGCTTGTGTTTGGTGCCACAGGTCTCACTCCTGCTTTGAAATCTGTATTTCAAAAAGCCAAACTATGTGAGACTAGGTACAGCTTCATCAAGAACTCATCAAGACTTTGACATGTCTCACCTACGCCAGAAAAGGACTGTAGTCTGTCGTAACTATGACTGTGGAAAAGTCTAAGTCACTCACAGGAGAGCTAACCTTTCATTTTATTCTGCCACAAATTATTTCCTTCTGTGCCTTTTTTTTTTTTCTTTTAAGAATAATGTATACCACAGAATGTACACAGGATGTTTAGCCCTGTTCCCAGTGATCACTCCCAGATGAACTCAAACTTAAGACATATATGTGCACACTTTTCCATAACTAGGACTCAAAAGCCCTGGTGGTTTGGAAACCATTTTAAAAGCAATGAACGCCTCATCAGACTTGAAATACATGGGTACCTCCTGAGGTTTCCTCTTCCTGAATGCTGTAACAACTGTCCTCTTAAAACTGAAGAGAGAACTCTCTCTCTCTTCCAGAAAAGCCCATTTCACACCAACAGTCTGACCAAGGAGATTGGGAAACTATTATCTTTTAAGAACTAACATAACCAAGTTGTGAGTAGCTTCTAATGGTGTTTTCCATATATATCTAAGGTCATACATATGGAAAACAATACAGGACAACACAAACAACTTACTGGAAAATCTCCTTGCTGACACATATTTCACTTCAAAAGAGATGAACAAAAAACTCTGCCAAATTAACTTTTCTCAACACACAACTTCACTGCTCAATTTAAATGCCTCTACCCTACTGTGCCGTCTACACTCATCATTGTAGAGAACTCAAGCTTTGTCCTACTAGAGTAGCCCTGACAGTGAAGTGCACAATCCCCATCCCCCTTTCTGTAACCATGAAGATCCAGTTACATTTGTGTCTCAGCTCCTGGCTAGTCAACATTAACAAACATTTGCCCTGACTAGAGTTCTGGTAGCTGTGCAGAGCTGCATGACAGTCTGCACCAGGTGCTTCCTTCCTCTCACATTAAAAAGAAGGTTCCATCCTCTGAGTTTCTATAATGAAATCTGGACATATTGTCATTCACCTTAGTTAGGAAAAGAGTCACTTGAAAGGCATGGATTCTCTCCCTGAGTTACTACAGCAAAACTAACAACCAACCAAACAAAAAAATCCCAGTCTGAGATCACATCTCTCATTTTGGGGTGTGGAGGAGTATCACATCTGCAAATACTTGTCTACCATTTGATCTGGAGTCTTAAACAGAAAGGGTAGTGGATGCTTTCATACACATATGGTCTTGTTAGCTTGAAGGTCAAAAAAACCCTGAGTATGCCTACATGGATGTTGCAGTGCCAGCTAAGGCAGGCTATTCATGCTTGGTGCCTGCCCATCCCACTCTCATAGCTGCCTCCAGGAGCACCAGTCACCCTGGAACACAGAGAGCTATGGCGTCCAGCATGCTCCAGCATGACTTCCAGCCAGGACAATGGTAAACCTGGGTGTCTCATGACCTCTTTTGGAATTGCATAGCCAGAAACAATGACGCAGAAGGATTCTTCTTGTTCTGTGTTCCTAGTTAATTTCTATGATCTCTGTAAACTTCCAGTTCACCTTTTAGGGGTCATTGAATAACTTGTTCTTTAGCCAAGTAAAAGTGCCTGTGGTACACTCCAGCATTTTTCTCTTGTGAAATACCCTGCAGAGATAAGAATATTTTTTTCTTGGATCAAGATGGATTTTTTTTTTTTTTCTCTGAAAGCCCACAAGGTGTGTAATCAAAGCTGGCACTGGAGCATCCTAATTACAAAACCCAGCAAGGAGCTTTCACACGCATTTTGTGGACTTCAGACTTCTTGTTTACAGAATATTCTTGCTGAGAAAGAAGAGATCATGAGAAAAGTTCAGAAAACAGGACCCAGACTGACAGTCAATAATTTTTCACTTCTGCCTTTAATATCAAGATCAAATAAAGAAAAATTGACCCTGTATTTGTAACATGTCATTCCATTTTTATTTGAGAAAACATCCTGAACTCCTCAGAGAACTAACATGGAGGAAGGGAATGAGAGACATGGAAGGGACGGGGGGTATATTTCTGTTTCAATTTATTCAGAAAAATCATGCATCTTCATTGAATCACAGAATGCTCTGGGTTTGGAACAGATCTTTAAAGGTCCACTCCACCTCCCCTCCACAGGCAGGGACATCTTCCACTAGACCAGGCTGTTCAAAGCCCCACCTAACCTTGCTTTGAATATTTCCATGGATGGGGCATCCACAACTTCCCTGGGCGACTTGCTCCAGCATCTCACCACTCTCTGAGTAAAGAATTTCCTACTAGGACCTAATCTAAGCCTACTCTCTTCTAATTTAAAACAGCTCCCCCTTGTCCTATCACTATATGCCCTTGTAAAAAGTCCCTTTCACTCTTTATTTCAGGCCCTCTTTATGTACTGCTTCAAGGGCTTCTGGGAGGCTTCTCCAGGCTGAATGTCACAGCTCTCTCACAGGAGAGGTGCTCCAGCCCTCGAGACCTCCTCTGGAATCACTCCAACATGTCCCTCACTTGCTGAGGGCCCCAGAGCTGGGCACAGTACTCCAGATGGGATCTCACCAGCTAGGAGTACAGGAGAATCATCTCTCTAGACCTGCTGGCCACTCTTCTTTTGATAAGCCTAGGATATGATTGGTTTTCTGAGCACACATTGCTGAGTCATGTTGAACTTCTTGTCAACCAACACTTCCAAGTCCTTCTTAGGTCAGCTCTCAATCCATTCACCTCTCAGCCTGTATTTGTGCTTGAGATTGCCCCAACCCAGGTGCAGGACCTTGCATGAGGCCTTGCTGAAATTCATGAGGCTCACAAAGGCCCCTTCTCAGACCTGTCAAGGTCCTTCTGGATGACATCCCTTCCCTCCCGTCAACCACAGGTGTCATCTGCAAACTTGCTGAGGGTGCACTGATCCCACTGTCCACATCACCAACAAAGATGTTAAACAACACCAGTCCCAACACTGAGCCCTGAGGAATGCTGTTTGTCCCTGGTCTCCATCATCATCTCAACATCAGAGCCCTTAAAACAGAGTCAGAGAAAAATAGCAGGTCTAAAGCGCTATCACTGCTGGCTGCTTTCTGCTGAGCTGAAGTGACCATTTTCAGATCCTTTCAATCTGTGGTGAAAAGATCATTACCATGTTACTCCCAGGAAGTCAGTCCTCCTGCAAGTAAGCTCCTTTGTTATGAATATGGAACAGATGGAACCAAATCTATCTGCTCCGTAGGAACAAAAACACTTACAACCTAGCTCTCTCTATTAAAGACTGTACTTAGCTCCTTTATAGCACTGGCTTTCTGTGCACTGCTGTGAGGTTTTGACTTTATAGAAAAAGGCGCTTCATAAAAGCAATAGTTCTTACTCCTAAACTAAAAGCAGTCTAAGAACAGTGGAAGATGAATGCAGTGTTTAACCCGCATGGCTCCTTGGAGATATGCAAATATTCAATTACTGGTTTTTTTAAAGCTACAAAAAGGATTTTTTTCTGAGGAGGAAAAACAGCCATATGTCGCAAAGACTGTGCATCAATGGCAGTGAAGTACACAGACGGTAACAGGCTACTCACTTTAATAAAGGTTGAATCTGATTATGTCATTGCAAGACATAACATGGATTTTTTTTGTAGATGTGTAACTGTGGATTAAGATGACACTTCTGCAAAGAAATCTGTATTCGTTTTTCAAAAATTGACTTTTCTGGTAGGAGACAAAACACTCTGAAATTAGGTCCCCACCATAAATACAAAGATTTAATGCATCAATTTATTTCCAAATGTTGCATCATATAGGACCTATTTCCTAAGACTTTAACAGAAACTACATCCATATAGCAACAATTTACTGTGCAAATTGAAAATATGCACAAACTGTAGCTGAAACTGATAGATTTACTTACTGACTTTGCTCATTAAACAAGTACATGTAGAGGATCTGTCACTTCTTTCACTCTCAGAACAATAACAAATGTTTATTCTTAGCCACATACGCACACATATACAGAGATATTGTTTATACCAACTTCTCATAAAAACCCACACAAAAAAAGGCAGAGGTCTTCTTCACTCACAGTTTAATATGTTTATACATGTAGTGTTTGGTTTCTTTTTCAGAACAATTGAAATAAGGACTTCTGTCGCTGAATGCTTTGATTCTAACCAAATCAAGTCTTCAGGCCAATCTCCCCCCTGCCAGTGAAGGCACAGCTTGCCTGAAGTCATAACCTTTGCTGGTGGAAGGAACTGGCCTTGAAACAGATCACGAAGCAGATGTTTTATGCCAAATCAGAGTCTAGGGATACACAGCCTAGCGCAAATAAAACTCTTCTGCTGTCTGTTCAGTCATTTCAATTCCCTGCAGTGTGAAATATGAAGTTGCCAACAAATGGCCAGTGCGCTGTGCAGCACAGCAGGGAGAGCAAGTGCCACAGATTAACCAAGGGCTCAAAATCTCCTTCATTAGCTCTGCTTTTCAGCCCTAGCCTCAGGAGTGACATGTGGGTCACCCAATGGAAGGTGATGGCGCTTGTAAAGACAGGTTTCCATCAACTTTAATTATAGAAATTGTGCCCACTTGCTTGGGGGAGAAGGAGTTTCATATGGTTGTATCCACAGATCATAGTCATTAGTGGCTCACAAAAAAGTGGTCTTTTCAAATGATTTTTTTTTCCTAAATTTTCTCACCTGAGACAAGACATCTGATAAAATACCCGTCTACAGGCTCACCAAAAAAAAAAAAAATCCCATCAGCTTAATGTCAGGGTTCTGCTAAACAATTTATGACAGAAGACCTATAGGAAATCCCACTGTTAAAGCAGGGGAGTACCTTCATACCAGGAAAGTGTAAGAATCCCACTACTACCATCTCTGTGGATGTGGCATTTGAACAAAAGGTCAAGACAAGCCAACACTCCAGCTCCCTCTATTATTGGTCTCTCCATGTAAACGTTTCCATCTGATTAAAGCATTACCTGTCTCAAGACTCTTACTCTTGAGAGATAGATGTTTAAAACCCTAGTTTTAAGACTTCTTTTTTCTTAAAAGGAAACCTGTACTTTCAAGTCAGTTTCCATCCACATCAACACTACAACTCTTTTATGTCTTTCTAGGCTAAGAACTGCACTTTGTGTTAAAATGAAGGAACAACTAACAATACTAGACAATCTTAGTCCTTGATTATTGGAGAGCAGAAATGGGGCTCCAGTTGATGGTAGTATTGTATTTGCACTTAAAAACCCATAAAAAACCACAAAAATCCTGGTAAAAATACAAACATATAATTCAAAAGAACCTACTGACAAGTTTTCAAGATGTTTACAATCCACAACAGAGATCATATTTTCAGAAGAACTCTGCTTCATGTGCAAAGCATTTCAGAAATCAGGCCAACTATTTGGATACTGAAGTGACAGCTATGTACTTCTAAAATTATGACTCTAATTGGGAATACTAAACACTTCTGACATATGGTCTGTAATATGAAATCTATTTATTTTACCTACTTTGGACTGGAACCAAGGAAGAACAGGGTTGAAGAAACATATGTGCAATTTATACAGAAAAAATATAGAAACTGTATCTACCCTGGGCTTAGGTGGTGAGTTTGTTGGTTTGGGGTTTTTTTTTCTTTATTTTGCTTTGTTTTGTTTTGTTGTTTTCTTTCAATTGTGTGTTAAGATGTATTTTGGACCAGTGTCCTAAAGCCTAGATAAAGAGTCCACATAAATGTAGATGTACCAAAACCTATGTCATTTTCTCTGCTGCTCAAGTCAAAAAAGACCACTATGATCAAGTAGTGTGTATGCACAGTTGTCAAATTTTTTTTTCAGGAGTCTAGTAAAGTGAATCAAATCACTATTTTTGTGTGTGTGTGTGTTCAATGTACATACACATTTTCTATTTACTTTTTGAATCAGAAGTAAAACCAACAGTGGGACTTTATGTCTATAAATTAAAAAAGCTGTTTCTTCATTAAAAGGCAAAGAAAAATATCACTATTTTTAGTCTTTTTCTCCCCCTTCTCTCAAAATTATTATTTCAGGGTCTGCTATTTTCAGACTAAAATACATTTGCTCGAGCTAAGGCAATTTCATAGGACTTTCTGCTGCTGTTTTATTTGTGTGTCTTTCATTACTGGGATTTTTTGGGTTATTTTTTTAGAATGTTCCTGTGCTAATAATTTTACCTTGTATTATAGGGGTGGAGTGCAGATTTACATGTACATATTAGCACACAGAATACCATATGCTGTTCACAAGCACTTCACGGAAAAGTATACATCTTTGTGGAAATCCAGCTGTACTCACACAAGTACCAGAAGTGTAACTTTAATTTAGATTTCTAAAGCACAATGTTCCTCACCCTCCCAGTCAATACAGTTCCAAAAATTCTGCCTTCCTTTTCTGCCAGTAACTTCAGTGTGGTACCAGGTTCCTCAAGAGACTTATTTTTGGTTTAAGATTATATTTCACTCAAAATATTCTATAGTTCACTAAAATGAAAAAAGTCCAAGGTGGAAATATATCTTCTTAGCCAGGTTAGCATATTAAGAAATATTCTCCCTAGACAGCAATTTTTAGGGGCTTTCCCCAAGCTAACTCTTAATGTACATCTTTTAAACTTGTGTAAAATCTAGAACTGATCATTAGATTTGAAAATTAACCCATACAATTTGTTTAGAAGTAATGCTACTGTTTCTAATAAAAACAAGCAGCTGGTGTTTCTGAGCTGGGACTGGTTCAAGGGTCTGGGACTTTGCAGTGCCTTCAAATCACAGCAAACACTGATCATTATAGGTAACTGCAAAGCTCCTGGAAAAGTGAATTTGTCCCTCAATCAAGAAGGTAGCAATAGCATGGCATGACATGTAATTGGGAAAACCCCAGGGAAAACGAACATCTTATATTTTGCATCCCAAGGATTTGGTGGCAAACTGAGAAGCTTCCTTATGGAGGTTGGAACACATTTTGTAGAGAATAGCTCCTTCTGCCATTTTCTTCAATAGGAGAGATTTCAGTGAGAATGTTTCTCTCTAGTGCACATCCATTGCCACATGAATTACCAACATGAAAGGAACTAAGCAGAGAGAAGAAGTAAAGAGAAGACAGACACTGCTGTACCCTGAGAAGTGTCATGAACAGTCTCCTACCCACATAGGGTTGACTTTATCTTTAATCTTGTTTTCATTTTGAAAAACACAAGTGATGTGCAGTGATGGTTATGCCACATCAAGGACAAGAAGGAACAACTGGTCAGATCAGCCTATACAGGAAGGAGAATGACAATCTAGTGAAATTATAATACAATACCCAGGAAACACTTCACTGGCACTTAATATTAAAAATATCTAATCTTTCAATGGAGTTAAAATTATGTATACTTTTAGTTTGTTAAAATTAGGATTTTTATATTCACAACAGCTAAAGCCTTTAATGCATAAAGATTATTTTTTATCAGAGATCTAACCATTATTGGTCAGAGAGGTTTGGAGATATTCAAGAATCAATTGGATTCCATCCTGTCCCATGTGCTTTGGGACAGCCCTCCTTAAGCAGGGAGGTTGGACCACATGACACACAGTGGTCCCTTCCAACCTTACCCATTCTGGGATTTTGGGATTCTGTAACATAATACATTTTAGTACTAGTGTTATTACTTTATAAATATATATGTGTATATATTTATATACATACACACATACGCACATAAAAAAGAAGAAAATCCATACACACATACAGGTTAAATAAACACACAGAAAATATAACAAAAAAGCTCAGTCAGTTGAGAAGAAAACATTATTAGAAATATTTTGTCTTTTTGAAAGAACTGTATCTCTAAGATGACACTTATTCTTAGGAAAAAAAAATAAAATAGATCCTTCACTAAAGAGATTCACTGCAACTTTCACTTATGCTTATATTAAGCCAGGAACGTAATCAAGTTCTCAGACCCATTGTATGCATCAGCTGCCCTGTACTGATTTTGGGGAAAGATAGCCCACATTAACTCCATGACACAAGATTTCCAAAACCTCCATGTAGCACTATCACCCCTGCAGAAATCTCTTTCTGTTTGATGTTGAACAGTAGCCTTCTCTATTATAGTTTGAGCATTAGCCAGAGGAACTTTCTCAGGAGAATAACACTACCTCTACTGATTTTATCGTGCCCTTTTCTTGTGAAATATTTCACTGAAAATAATTGGAACCTAATGATACTTCAGAGAAGTCTCTACATGAAAGAAAGAAATAATAGGAAGAAATGTTATGTTTGAGACTATACTTTCTTTTCACGGGATCCTTACACATCCAATGGGAACTGTCAGAGCCACCAACCAATTAATTTTCTAATCTCTCTATAATGAGGTTTTTTCTCCTTCAACCCTTGTTTGTCTCCTTTGTAGAAAACATCTGATTTTTCACTTATCTTTTGATTTCCTTCATTTTATACCATCTTAAAATGCAGAAGTGGAAGCAAAATGGGAGCTAGCCCTAACAGAATAATAAAATATAGCATGTCTCTCCTTTAATGCCTTGGAGCATGATAAGCTCAAAAAGGAGTATGCTAGGAAATTGATTTTGTCTGTCCAAAACACATTGAAAGTGTGAAGATCATGTTGGCAGACTGCCCTGAATTGCTGTTAAATCCTGCAATATTAATTTTGACCCCTTTCTTATCATTCTAGTAATTTCTTCACACCTTGTACAAGATTTATGGACCACTCCTATGGTACTCCACAGAACTACTTGCAGATGCACAGAATAGGAAGCGGTCACATGTACTTCTTTTTCCCAGAGATCTAAATAGGACTCATGAAGCCACTCTGAGGAAAAAAAAAAAAAAAAAAAAAAAGCATGATGTGGGCAAAAAAAGAGAAAGTATGAAGAAAAAAACAAAACAAAATGCGCCAAAACAGCAGTTAGACAGACATCTCACTTCTCCTATTGGAAATTTGGACTTGCCAAAAAATTAAGAAATTTGGGTCTGGTTTATTTTTTAACCTCATTCTGCTTTGTTGATTAACCTGTTTCTGTTCTTAAAATGAATTGCACCATATTGTGTCTCCACTGTATAATTTTATCAAGGAGGCGACAAATCATGCTGGCAGTGATGGTCCGGGCTGAAGTGGAATGTATGGTAAAATACAGTTCTCCTCAAATGAACTGCTGAAACCGTTAATCTTTATCTAAATGCCCATAATAACTATTTTGTTCTCTGTGGCAGTTGGGAGAAAAAAAAACGTCTTCCAAAAAGCATTTTGGCAGCCAATCTGCTTGTTAATAAAACCTGGAGAAACGTTTGTGATTAATATAAATTACTAATTCCTCTTTTAATGCCTAAACGTGACAGTGACTAATTTACACAGTTTTGCTTGAGTTGCCACTGAGTATTTCAAGTGGGATCACGAACAAAAAAAGTGCTGTTGCACTGGTGTATGTTTCCAAGTAAAACTACCACAGGTGCAGGAACTACAGATGAGGAACTCTATCTCTGGCAATAACTTCTAACTGTGCTGGCTGATTGTTCTGCTTAGGATGGGGGGAAAGTGCCACCAGTGAAAGCTACATAACACTCCTATTATAAGCTGAAAGTTGTACATTTTGTAGAGACCTATGAAATGGTTGCTGTTTCTCATACCTAGTCAGCAGCATATTTTAGTGCACACAACTAGTTTGACAATGAGTATCTCTGCCTTGTTATAAACATACTTTAAACGTATTTTTATGCATGATTATTAATTTGAAACTCCAGCAGCATTATACTTTACCTGCTCATATTCAATTGCCAATAAAATAAAACTTTTGTGAAATACTAGAAAATTTGATAAAAGAGATTGCTAAACAAAAACCTACCCATATCAGCTGTTCGTGTATGAACTACACAACACTGTCACCATCATCCTCATTGGAACACACCTTTATTTTTGAGATGATTTGCTTCTGCACCTCTTTCTGAGAAAGAAAAGCATTTTTTACCTTGTTGATGTGCCTGTGGACTTTTCACTATGCCATTCTTACCTTCTACTTTGTGGTGCTGTTTACAGATAGGAACTAAGGAAGTCAGATCCCAATTCCATGAATCACCAACAGGAACTGCACACATAACTTCATTCCAATTTTCATGGAGGAAAACAAATTTGTGACTTATCTGTGCATCACTACCCAGAAGCAAAGAGGTGTTAATACTAAGCCCAGTTCAACAGGACATGTTGCATTCTTTTACAGTCTCCCCGTTCATGAAGAAAGGCACAACATTTAAGGCAGACAGCAAGTCCTGATGCAGCTGCTGCTACAGATCCTGACTTCAGTCCCAATACAGAGTTCTGTGTCAGTGCCTCACACCTGAATGTCTCCTGCAAAACCTTGAGATATTAGAGAAAAATAGTCCACATGCAGTTACAAGCACTGACATAAAGGAAAACGACCCAGTATTACCACAAACAGGTGTGTCAAAAACATACTTAAGAAGAAATCCAAGCTTGTATATTCACAATGTCCTCACCTACAACTCTTAAAATATAATTTAGATCAGCTAAGATGTTCTGGTATTCTTTTGCCTGAACACATTTTGAACACCACTATGACTGAATTGTCAGGGCTCTCTAAATTGATTAAAATACTGCCATCCTGATTATCCTTCAAATAATTAAGATCATTTCACCCCCAGAAGATCAGCAACAGCAATGTTATTCCCCATATCCATCATCAGGAGCCTGGTTACTTTTGTGCACAGAGGTATGGCACAAGTGAGATTCTGATACACCTTCAAGCCATTCTTAATTCCCTAAAGCAGTGTTGTATCTAGCTGGCTATACCACTTCATACTTCAAATATTAAATATCCACGATGTAAAAGGGAAACCAAGGAGATTTTAGAGGCAGTAAAAATCTCATTTGGCCAATAATGTAGACCTGAGCATGACCAACTGCTTTTCTGAAGGAAAGTAGAAACATTTGAAAGGCTGAAAAGATTTTTCAGTAATTTTTCAGAATAAAGCAGTTCTATGTATTTCTGAATACTCAGTGAAAAAAAAAATCTTATTCTATGTAATATATATAATCTATATACTGATTTGCCAAGATAGAAGTATTAACTGCATGTGCCATTTTGCGCCCAGAGTCTTGGTCACCTTGTCTGAATAGTATGCATTACTGGGAAATAAAACAAAGTTATTGAGAATTTTATAACCCTTTCCTATTTTAAAGCCCCCTCTAATATCAGAGGGAAAGGTAGCTTAGAAACAAATCTGCCGCTTCTAGGTCCAAGTATTTAAGAAAATAATGGAGGTGGATGATGAATATTAACTTATGGAACAAGACCATCAGCCAATTGCTCAGCATGTGGAAGCATTTTTATCTTGGAGAAGTTTGGTTTTGGTCTACTGGTTGCAGGCATGCATATATAATAAGCTTATACTGTGCTTGTACAGTACTGTACAGTACATACAGTATCATCAGAGAAAGTGCCACCTTGGTGAGTTAGTCTGAGGAACAAGGAGACTAACATGCTGATGACATGGAGGCAATGAAGTACAACACTGTTATTCCAAATGTCACTGCTATGCTATTTCCATTTCTGTTGGCACCTGCTTCACTTTACAAAACCTGTACTTCCAATACAACAGCTCATTAAACAGGTTTCAGTTTGCTCAGAAATCAAATTAGAACACTGCTACAGAGTTATAAGTCCTCAGATAATTATTAATATTACTGTCCACTCCTATGAGTTCTTTCATCCAAGGAATCCACATGCTTCACCTTATTAATCTCATAACATTCCAGTGAAGTACCACTACAATGAGTCTCACCCACCAGCTATGTGCAGCCACCTCAGAGATGTTAAGCTGCAGCTGTTCAACATCAAAACCGATTTCAAGCAAGGATTGATGAATGGTCCATCAGGATTTAAAGAGCTGTGAGCAATTCATTCAGTGGTACTTCCAGCAGAACACTGAAATTTAAACACTTACTCTTAAGAAAATTGCAATGGGATTTTTACAAGAACCACAAATGTAAAAAATTACAGTCACCAGTATGGAACATTTAGTCACCATTGATTTTAAGGCAGGTGTGTGTGTCACATATGGCGTCGTCAAGTTCCTAATGCTCCTTAAAGGTCTTTTATCCAAGGTCTAATCAATCGATATTTTTAATGCCTGGGATTTGATCATAACAAAACTAAATACATGCTTTATTTTCCTACAAAATTAACTGATCTTTGTCAAGCAGCACAGGTGAGAAACAAAAATAGGACAGAGGAAACAAAACCCTGTCATCTATCTTTCCGACTGTGGTCAGTCCTTTGTTCTCCTAATGTCCAAAATCAGTACTTCACTAGAAAGCAGCACAAGTCACTGGTCTTCATGGAGAAGTGAAGACCTTACAAAAGATGCTCTAAATAAATTTAAAGATATAAAAGATATATAGCCTCCCTCTTTTATAGTTTTCCAGCTATCAGGATGTTAATGGAACCTAAATTTTTGAAGCACGTAAATCCAAATCTTCTTTAAACTTGTTTTCTGAAAGACATTCATTCCCTTTGAAAAACTCAAACAATAGAGACCAGCACTTCCATGCATTCTCTCTTCATTTTCTTATATGGATTTCTCCTGGGTCCCAAATTATTCAACAGCTTTTAACATTCCCTTTGAGCATTCTAAGAACACTACCAATGTCAAAATCTATTAAACACTAGTGATTATTTCTGCTTTCTTTTAAGCGGGACCAGCACTTAATCCTTCTGGTGCTTTCTAACAGAAACCGGTCCTTTAATCTACACACTAAGCTAAGCATGAATCCCCTGTAAAGGTCACCTTCCTTGTCTATCTAATGTTATCACAAAAAATATTTTTTAAAGTACACATTTATCAAATCCTTTCAATTGCTTTGATTTAATTCAGAACATCTCAAGTGATTCTGGTAAACCAGCTATCAAAGCAGGATTCGTAGTAGAGTGGCATGTCTGATACCACTGCTGTCAAAGCAGCGTCACTGTTTATGTTGATTAGATCTTGACTGAAAGGTTAATGAGGAACCTGGTAATAAACAATGTTTATCCAAAAGAAAAGTGCAATTAACACACTTAAGATGTTTGTCATTCTCTCAGCATCCTTTAATAACATTCCTTAGTTAACCTTCATTTTTTAGCTTTTGGTGTGACCCAGGATGTCTGGAGAGAGAGTTCCAAAAAGTGATCTTCTTACATCATGTCTTCAAGAAACAACGAGGAAACGTAAGCATCAGCAGTACCTGAATTAACTAATACTCGCTGAATTCAAGAGAGACTGCATTTTTCCACTTGATGGAAGACAAACTCTGTCTTCACTTTCAAAGAAAAAGATATGCTACTTAAATCAACTGTTTTGGCAACTTCTAATAAAAGTTTAGTCTATGAATAAATAGAGTTCACTGTCTCCGGTACAAGCTAAGTATGGTACGACAAGACTTACCAATAATCTGCTCCACTCATTTCTCTAGAGTTCACACAACTCTGTAAAGCTAAACTTTGTCCTAAGTCAAATCACTGATTTTGAGTTTCAGTATTTACATATTCAAGATGGAAAAATATCCAAAATAAGCCTTTTACATCATGTAAGTCACTGATATGAGGGGAAAAAAAACACTCCAAGAGGTTTTTCCTGAAAGGTTTTTTCATACAATTGCTCAGTGAAGAAAAGCAAAAAAACCTGTCTTCATGTGTGGCTAGTCTTATTTTATCCTGAAGGAAAAAATACCATGGGTATTAGTCAAGAAGTCAAACATATCTAGACAAGGACATTGTGAGACAAGTAGAACTTAGGTCTGTACAAAATGACCTACTGCCTGAACAAGCTGATACACAATGTACTCAATGGGTAATTGCAAAAGATACCAAGTCTTTATCATAGCTACAAACAGAGGAACAGAAGTTCCCAGAAGTACAGAGTATTGCTATTAAAATAGAAACTTATTTCTTTCCTGCAACTCTAAGGATGTTCTGAGGAGGGATAAGCGTTACATGCCCTGGTGAACATGAAGACATGGTTCTCCTCTGCATAAAAGCAATTTTAAATTCAGACTGACAGTGTCTATATGTTTACATGGGTAAACACACAGATAAAATGTTCATTGTGCCTTCTTTGAATTTTCAAGATGGTATAATTTGTCACTTATGCCAAGGTCAGTTTGCTGATTAAGAGATTCTTCTTTAATGGCATGACAGCTTATAGAGAAACTATATATCCTAACTGCTGGATGATTTAAAAACAAACAAACAAACAAATAAAAAAATAATTCTACAATATTAGTAGTTAAATATTATTGTATTACCCTCCCAGCTGGGATATAACACAAAAGCACCGACTTCCTCCAAAAAAAGTAAACATTGTAAGTAATCTAACCAAAACTGTCTACAGTAACCTTTGATTGATTCTAATACTCTCCAGGATGCAACTGAATAGTTGCACTGTCTTCTTTACATTATCTCCTTTTCTAGCAGGAATTTCCTCAAGTAAGTCAGACTCAAAACCTGAGAAACAGTGTACTTACACTCCCAGAGAGAACCTCCTACCAACAGACCTACAGTCAGCAGTAGAAACTGCTGTGCTGACAATACCAACTGGTACTGAAAAAGCAAAATTTCCAGATTTATAACATGATGATAAAAAGAGAGAAGTGTAGTTTGGGGGGGGACTTATATGTTCTGATAGGATAAAATTACCGCTCACAATCTTTCTGTTTTGTGCTCCTATTACATCAAACTAAACCTGTAGCAAATGTAGAGATCCCTAAAGCAAATAACCATCTTACAGTGAGTTGCACCCATTCATGCAAAACATTGATATCCACTAATATTAACCTGGTGCTCAAGCAAGAGCAATGAACTCTATGCAGCTGTTTAATATCATTCTTCTTTTGAGCACATGAAAAATACCAAGTAACTGTTAATAAAATAAAAAGATTTCTGTGCAGCTTTCTCCCATACAATATCACAGGATATTCAACCTTGTCTCTGCAAAGTCACCCTTCTTAACTCTTGCTACACTGAAACCACTTCTTAAAGAGTAAGAACCAAGCTAGCAATCTGGAAGCTATTCCAGCTTCCTAGTCACGGAAAGCTATTGATAGGTCTGTGTTAATTTCCATAAAAGGTGAACACTACCTTTCCTATGCTAACTGCTGATTTGTATATGGACATGTACAGTTCTCTCCAGTGAGTTAAGACCTCTAAACTCTGCCAATTATTCTTCATTAATAATCAAAAATCCTTATGCAACCACCAGCAGCAGCAAACAGTGGTAGTTGCATGTTCTTACCCATCCCCAGAAATTCAGTGGCTAGGTCACATGGAGAAAGCATTTCAGTACAGGTTCTAACACAGACATCTCAGTTGGAAAGCAGTGAACAGGCACAGGGCAAATTGATGATAACAATATAAAATATGCTTACAGTTTTGAGACAAAAAGACAGCAACCCTCCCAATAATTAACCTGATCACTAAACACAGAATTGCACAGGACAGAGAAAGGACCGAGGATTGTACCAGAGACTAAAGAAAAACAAGAGCACAAACAAGCTCTCAACTCTTAAAAACACATAAAACATGGCAGAAGGGGAAAAGGGAGCAAGTTCAGCTTTGCTGTCATCAGGGACACCTATTGCCTCAACAAAACTTTAGCTAGAGACCTTCTTAATACAATAAGCTAAATACCTACTTAATAGGCAAAAGAGGTGGAGTATTAAAATATTTTTTCTATTACTTTTTTTTCCTTAAGGTCTTTAGAATGAAAGAACCCACCAGAGGTATGCATATGGTTGTAGAGGGACGGTCCAACTACCTGGCAGCTGCTAGAGGAAAATGACAGCAGGACATAATCAGGACAACTTTCCGACACAAAGAGGGAACAAGCAAACAGAAGTGAGACAATTTATTATTAGAAAGAATGCAAATCACAAGTTTTCCTACAGAAGCAGTAGCTAAGACTGTCAGGGTGGAATGTCACTTGAATAAAAGCCCTCAGAATCAGAAATTTCAGGAAAATAAGCAATTAGTGCAGAGAAACAAGGATGATGAGGGACAAACACTTAAAAAATCAAGGGAACAGGTAACATTGCAAGTTGCTTGGGAATGGAATCTATGAGGAAAAGGAGGCACATGATGGCTGGATGTTATTAAGAGGCACATGTACAACTGAAAGTACAACTTTACAAACTGCTTCTTAATTTAATTGTAAATATAAGAACTTAAAAAATATTATTTATAACCATAATTAAATTCAAATCATAAAATCACATTATCCTGATGTGAACATAAGCAATACAATTTCCCAAAAACCTTCTGAATTGACAATCAGAAGCTTCATGAAAATAAATGGTGACAACAAAGACATAATGATAATGACACATCATTAAAGGTGACGCAAAGAAACGGCACAAGCATTTTGAAATAAAATCAGAAAGACACATGCAGAAAATAAAACTAGAAAGAAACTGTAACAAAAAGAGGTACAAATAAACTACAGGTAAAACAACAATATATTTAACAGGTGAAAGGAGCTCTTTTCTCAAGGAGAATGGGAGAAAACCCCCACAAGTTCTGTTTAGGTACATTACATGTAAAGCTTGCTAACTGCTAGCAAAAATCTTCAGTATTTTATGGACAACAGAAGAGCAGCAAGACGACTGTAAAGAAGAGCAAACCTACCTGTCTTTCTAGGAAAAGGACGTAAGTATATATAAATGAAAATATTCACAATGATCAAATGACTAAATAAACAATATATATAAAATCTTGGAGGATAAGATGATAAAAATACCACAGATTTCTTATGGATAAATCCTGTAAAATACCAAGTTCTTGAATGAAATACCCAGACTGATGTCTCAGAGGAAAACATATGCTACAGTTTAGTACTGGTACAACTTTTGACACTACAACAATGATGCGCTGTTTTCAAGAAAAGAACAATGTGCTCTAGCTTAAATCAACTCAGGAGTTTGGTTTGGAAACTGAGGTCAGGATTCTGCAGTAATCCGTAGCAGTCTGCTACAGATTACAGATGCTACAGTCTGTAGCATCTTTCTTTTTTTTATTTCAACAGCCCTGATGTGTATTTGCCAAGCTGTCACTGCTGTTTTTTTCAATACCTAGCACATTAATAAGAATAAATTACCCACAATTAAGTTAAAATAATGGAAATTATACACTCATTTTGAAACATATAATTAAGTAACATTATACATTTTAGGACTTTCTTCCCTTTCTTGCTTTTGAGTTTAACTCACTATGCACATACCTCATGTTAACCTGAATACCGAAACTTATGTTCCATTCAAAAGGACATTAAAATCACTGTCATGACACTGTTTAGTTTCTGCTTTCTCTATATTCCATTTGCTTCTCTTTCAGTAGTAATACTATTTTGTTTGTTTTCATGTTAGCATACACTAACCTGTGGTGAGCACCTGCTAAGAACTAAGTAAAAATTAAGACTTCAGGTCATGATACATTATTTACTTTCCCCAGCCCACCCCCACTGTTCACACCCTAAGTAAATAAAAGTTAATTTCTCTGTAAATATTTAATAAGCTTTTCTTCTTTCAAAAGTAAACTTAATCAGTACTTTGTGATTGCATGACTGTAATGTTTGAGTTCTTCAATGTAAATTTGATATCAGACAGGTAAGATTTCTTTGCTTGCATTTTCCTAGAATGAACATGCCAAGAAGGGAGATCCAAGTTCATCTGAACTATGTATGAAGGCAATGGCATAACAAGGAAAACTGACATTTTCCAAATGAACTGTTCATACAAACAGACAATGATTGTTCACAAATTATTGCATTTTCTGAAAATAATGAAAGCAAGAGGCAAGCCACATCCTTAAAAGGTAAAAAGTGAAGAATTCTGACAAAGCACCAGAGAGTAATTAAGCTAACCAGCCACTTATTATTTCTGTCTTTCCAGAGGTATAGGCTACACAATGTATTTTGCAATCCTTAAATAGAACATGACAAACTGATCCTATATAGTCAGCCTTCCGTCTCTACTGCAAAGAAGGTAAAGGTTTCAAAAAGGAAAGGAAACCTTTCATGACAAAGCAGTAATTTCTCAACATGCAGATACAGAAAGGTAACAAAAGTGGTCTCCATTGCCTGAACTAGCGCCTGCTTAAAACTGTGAAGAGAACACAAGAAATAACATTTTACTAGTTTGTTTATTCTACAAACTATGAGAAAAAACCATTCCAGGATGGACAACCGTGCCCTGAGAAGGTCTGCATATTATTGCTAACTTAGTGTAATGTGCTTCCCTGAAACTGCTGCAGCATCAGCCTTGCTGTGTTCTCATCAAACCCAAGAATAAAGGAAAAAAAAACCTACAGAAAAGAAGGAAAAACCCTTTTTGTGTTCCTAAAACATGAAGGTTAGTTTAAACTAATACTTTACATCTATTTGCTAATTTTTTGCTATTTTACTTTTCATCAAAAAAATTAATTCCATCTCCATGCAGTGGAGTATCATAAAGCTCTTCAAGTTTTAAAGCGCTTTGGGACAATTATTTTGAAGGGAGCCCTTGACAGTTAAATGACTCAGTTAAATGAATGCTATAGATTTTTACATTAACGTTATATGATTTTTAGTGACATATTGAATTTAACCACAAATAAGAAAAAACAGGTATAAGCAATCTGGATGTATTTCAACAATAATGTCTTGCTTGAGAGTTCAACGGATTTTGTATGTTCTAAAAATGAAACTAATAACTAGACAGCTCAAGCTGGGATTGCTCATATTTTTCCTTCACTTTCATGTTTGGTTTCACCTTTATTAAACATTTATCTTTTTTTCTTTTTAAAAAATTTAAAAGACTATTTTTTTTTTTTTAGGCTTGCACTTACCAATGCCAACTCTGTGCTACATTTTATTGCAACCTTGTGATGATAAAGACTGTATTCCTTAGCCTAACTGTTCCTGTTTATTTTACTAAAGCTCTGAAAGTGAACTGAAAAAAAGCAAAAACAAAAAGTACACCAAAAAATACCCCCCACTGTTCCAAGGGAGCCTGATATCAGAGTTTTGATTGACAGAGAACTCTGGTTGAAGTGACTCAAGTAGGACTGGGCCTACACAATGGAGATTTATTTACCTTGAATATTATTTACTTAACTCTAATGATTTTACATCATTTTGCATGCCCATATTAAAAAAAAAATAGTTTTAAATAAAATTACAGTTTGCTTTTTGAATTTTTTTATATTATTGTGCTGAAGCAAAATAACAAGGCATAGTTCTTCTGATGACAAACTACCACTCAAGATTTTTATTTGATGGAAGAAGAAGAAATGAATGGAAAACTACCCACTAGGTAGTTAGTTAACTAGGACTGTTATTTCCCAGTAGATTAAGAAAGCAAAACCAAAAATCTCAGTGATGAAGAAATGAGGCTGAAAAACAGGGATCATACATACTCAGTTTCTCTGGTGAAATGAGCTGGAATTACTGTTTCACAGTACAGTGAAACACTACACATATGAAAGCAATATTTAATGGGACCTACAGTCCTTCTAAAGCTTTCAGTTTTGTAGTCTAACACCAAAAAAAAAAAAAGGAAAAAGTACTGCTGGAGCAGTCAAAACTTTTTACAAGTGAAAGATACAGGTACAAAACAAGTTGATGTAATAAGATGTTTGCTGAGAGTATTAAACAAATGAAGTGCTAAGTGGAGTCAGAGAATCAGTTCTCTTAGCTGTTTTTTAACCTCCTGGTGTTTTTACTTCCTTAGACCCATATGCTATTTCCTGTACATCCTCTGGGTGCCCAGAGCAGCCCTGATCAGGCCTTCTCACCTGCCTGCCTTCTGCTCCCAGAGCATTCCCATTGCCCACACTGACAGAAACAGCTCATCCATGAAAAAGATGGGGAGAGGAAGGAAGGCAGAAAAAAGGAGACACTTAGCTACACACTAGGATTACTTAGCCTAAGAAATTATGACTTTAAATACCACTGGACTACTGGCATCAGCACCATAACACCACTGAAAAACTGCACATACCTCACTTTTCTTGGGTTATAAATACTAGAGACAAAAATATTTCATCTGTGCAAATAAGAAAAACCAGGTATTTCATATGCAAAGGATTAATGGTTTTTCCTTATATTTGGGGACAGCTACCATACTACCCTTCTTGCCCAATCCTCCTCCACCTCAGAGTGCTGAAATAAAAGTAATTGTACATTTTACTTTAAATGTCAGCTGTGGTTCAGTAAACAGGCTGACATGCTATTCCATATGGGAAAAGAAGTTTTGATTTTATATCATTTTCACCAGTTAGATTCCTAGGTAATGTATCTGGGGATACTTAAACCTGTGTTCACTGTAAGACATCCGTGTTTTATACCATTTGGCCCTCTGTATTTTCACAGCACATAGGTGAAAAATTAGCTGGGTTTCTTACACCTGCTGTGCAACAATGGGAAATCTCTATATACTTACAGATGTAGAAATATTCCCGGCCTGGCCTGAACTCAAATCCTAGTGAGAAGGGCGTGAAGAGTTGAAACTTTTCCGAGAACTTCAATGGTCCATTTGGGGAATGCGGTCGATTACACTCCCACCTCTTGAACCCCTTGGAAGTGTGATCACAGGAGCTGTAGCCATCAAAGTTCACCATGTACAGAACATAGCGTTCGGTCTTATCTTCTGGCACCGAGTCTTCATAGTGAGGGCAGAACACATCCAGGTAGTCATTGATGCAGACATCGATGTGGTAGTCACCTCTCTGGAATCTGAAATCACAAGAAGAGTTCAAATATGAGCACAGCTTACTCAGGATGACCTTCTAGCAGGGTAACATTCTCATAAAAGGGGTATCACTAATGGCACTTCACTCCAGCCATGCACATTTACTCTCAAAAATAACCCTTACAATTCATCAGAGCTATCAAAGAGAGATTATGCAGGACTATGATCATACAACCTTCTAAATAAAGGTTTTGCTCTATTCTCTTACAAATGGAGTCTGTTGCTAACAGACTTTCCCTACAGTTCATAGAATAAAGAAACAAAGAGAGCACCTGCCTTATCTGGTAGTGGTTTGGGGTTTTTTTAATTGAAGAAAGAAGCAAGAAGAAGCAAAGAAGCCAAAACCGCATCAGCCTTCCCAAATCAGTGTCTATATAAACATCTGCTTATGCATGCAAATAAATAAACTAGACATATCCTTTTCTCTGAATCAGTCTGTAATCATGTGCTGAAAGTAGATTTGACTGCAAGTACTTATAGTTACTACATGAACACAAACAGGTTACTTTTTTTTTCATAATTAGCAGCAGCTTGTCAAGATGCAATGAAATGTCCATATTGCTTTTTAAAGTGATTTGAAAAGCAGTGCTTCTCCTTTGCCAAAAGTAAACAGTGCGGACGTTGCTCTGTTCAGACGAAAGGATTCTGGGATACAAATTATCAGCACTCAGCCTAATGCGACAGTTCTGAGTGAGTACCAGTAGAGAAATGCAGTGCAAGGCACCAGCCGAGATGCATTTTATTATTGCTATTATTATGACTGATGAGTCAGTCCTTAAGGATGTGGAATTCTCATTTCGTTTGGAAAGGGAGGTTTCCTTTTTCCAAGCCTCCGTGTTTCACTTACATTACTTTTCTAATGCCTACCATAGTATCTGGAAGAAACTATGGAAACAATTCACTGCCTCCATGGGAGCTTACACTATGATGGATTTAATGATTCCATAAACCAGGTCTGTATGTCCATTAAACTCCCTGGGGCAGCTAAAGAAACCAACCACTGACCTACTCCACTTCAGGCTGACTGGGCTACTTGTAGCTTCTCTCTTTCATGGCTGCACTTGTCAAGTATACCACAGAGCAATAAAAAGGCCATGACAGATTTAACTATAATACCTCTTTTTAGCTGAGGGGCATATTTTAAACACCTGATGGGCTTGAAATCTGCCATCTGGATCCCTCTATCTAATTTCAGAGAAAAAGCAATGATCTGCTGGTCCTCTAAGGATAAATTCAGAGCAAACTATACCTTTTCATATCCCTACAATAATTTAACTGCAATAAAATAGCTTTTTAAAGAAGAAAAACTGCATACGCATCAAAGTATGATATATCTGTATAATTTCAGCCAGTGCACAGCCTCACAGTTCCACTATGTAACATGGAAAAGCCTCTCTGAACAACAGTTCTTCCAGCAGAATTTACATTTATCTAAATAACTGGGTAAAATGTATATTTTTGTACTCCAGTGCTTTGAAAATGCATCACCTGAACAGACACCCTCTTAACATATTTGCAAAAATGTATTGTTATCAAATTGATGTCTGCTCTCAATCAGTTAACAGTACACCATTTCTTGCAGATAATGAAAAACAGTGTAAGTAACAAATGAAAAAGCCACATTTGGGCAGTGATATCTCTAATTTTTTTTAACTACAGTTTTAGTAAGTAAAAAGTAATATAGATTTATAAATGTGTGTATTTTTGTGTGCATGCGTTTTTTTAACCAGGTAGATGATACACAATGGAGTCTTCTCAAGGGGTCAAGGTTACCTCTTATATCAGCCTATGCCTTCACAATAATGCCCAATTACAGTTTTCTGACAGAAATTGTATGCTTCCAGGCTTATACTTGATACATTATATGTATTATTATCATTATGTTGTTATTACTGAAGTACTTTTTACATAATACAGTCAAGATCAGACTGAACTCCAACATTAGACTTCTACAACACAAACTTATGTGAACTGTTTTTCCACAATATCTTTAAATCAGTGGAGAGAAAAATGAACTTCTGAAGTCTAATTCACCTGGTCTCTTTAGGCCCAAGGTACATTGTGGATGGCTCATCCTCTAGAAGAAGCTATTTCTCTCCCTGAACTAAAAGAAGAGTCTAGAGAGGCAGTCTGCCCTGTAAATAGATGAATTTGAAGGGAAGAATCCAACTGTACAGCCCATGATAATGGAGATGATAAGTACAAAGAGGCAGACAACTAAGTGGGTGAGCACACCTTAAATCCAAGCTAGCAGTGAAACTGAATTCATAATCTGCACTATGTTCGACCCAATACCGCAAAAAAATGAGCTAATCTGTTTCCCTTTTGGCAAAGTTTCCTAGTGTATTCTTGTTAAAATAAACAAAACTACAATGCAACTTTCCTCTTTGATCACTGGTATTTTAGTAGATTCCTTCATATTTCTCCTTTTCTAAGTGCTGAAGCAGTTGAGTGTCTTCATTCATTGCACACACCCTTGCCTGTTAAGTGCGGTCTGCAAAGCAGGTCTGAGAGTGAAACGCACTGACCAAGTCCTTTTTATCCCAGTGTCTTTTCCTCCCTGCTCCCCTGCTCTCTCAATAGTTTCATTCCACAGTCAGTCATCATAGCTAGAAAGTGTTTACATTTACACATTTAAAAAGGGAAGAAATGGCGCATATTTTAAGTGATCTAAACTGGCCTTTAGCCAATACTGCTGGCACAGCAGTAAACCTGCTCAAGGGAAAACACGTACCAAGGTGTTTTATCGGGCAGCTCTGAGTGAAGTCTCTTTACTCTCTTATTGGCCAACTAAGATTCAGAAAGCAGGCATTTATTTCCCCTCTTATAGTATCTCAAAGAAGTCAGTAATTAAAATCTCATCAAGTGTACTAAAAAGATGTAGCACTAATTTTATATTTCCAATAGTGGCTGAGACCATTCCATTTCTCCATCTACAAGCAGCGTGCTGTATTTACCTCCTGGAAGAGGAAATGAAAAGTCCTCTAATCTAAACAAAAAGACAAAGGATGGCCACGAGTTAACTCACAAAAAAATTAATCAGCTCAGATTCCTCAAAGCTATTAAGGGAAACACTTCAGAAATACACTTCCAAGAATTTTAAACCACATTTGAGAGGAAAACACTTAACATTTACAGGCTGAAAACCTCTTACTAGTAGGATAATGTCAGATAGTAGACTGAACCAAAAGTTCCATTTCAAATTAAAGCTATCTATATATGATGAGGAGCAAAACACGAAAAAGGGAAGGTGGAATCCATTAACAGACGTTTGTAGAGATGATAGGAATAGCAGATCTCCTGTCCCTTTTTCCAGTCCCATTCAGAATATAAAGCTTTCTAATAATACTACTGATGTACTTTTCTTTTTCTCAATTAGGTCTTCATCTGGTTCTGACAGATCCTCACCCAGACTCCCATACCCTTCTGGAACCATGTGATATACATGAGGATCTTTATACTAACCCCACTGCAAGGAAAAAACCAGTCCTATCTAGATTTTCCATAACAGAACATTGTATTGTGCTAGAAACCAACCAAAAAGGCTTCTCTAAAAATCTGACAGGATCTACAAACCTTCTTCCAAATTATGTCATTTGTCTCCACGCACTCTAGCTTACACATAGCAAAACACAGCTATTCTTCAAACATAATTAAACTTTGTTTTTTGTCAGGTGGCATTCAAACAGCATCCTGGGAACCTGCATACTACAAGCTACTATTAGGCAGTAGTGTTATAAAAGCCATTTTAAAGACAGAGGTAGATAGTTAAGTAGCTTCTTAATCTAAGTATTTCCATAACCAATAAACATTAGCTTGCTATGCAAAACTTGAATACTGCTTCCAGCAAAGACTATCACAGGAATGTCTCTGTGCTGTAGTGCCACTGATGAAATGTCCAGGTATCCAGGATGCAGAGAAATAACTCAGTGGTTATTCTAACCACAGAAACGCAAGACTAGCAAAACACTTTTAAAGTAATTAATGTCTTCTGTATTGTGTTATTGCATTAACAAAACATGAAAGTACACTGTGTGCATGCTTCTCTTCATATTTTAAGTCCTGAAGCATAAGTGGTTCATCTTGAATTTAATAACTTTGCTGGTCACTGAAACAAATGACAATTTATTTGAACAGATATTTAGAATGTAATAACAATTTTGTTCAGTTTGTCTCTTTCTTCCTTACTTTCTCAGAATAAACTCTACAAAAATCCAGTTTAAGAATAGCACAAATAACACTAATTGCCCATTATCACTTACATAGATAAAAAATCGCAATAGCTTCTGCTTGTTACCTCCCCTACAAATCCTATTAGTTATATTCTATAGCCCTTCCTGTAAAATCAACATACCAGATGCTTTACTTCAAGATAAGTGTACTGGAAAATTTGCCTTTTACTGTGTCAACCTTTCTTTGTTTGGAGTCTGTTCTGTCAAATGCATGTGGCAAGGCTTCACTGTGAACCAGAAAAGACTTCAAACAAATGCTCTGACAGTGAATTATGAAATTCTGGTCTTCAGTCAGGTATCAGAAGGGATCAGATGCAAACGACCCCAATTCTGACACCTGCACAGCCTGTTGACACCAATGGACAGAGGACACTGCCACTGCTGTATGCCATACACCACTCACCCTGTTGCTAAATGATAATCTGAAATGTAAAGCAACATCAACTATATTCACTGAAGTAATTTATTTTTTGGGTAAATACAAACCACAATTGCCCATAGTTTTTCAGAAACAGCACAGCAAAAATTTACCTGCTCTGTTTCCTAAGGAAAAAGGGCTTTTGTGAGCAGCACATGTGCATAACCCCTGTATTCACATTCAGGTGGTGACGTCATTCAGCTCCTCCTTTTTATTTTCATAACCAGTAAGCCACTTTAAACTAAATTTAATGGAAACAGTGAGGTCTCAGAAAGAAGTCCATTCCTACAAGTACCATGGAAAAAGTAGCCAGATAAGAAGATCCCATAAGTATCCCAAAGGTTTCTGTGGCTGCGTAGCAGGGGTGGGCGGGGCAGGGGCTACAGGGGTGGCTTCTCTCAGAAGCTGCTAGTAGCTTCCCCTGTCCCATGGAGCCAGTGCTAGCTTGCTCCAAGATGGACTTGCTGCTGCTGGCCAAGGCCTAGCCAAACAGGAGTAACGCCTCTGTGATAACATAATTAAGAACAGAAGATTATTGCGCAGAAAGAATTCCAGCCGGGGAAGAGTGGAGTGAGAACATGGGAACAACAAGGTAGACACCAAGGACAGTGCAGAAGGAGGGGCAGGAGATGCTCCAGGTGCCAGAGCTGAGGCCCTGCAGCCCATGGTGGAGCAGCTATGCCCCTGCAGCCCAGGGAGGAGCCATGCTTGAGCAGGTGGATATACAAAGGAGGTTGTGACCCTGTGTGGGGCCCTAGACGGAGCAGGGTCCTGCCAGAGACCTGCAGCCCATGGAGAGGGAAGTCCGCACTGGAGAAGGTTTTTCCCAAGTAGGACTTGCGGCCCCTGTGGAGGACCCACGTCTGTACAGCTCCATGAAGGACTGTACCCCATGGAGAAATGACTTACAGGACAGCAATCTGGGAAGAACTGCTGCCCAAGGGACGGACTCCTTCTGGAGAGGTCCATCAAGGACTATCTCCCATGGGAGGGACCCCATGGCAGCAGGGGAAGGACTCCTCTCCCTGCGCAGCAGCAGAAACAACAACTGACCATAATCCCCATTTCCCATCCCCCTGCACCCCTGGGGGGAAGGAGGGAGAACATCAAAGGAGAGGTGGGGGGAAGGTGTTTTTAAGACGGTTTTATTTCTTATGCTTTGGTGCTTATCCTGTTAGCAATATTTTTAAGTACTATCCCCACTTGGAGCCCCTGGTGGTCTAGGGGGTAAAGGCGCCGCGCTATCACCGCGGAGACCCGGGTTCGATTCCCGGTCAGGGCCACTCCCGGGTAGGTGGGGCTCGTTAGCCCTTAAAGGCAACCCACCTACGTCCTGAGGACCTCGCTGCCACCGTCCAAGCTCGCTTGGCCCCGGCAGATGAACCTTAGGATTAAAGGGTGGGCTCAGTTCCGCGCACACTGTGTCTCACCTAAAAAATCCAATGCGCAGGCTGGAAGGTGGAAAGACCTTCCCTGGATCTTCGCTCGCGAAGACTGGCCATTATTTATATTTATCCCCACTTGGAGTCTGTTTTGCCTGTGAAGGTAATCATTAAGTGACCTCTCCCAGCTGTTATCTCTACTCATGAGTCCTTGGCTGTTATTTTTCTCTCCTCTGTCCAGCTCCAGAGGGAGAGTGACAGAGTGGTTTTAGTGGGTACCTGGTATCCGGCCAGGGTCAACCTGCTACACCAACAAAGGCTGAATCTCCAGTAGATTAAACATTATTCGTCAACATAAACATCTCTTACAAATGCTCTCGGGCACAGAAAAGGGTTGAACTAGAAAAAGACAGAATTAGGTTGAAAACTAGGTTTTCAACTTTGTGTCAACGGTTATGAAATAATTTGCTTAAATTATTAATAACAGAGAGGTAAGTAGGTTTTTGTGTATTAAATCATTTTCTGGAAACCGTTAACATCATTTAAAAGAATAACATTTTGATTGCTCTTAGGTTACGATGTATTTATTTACCATTCCACAGTACTGAGCTCTCCCATACCTTTTGTCTCTGACTAGGTGGCAAGTGTGGTGCACCAGACCATTCCAAGCTCTCCTCACATGCTATGACTGGAACACAGCAGCAGAACTTGTGCCTCATTATTCTTTTACACACTTCAAGCCCCCTCATTTCAACTTAAGGCTGTTAAGTGTGATGGGGGAAATCTTGTGGTTGTTAATTATCTGAGGGGTTGTGGGATTAAATGTACCATTTTACTGCAGACAATTTCAAAGATGCTATTTCTGTGCTATGGAAAAATAACCCCTTTAATGCTTTTCTGCTCTTTTTACTGGCTTTGGTCACAACATTTCACAAACTCTGTTCCCAACAGCTCTGCTGACATCAACAATGATTCCAATGCACAAACAATGAAGCAATCAAAAAGCTATTTTAATTTTAGCTCTATTCAAACCAAAAGAAAATTCAACATTTTCCAGATGCTAAGAGAAGTGTTTGCTAACAGTAGCAAGCCAGTGACATTTTAGATCTCTAACAGGATATTGCTACCCTGAGCAAGCAAACAAAAAAACCCCTCTAATAAAAAGAAGCAGTCTGTGATCTTTTAGTCCTTAGGTTACAGTTTCACAAGTTAAAACAAGTTCAAGACACCATGAAAAAGTACTATGTAGGACACAAAATCAAGGCTGTTGCTCAAAAAATCAGTATTCAAAAATTATGCCTAGAAAAGACTGCAAGCTAAGTACACAATGCAGAAAGAAACTTATTCTCTCGTCATTAAGTCCTCTATTCAATTAGCATTTATTGGAGTAATTAAACACTGGGAAAGGATGCCAGGCTAATTGTTAGATTATGATAATTATACAGCTTTGCTGTGCTACAGCTGATCAAAATAAGATGTGGTCACACACACTCCACTAAAGCTTCCCTGCAATCATCAGGCTACCATGGGAAACTTATTACTTAACAGCCACTTATTACTCGTTCATTTTCAATCAGGCAGAGAAACTTATTATTTGTAACCTTCGTTTTACTCTCCCACCCACTCTGCCGGAACAAGCCTTCCAAAAGGTTGCACCCAGGTCTCTGCCTTTGGCTGGCTCCCTTCCATCATAATTACACAGCTGAGCAGAATCAGGCTCCTGCACTTGAAAGAGAGTTCATCAGACTTCAAATTACTGTTTCACAACCAGCTGCAAGCGCCTATCATGTTTCTTGAACGAGCCCAGTGATCTCCCTGCATTTCACTTCACATGCATCTGTGGGAGATTTACCTTCCCCTTTTGATTCTCCTATGTCCCACTCGTCTGGGAGGTTTTTCACATTTACTTAGATGAGTCCAAATGCAAAAAGCAGGGAAAAAAAATGCATTAAGATGGACCTCATGAGAAAAAGCATCAGTTTTATGTGGCTTGTCTCCCTAGAGAATCTTATGCCTTTACCCCTTCTTATCAGCCAACCATACAAGAGAGACATTGTGCTTTCCTGTTTGGAGGGCTGGGGTTTTTTTTCTTATTAAAGAACAGTGTTCTCATCAGCTACCATTGTACCTGGTACTTCATACTGCCTATTTACATGAGACAAACAAGTGATTTACCATGGGGACTAGAACATGGGAAAAAACATGAAACAAACCAGTTTGAGCTAGCATTCAGGTTTTTAAAGAAAAGAGCTCATTAAGCACCAAGTAGCTCTGAAGAGTCATAGAATATTTCGCCGAACAGAAGAAATTCCCCCCGAAAAATACTAAATTCTTGAAAATTATTTTTATTCTGTGCTGACCAAAAAACTGGACCTTTTGAAATGCTGGAAGCACCAACCCCTTCATTGGCAATTGATCTGGAAACTTCTTAAACAGGACAGGCCAGGGTTTACTACAATGGTAAAATAACTTGAACTTCTTGAACTTCTTGAATTTCTTGAACTTCTCTTTTCCCACACTATTGAAATTTACAGCTATCCTGCAGGTAACCACTTACAAACTTTAAATTATTTTAACTTTCAGGAGCAAGAAATTTCCTCAAACCAGTCTGGTATAAGTCTTTAACCTTCTGGAGGGGAAAAAATAAATCAAAAATCTTCATGTTGTGTGGTTTTTTTTGTTTTGTTGATTTCTTTTGTAATGTGCCTTGGCTGAAATACATTGTTTGCAAAATGAAGAAAGCTTGCATCCAGAGTGAGGCTCCTATTAGAACTGTGACAAAAAAGACTGCAAAACACAGAAGGAAAGCAGTAGGTTGTAATGGGAAAGGGAGATGTCCTATTTAAAATGTACAAGTTCTTTGAATGACATATCTTGTGTTAATTCTATTAACCTAAGAGACATGAAACACCTTTTTTTTCTGGTTCTATTTCTGAACAAAAATTTAAATTGCATCATAACAGTAAACAGTGACAATGAATTTACAGTATAGGCACATATTTTAGTTATTTTTATTATCTAAAGTCTCTTTAAGAAATAAATTCTTTAAAAAAATGTGTTTACTCCACTTACAATCAATAATTTCCCCCCTTACACTCATAACTATGTTTATTTATACAGCTGGGTCCTGTATGGACTTTTTATAGCTAGCACTGCAGAAAGATATATGTTCAATGATAATGCAAACATTAAAAAATAGAAACTAATTACTCTTCTCTGAGTAGATATGAGGGAGGGAATCAACAAATCAACGTTTATTTCCCAACTATACATACAGAGATTCTCAAGTAGTGCAGCACCTTTACCCACTTAATTTCACACCATTCTGCCCCTCCTAATCAATGAGCTGGACATTTTGCATGTTGTGTATTAAAACTGTTTCCTCAGACTCTGTATTTGTAAAGTTTGTTTAAAGCTGGCACACAAGACTTTCACCTGATCTCTTAGAATTTCTCTTTTGCTGTAACTTGTGAAGCAAAGAACCCACTGCATTTTGGGGGCTTCAGTAACACAGTCATATTGTTGATGATCAGGGTGACAAAGGGGTGCAACAAGTCAGAGCACTGCTCCTGATGAGGTCAAGCTCTTGTTTCCCAGCTGTCCCAGCTCTGATAGCTTTAAACCCAATGACTACAGACTACCTGACTATTTATTTTCCACTGCTGTGGGCATTTAACTTGCAGAGATGGATGAAGATAGAAGGGAGGTGAAAGTAAAGAGCTACTACTCTGTCAAAGGTATCACTTAGGTTTACAGGACAAACTTCAGTGCTGAAGCCTAACAACATTATCTGAGAGATACCACACCCAACCAGACACTGAAGGCAGCCTGAGATTTGTGTTCAGAGCCTCTGTCCACACTTTGAATCCAAAATGTTCGGGTTGAAGTCAGTCTCTTTGTTAAGTTGATTTATGGACACAAGCTCATTACTTGTGTTCCCATTAGTACTACTCTAGAGTTCAGCAGCAACATTTATCCCACTTTATCTGATGTGGAATGAGGAGATCTGGTAATTACTACTCACAAATTTTTAAATGTGGTCATCAATATCCTCCACACATGACTCTATATTTGTCTGCTTTAGACATTAACAAAACAGATGATGTCAGCTTCATCTTTTTTCCATGCTTTTGCTTGAAAATACAAAACCTACCTCAGCTACCTCCTTCTATACCAGGAAAACTGCAGTCTGCTGATTCAATAGCCTATCAACCATTCTTAAAAAAGTAGCGAGCTCTGCTGTAGTGACACATAGTTACTGTCAGTCACATTTCAAAGACAATAACATTTCCAGAGTTTAAATTCTTAAAAACCAAAATAAAATAATAACAGAAAACCCCCACAGGTAGGAGTACTACTAAAGAGTCTGAACTGGACTCTTAACAACATGTGTTGACCATGTGTCTAATGCAGAAGACAGTCTGTCAGCCTTGATGGAATGTGATTCTGTGAGTGGTATTTGCTAACCCTGCCTGAGGCATGTGCTGACATCTGTTAATGGATATGGAGAACAGTGCCCTATCTGCAGAAAGGTCTTGCTTCTCACACTCACTAAATGAAAGAAAAGAACATTTGCCCAACAAGCATGTTGACCTGCACACTGAATAATAAAGATAAACCTCAATTAGTTTCCACAAGGAAGTGCAAGTAGCACAAGTCAGCTTGGAAAATTTGTTTTCTCACTAATATATTAAAAGCAGAGTGATGACTAACTCCTATAAACTGAAATCTCCATCTCTTCCATACTTTCAGAGAAAAAAAAAACTGCATCAATTTGCACTGGTAAACTTACATGGGCAGCATTTGAGAAGAAACATATATTTTGATAAAACTGTCTATTTATTGAATATACCTACATTTGCTGTTGTAGAGAAAGGCTTTTCTCTGACATTAAGTTATAGTTGTTTATTATTAATCCCAAAATCTTTCAACAAAATTAATTTAAAATATTTTGTCACTGAAATAGAATTTGGAGACTCAGACACCCTAATAATTTGTCACAGGTAAATTCTATAACTTAATTTCCGAACATGCAAGAGTATAAAATGAAACTAATCCTCGAGATGTTTCACAGTATTTTTATGTTTAATAGATCATGTATATTTTAATAAGCTCTGGTCTTAATCCACATCCTTCAGCTAAAAGGAATTAATCCAGACATAATACAAAATAGCCTAACCAAAATCTACAGGGGGGGAAAAAAAGCACCACAGACTCATATAAAAAGACCCAGCAACATAAGAAATTCCAGTATGAAACCACAATTTGCCATTAACATGAATATCCTATAAACTCAAATACATAATTAAAAGTAATTTGAATTTATTAAGGTAAAAACCAAGTTACAATAGATAACAAGTACATAAATTTATCTGCAGACAATTTGTTATCAATAAAGTGGGCTTCAATCAATGAACTTATTTCTTGCTAGATAATTGTCTTGTGTCTATTATAAGAGACCCCTAGGAAAAGTATTTTCTCTCCTGACAGGGAAATGGCATTTTAGAGAAAGTTCTATGAGGAAATCTAATAATTTGTTTCTGTTACCCTTATGTATTAGTCTCTCTCTTATCGTAGGCAAACTAGGAAAAGAAGAACAACTGGAGTTTCAAATTACAGGAGTATCAGAAGGACAACTATTGTTACTATTAATGATAGATTATTTTTTTTTTATTCCTACAAGTAATTTCTTCTAAAGACTTATAAGCACATGGACTATAGAATTTTTCATCAGGTTTAATCTTGATACACACTGTCTCTGAACAACAGGACTTCACAAACAATAGGTGTTTTTCACCTAGAGACATTCTTCTTAAGGTTTGCATATAATTTGAATAAGATAGGTCATGATCTGAATCAGTTTCTCTGTTTACAAATAGCATGTGAAAAACTTTGCACTATAAAATGCCAATTAGTCTTTAAAACACATAAGAAATTGCAAAGATTATGATCAGATAGGCAACAATTAATTTTTTTAACTGAATGAGATTGACAAACTGTGGAACTCAATGTAGCTTTTATATTATTCCTTCCATTCTTTCTCAAATTATGAAGCTCCCATAACATGGTTCCTGTTAAGGAGCTGGGGAATCCTTATTTCTTCAAGAGTGACTGAAAGAGTTTTTCAATATGTATAACTGAAACTTGAATTGATAAAAGTTGCAAAACCTGCTCATTTACTTTTATATAATATGTGAAAGTTACTCACATAGGAGAAAATAGAAAAAAATGCACTACTCTCAGATCAATCAGAAATTTCTGAGGTAAAACTGAAGCTATTCCCTTTATTTCCCTTAAGGGAAATTTTCTTAAAAGTGTTTCCAAATTAATCTTAAATGAATTTTAATCTTCAACCTGTAGTGAAATTGCTACATTCACAACTGAATTATGATCTTGTCTGCATAAAACATAGGAACTATTTTTCAGAGTAGAGACATTAAGGTTCAGGATAAGAAGCAGAGAATATCACCAATAAATTAAACCAATGGCTTCTTCCACTGCCTTCCCTTCTTCTTCCTACTTATAAGGGCAGCAGAAGGCAGGTGTGAGGAAGGGACTGCACAGGTGGAATGAACCATTACTGTCTATTGGAAAGCCTTTACATTCTTCCTCAGATGTTAAAAATTAATTACTGAGGACACAAACTATTTCTTCATTTCATTTTTACTCTTAAATACTACTTTAGCATTAAAGAAACAATCCTAAAACTCGAGATTTAAGTGTTCATAAGCGTAACCACAAAATCTGAGACTAAACAGCTTATACATTTTAGACCAATTGCATGGGCAAAATCTCAGTTACAGAGCTCAGTGTGAGAAGCAAGAGAGCAGTTATCTTGGGCCAGAGCAAACTCCCATTAAAACCAACAAAATACTCCCCCCACACTGGCCAACATAAGATATCTAGAATACATTAAAAAATAAGTCATACCTCCATAGCATGTTCTCACAAAGGCCACCAATCTTCTGCATAATCAAGATACTTGGGCTCTTTGTGCTTAGTAAGAATGATGGATTTTTCTTAATCAATTGGTCTGACCATTTTCTGGAAACCTGGAAATTATAGGAATGTAGTACACTGTGGTCTGTAGACAATGAATGGTACAGTGGGTACTGGGTTGCCAAATGGAAAAGCATCTGCTCCCCTGCATTTCTGGGCCTGACATCTGACAATTTCCACCAGACATTCCAATTGTACCATGATTTTCATAGCAAAGAAAGTAATACATAATCTACGATGCTACATTGTTAAAGAGTGACAAGACCACAAGTGCCTAACCAAGTGCAGAAGTCCTCAAATGATTATCAATTCAACATTTTACCTTTGCTACCTGCAACAGTCAAAGGCAAGAGTGCACCCTACAAACTCTTGAGAGACAAGATTCCTTTTTAAGGACAAATGTATTCGTTGGAGAAAATATAAATCTTGATTTCCATTATTCCAGGTCATCCAGATCATAATTTTAATCAAAATAAACATAAGAATATATTAAAATCACTGTTTAAATGCATCTCACCAGCTCTCCAAGGAGTCTTTCACATAAAAAAAAAGCCTAAACAAATGAAGGCTGCTTAGTTTCCTGCTGTCTGCAATGCAAGTATCTACTTACATTTTGATGATTGACTGAAAAGGAATTCAGATCTCAAGATTTGTCTTTTCATCTTGTACGACTCACAACAAAAATAATGCAACTGAAAAATCCTGTATTGCACTTCAAAGACATCCTAAGTCTTCATTGTCCAACTTGTCCTGTGCTTTTAGGGATGTGCTTAAAGATTCATAATCCATTTCTTTAGGGACACTCTTCTACTGCTCAGGTTTTCTCTCTAAGGTTGCTGAGAGGTTATCTATGCCCAAAGATGTGTTTGGTGTAAGAATGTTTACAGTGAAGCAAACATAACCAAACTTGGTTTACACCTGCTTTTTCCTACCACGTTGCAAGAAATGTCTGTAGAGAACCCCACATCATTCTCTCAAACGAAAAGTCATCTAAATTACACCTTCCAAGCTCCCAGGAGCAAAGTGCAATTTAAGACTTTGGAGTTTGCCAAACTTGCAAATAATATGCTGGAGATGAGGGTCATCTGCTTTTGTTTCCTTCTTCTTCCCATCATCAATTAAGCGGGAGAAAAAATTATTTTTTACATTAAATATATCTAATTAAATAAAAATCATGGTTTAAAATACACTATAAATAAGTTTTAATTTTTTAAGACTCTAATTTAAGTATAGTAACAGATCTATCTACTTTAGCTTTTACATCAAAGAAACAAAGCAGCCTGAACCTTCCAAATTCTTTAAATAAGGTTAAAAGTTCCTTGAATTCCAGAAAGAAATCAGCCAACACAATATTACTGCCTTTTGCTAAACTATTATACTGGTTTTGCTGAGTTGTTGAATCCAGCTGTTTAACTGTATTTTTCCATTTCATCAGCCATTTTGCCTTTGTATATAAACTAGTTCTGTTAATGATCAAGCTCTCAGCTTTTTAGTACATTTCCTCCCTTACTCACACCTTTTTTATACCTTACTCACGCATTTTTTAACTCTGGCATTTAAATGCCACTAAATTTATGCTAGATATTTTGCTGGAACACAGAATAGTCTGAGTAACAATGCATGAATATTTAATATTTAAATCATAGCTATGACTGTTGTAAAAAATACATCCTGACGCTGTAGCTCCAAAGTTCCCAAAAAGGCTAAGACATTAAGGCCCTCTGTTCAAGATAGCAATTAAACTGATGCTTTAGACCTAAGCACATATTAAACCAAAGGATTAAGGTAAATGGTTAAATACTTTCCTGAAATGAGGTCTAACTGTGCAGAAAGCACTCAACAAAGCAGTGCAACAGCATGGATTAAATGTAAAATTATTCATTATTATGCTGATGTCAGAGGAAAACTACCTCAGCCAAAGGAGAATGTGTGAACATAGCATTTTATGATATGAAAAATGATAACGAATAACTTCATACTCAATTCATTATCAATATTATTACAGCAATTCCTCTTATGCCTCTCGTTTAATTATTCTGTCTCCAGAAAACTGAACTACAGATATCTCAGATATCTTAATGGTCAAGACTTGACTCTTAATTCACAGAGGGAAAGGGTTAAAAAGCTTTTACTTTAATGAGTTGGCACATTTTATAGCACCAAAAAAAAGGAAAGAAAACAGTTCTTACTGGGATTAACATTTTAAATATGGTTCTTTGGTCCGTCAGAAGGTCATGACATTACCACCACTATCTCCACGCTAAGCAAGACAAAAAATGACCTGAGACTTCTGAGACTTTATCAATACGCTACCATCGATTTTAGCACTAATCTGAACGTAGGTGGCAGCATATAATTCCTGTGTGTTCAGACATTAAAGCTTAATTCACTTCATCCACGTGATTTTCTCACTTTTATGTGCTGAAACAATGCTCTTCATTAAATACCCAGACAGCAAAAGACTAAAAAGACTATTGACTCCACTGGTTAGTAACAGTTATGTATCCGTGTGTTGCATAGAAACACAAAGTGTGTTCAAATGTGTGTGTGCTCATAACACATGGGGTATGGAACAGTTATTCTGGTTAATGCATTACAAATGACTAAACTTGTGTTAAGGCTAATTGAAACCTGTTCTTCCTTTCAAAATCAATTATTTTAAACTTCTCAACCTGAAACATAGAGATCATTTTCCAGTGTAGCACAACAGAGAAGATGACTTCTTAATATGTTGGGGTTGATTGCCCAAACATTGTTTCACTCATTTCTTTACCCTTAAAATTGAATTTTTTTATCTGTTGAACACTGTTATTTAAATTCTTCAAGGTATATAAAACTTAAGAATCTTCATTTTGCTAACACTACAAAAACCAGCTTCTGTTCCCAAAATTTTATGCAATTGCATTAGTAGCAAGATCACGTAGCTACAAAACAGCCACTTAAGCTGAGTTCTTCCATCAACAAATACAGAAAAAGATTCATCTTGACATGAATAATTATTTTTAAGAACAGATAAATTTGGTGTAAAACTCCCAGACTGTCCCAAGATGGAAATCATAAATTCATTAATAACTGAAGGAATCCATATTCTGGAAAAAAAAAATAAATTGAAACTTTTTGTTATTCCATACTATTTTTATACTACAAAAATATTAAGAAATTTAAATTAACAGTAATAATTTAGATATCAAGTAGACCACTTGGGCAGATAAACTCCAGCAAAGTAGGACAGTATCAAAGCAGAACATCACCTCAGTGCAAAAATAATATGGGAAAGCCAGAATTAATGACTGAAGCAGGCTTCAGGTAGAAGGAGCACATTGCCATTTACAAATACAAAGGCTCACCACATGACACCCCCACACTGAATATTTGATTACATAGCTCACTGCTTAAATATATGTGTTTATATATGAAAATAAGTGTTGCTGATAAAAATACAGAATTAGGTACACACTCAAAAACACATGCATGGTATACCAAAATAATGTCTACAATTTCATGCTACACACTAGGAACTTAAACTCTATTTATTGCCTAGGCTAGTAAGCTTTCTCTTTTGAAGGACAGCTCATGCCTTCCGGAATCAGAGTAATATAAATAGAGCATGAACACAACCAAGCACTTCAACAGAAGAAAAAGAGGGTCTTAATGACAACAGGTGGAGCAAAACAGGTATTACTCAAATACTTGTTGATAGGATTCAAGAGTGCTCAAGGCCATCTGATGCTTAGGGCCACAGGAGAAATCAGCAGAGACCTAACCTAGCTAATTGTCTGCCTTGATTGTGATGGTTCTGATTAGAAGAATAATCAGCTCTCAGCAGCCCTTAGGCAAAAATGCCAACTGAGGGCTTTTTTTTTTTTTTTTTTTCTGATGATGGTGCACTGCAGAATGAATGCCACATCACATCATTAAATCACTCTTCCAAATATTAAAGGGGTACCTATATGAACAAAGCCAACAACTCCCTTTGTAATTAGCTTGAACATTCTCCTTTGTCATTTTGAGACTGCATTCACATAGCCTAAAAATATGCTGACCTCCATTTTTTTCTTGGATATGGAGAACCAATCATACTTTGTGACTGCAAAACAAGAGCTTTACAATTCCAGCGGTACCTGGAGCAGCCGAAGGTTATCTAATGTTTAATTAAATTATTTATTAAGAGCTGGCTGCATATGACACAAAATTAATTTTAATTCTTTTTTAGCATTGTTTTGACTGATTTAATCTAAATATGTCAATCCACAATAAAACATCCACTATTCTTTCTCTAATTGACCATATCATCTCTACTGTTTTTTTCAGTACACGATTCATATTCCCATTCATCAGGAAAACTTCAAGCCAGACATATTCAAAACAGCTTTCATACGTTTTCTCAATATTACTCTCTTCTGTATTCTGAAACTTTTGGTTTATGACTACAGTAATTTCATCCTTCCACTAGTTGCTTGCTGTTGTTAAAAAAAAAAAAAAAAGTGAGTATTCACTTGAAAGCAAAGTAACATGTATTAACAACTACATTCCCAGGCTAGTAATTTTAAGATGCACATGTTGCCACCATTTTTGCACCGTGGTAGATTAGCTGACTTAATAACTTCCAAAATAGTTAAGCATATCACACACAAAAAGCTTAAAAGCAAAGGAATAAAGGAACTCAAAACAGCTTTTCATAATAATCCAGCTTTCATACACATAGAAGGAAAGCCTTAAGAGCAGCTTTCAGTGTTTCAGTAATGCAAGTAGATCTAGGCATCCTTCCACATGGCTGACTGAAAAAGTAGACCCAAAAGCATGTCTTCAAAACAATTATCTACAATGAAATATGAGCCATTTCATAAGGGAAAGCAAAGTCTGAAACATCTATCTTTCACATCCTCCCTTTAAGAATGTCCACATTAATAAAACTAAACATCTCATCGACAACAACGTATAAATGTCTGAACAGCAAAAAAAATTAAAATTAACAATCACTAAGTACACTTGACACCTAAAGATAATTATACATGTATGGGAATCCTGACAGCAGCAATTTCTCCTGTGCCCATTTTGAGCTATCTGTCTTCCAGAAAGTTCACCTAAAGAATGTGTCAAACTGTCTATTAAAAGGACAACCAAAATATGCAATAAACACATCCATATTTTAGCCTCTGACCCTTGAAAGCTGGCATATTTTTTACATTCTTCTTGTCAGGATAAGCAAGAATCAACTAGTTGTGTGTATCTGCGCCCAGCCCCGCTCACGTTGCTAACAGGTCCTGTCCAGGGGCAGATGTGCAGAACGCTTCTACATTTACAGCTGTCAAGTGTGTTGCCGGAAATAATTTAACCAAAGAAGGAATGAGTAAATGTGTGAAAGAGCTTACTGCAGGCCTAGTTTATAGATCCTCTACATATCAGGAGACCATATGTCTTTGCCAAATAGAAGTTTTCGTGAAATGATAACTGTCCCCAGTTCTCAGAATGCTGTGCAAGTACCGAAAGAGAAAACACATTTTTTCCCAAACCAGCTCCCTCCAGCTGTCTCTCCTCAACACTGTAGTTCAGGCTCAAAGTATTCTAGAGAACAGAAACTTTTTCAGTTGGCTCAGTGTGAGCTGCTTATTTCACCAAGACTGCTAATGAACTGTAAAACCAACATTTTGGTTCACTTAACATTGGCATTCCAGTTCCCATAATGCATGACAACCCTGACTTACTGAAGCAGTGCCTCCACTTTTAAGTCTTCAGCATGTAAGTTTCACCTGTACAATTTTGATTTGCAAGCAGGATTTTCAGTCCATTTTTAATGCATATATACACATATGCATCTCCCACACCTTACCTTAGGTAAACATATATAAATATATATATATATAAATACAACTATTATTCTCATATGAAATCCAGTAAGCCACTCAACAGTTCTGTAATTAGAACCAATAGCTAATTAAATCAATTTTTGATTGCATGACTTTTTTCAATAGTGTAAATCAAGGGCACTGTCTATGCTACTACAGAGCCTTGCCACTGTCAGATTATGAGCCAGTTCAGGATCTTATTCCTCTGTCTATCACCTGGTTCCCACTCTCCATAGAGATGCTGGTGGACCTCTTATGCAGAAAAGCAGTGTATAGTAGCAGGAATAAACAGCAATACAACAAATAGAAGAGCCAGCTGCTCTCAGAACTGCCATGTAGCCAGGAAAGGTTTGTCTGAACAAGTAGAGCATGAACTTGCACTACTTCCAAGGTATGTAGCTGTAGAACCATGTGCTCAATCTCTGTTTCAGCCAAAAGACACATCCCAGACCTTTCAGCACCCATTAACGCTGCAGAAAATTTAAACATCCTCTTGGTACTAATAGCGACAATCTCAGTGTAAACAAATGTTCCTATGAGCTTAACCAAACCACTGATGACCCACAAGTAGTCTCATAGAAGGGTCAGTGCGGAAGAGTTGCCTTACTCACTAACTTATTACAACTTCAAAAATAACTTAGGATTTTGCACTCTAAATCTTCCCTGTCAGTAATCCTTAGATTTACATCACCAAAAAACGTTCTGCAGAGATGGTCTGGATTTGGCCAGCAGGGTTACATCCAGTATCTACAAAACTGCTCACATTTTTGTTTCTGCTCTGATGGGCTTTGCAGATCAGCATCAAACATTTTTACTGACAGTCAGCAGAATACCTGTGTGGAGTTCTATTGTTTTACTGTTCACAGCTACAGGATTCCTGTGTCCTAATCTCAGGATAGAGACAATAGTTCCATGCTCTTCCTTGTTTTGGTCTAAGGCTTTGACAAGTCAAGTTTGTTATTTTCCATCCAGATGACATTCTACAGAGCAGACCTCATTGAACTTAAACACAGCTTCCACAGCAGGAAAGGTAAGTGACAGAAGGCAGCTTTTAAGGCTCTGCCCTAACTTACCAACTGAGAAAGTGCTAAGAAGCTTTTCTGTACACCTGCAGACTACTCAGCAGGATCTTGAATGCCCAGAGGGCTGCACCTCTCAGCCACTTGGTACCTGACCACATATTACTCTGAGTGAGACCCATCAGCTGATAAGCACAAAGTGTCCCAGAACAATGATAAGATTGTTACTGCAGGGGATCCCTGTTATCCCATTTTCTCCTGCAAAAAAGATAATTTCTGCACAGTTTTGACATAAAGAGGGAGAAGCTCATCAAGGCATTTTGAGACACTGAAGAACTCATTAATAAACACATGAAGTTAGACCCTACTTTGACTATCCACCTTATTTCCTTATCAATTATGGCTGGCAACAAAGAGGCAGCTAGATAGTCTCCACGAGAGAGGAAAAGGCATCAAGAAGTAGATAAGGGACCTGAACACATATGGTCCAGTGTTGGTCACATAATGGATTTCCTGGGTGCAACCCTACCTCAGGTCTTCCTTGGTAAAAACAGCAGTATTTCACTGCTGTGGGAAAATAACCACTGACCATTGAGTCATTTGGATACTATGGGGGCACATAAATGCCCAATTAGGAAGATGAGAGGAATAGTACATCCAGCTTTCATATTTATCTGCTATTCCTGCAATTTCAACACTCAGTTCTGTTTTCTGCAATGAAATTTGAGCAGCTGCACAGGCAGGAGACTTGCCAACATCAGGAGTAGCTTCTGCCACCTGAACTTCACCCAAATCTCTTCATACAGTCAGAGGATATAGAGGCTTACATAAGGCCATTTCCTTGCTGAAGCAGTCACCCCAGGAATCAGCTAGAAGGAACTAGCTGTTGAATAAACAGGTAAGCATTATTGCTATGCAAGTAACTTTTGGGTCTGTGACAGGGGAAACATTTAACCCTCATAATTTAATATTTAAAATTTATTTTTTTAAATGCTGAAATTATTATTTCACGTTTTGCAAGTGTCTTCCCTAAAACCACTCAGTGAATTTGAACACGGCTTTATGAATACCACCTGAATATGATTTTTAATTATTATTTTCATGCAAAGAAAAACAGCTGAAAAATAGAACTCAGTGAACCACAGTTTGATTTTCTTCCTCTATCAATAAATTCTAAACAGACATTTCAGGAACCAACACAACTGATGTCAGTTTCTTTCACAAGAGGCAGGAGTCCCCTCATACAAACAGAGAATATGGGTGAGAATATAATATGAGAAGCAACAAACTAACATTCAGCATCCATACTAGTGTGCCAACCTAAACATAAAAGGAAGAATGAGAAGACGGAGCATAAGATTATATTAACAGAGGACTAGAACTTGCTGTCAGATCGGTTTTAGCTGGGCAAGGGTTCAGAGATCAAAAGGAGTCCAAAGGATCCTTGTCTTTCTCTGTGCCTGCTTCTTCACTGTGTTTTACCCCAGCAGCAATACCTGGGGCTTACCTCCCCTCCAGCTGCCTTCCTGCTTCACAGCCAGGGACCCCTGCAGAGGGCAGGAGCCCTCTCTTCTGCTTCTCTCTTCCATTCCCTCCAAACGCCTGGATGTAGCTTTAGCTCGATGCCTGGAATCCAGCCGGCAGAACAGCACTGCTTGGTGGGCAGGGTGAACGGCAGGGGAACCCTTGCTGCCTCCCTGCTGACTGTATCAGAATTCAAGGACTGCTTGCCAAATGCGTGTCACCAGAGATATGCAGCATTTGGCAGTTCTGCCTAGAAACCTGGCTGGAAGAGTTTCTTTCCCCTTTAACCTATTTTATTATTATTACTTCATTTTGTTTTTAATAAATTCATAATGTTTTATTTAGGCACTTTTCAGGCCTGCTGCACACTGTAAAGTCTCAAGTGTGCACAGTGATGAAATGCCTCAGGGAGCTAGTTTGCAGAACATGAGGTAACATCGGCTTTGTAATTTAATTCCCAGTAAGTTTAGCACATTTGAGAATTAGAAATAAAATCAAACTAAGTTTCAGAGAGCAAGTCTCATCAGGCAGTGGGGGGACAAAATAAGAAAAAATGTTGTCTTTTTAGTGAGAGACTGGTGAAGCCCACTCCAGGGAAGAAATGCATCGGAGAGGTGGGTGACAACTGGCAGTGAAGGAATATACTGGAATTTGCCTTCAGTAGACAAATTGATAGCATCAGCTGCCAAATGTCAATGAGTGCACCTGTGTCTTTTACAGGGAAAGTAAATGGGACAAGGCAGATATGAACAGTAACTGCCCTGCATCCAACAGCACTCACATAACTGCAGAAGTATTCTGACATATTTTTCTGATTGATTCCATATCCTGACCTTTCAGGTTGCCATCTTACTTCCAACTTGTGAAAAAATGTTCAACAGACAAGTCAGGGAACAGAGCATGCATTCCCCAATTCCTAAACAGATGTGCTACACCAGCAAGTGACACCTTCTAGATATTTTTCCATATTTACCAGACTTCTAACAACATACTGCTTTTTCATTCATGCCAAAAACTGCATCTCAGCAACACAAGAAATACACTAGCCTGGGCTCTGGCATGACTGGCCTGCCAAGTCGATGCCTTTGAACAGAATTACATTCAATAAGCAATTACAGCTAGGCGTGGCCCTTTTCTGCCAATCAGACAAGACAGAGACCTTTCCCTACCCTCATTTAACTTTCTGACTGTTACATGGTAAAAGGATTGATTTATAAAGAATTAAGAGTGCATCTGCTTTTTGACTTAGCATCTGCTTTGTACATATTGATGAGACAAGGAAAACCCTCAAAGTGGATGAAAGAAGGATGCACTGTCACAAAGAAAGAGGTTGTGGGCTCCATCCACTTTTTGATCTGCCTTCTATTACTGCCAGCTGACTATTTTTGCTCATAAGAATGTGCAAACTACCCTAAGTGCAAAATGGATAGAGCACAAATAGATTTTGTAACATCACACAGACATACTGTATGAATAATGATGTTGAGTTGCAGCCTGTCACACAGAAAGGATAGCAAAGTAACTGATTTTTTGAAAAGTCAACTGAGTAACATATAATTCAGCAATAGAAAAATACAAACATAATACTCTTGATGTAATCCTCCTTTGTATTTTAAGATATTATTTCCTGGGGAAAACCATATTTGAAGTTATACTGAATCATATTCCCCTTACAATTAACTCTGAAAACTTCAAATTAAAAACTGGGACCATATTGCCAATGTAGTCTTTATTACCAGCTAAATCCAAGTTCTTCTGAAAGAAATTGTTCATTGGTATGAAACACTCCAGAAAAAGCAGCAGATCCATCTGAAAATCTTCAGTCTCTAAATTTTCAGCTATCTAGATCACTCACAGCTATTTCTAAACTCGGATAAGACATTACTCAAAATGGGAATGGTAAGCAACATTATTTCATTCTGAGCAATTCACAGCCTATGCACAATGGACACCAATTTATTCTCAGTCAAGGGTGTAGTCCTTATACATAGTCATGGACAGTATTTTGCTCTGACTAACCATTCAAGCTGTTCAGTAGAATTGTGTGACTACTGTAATGTCTGAACCACCTAAGGTAAGAGGCAAGCAAATACTGTCTGTGAGTGACAGAAAAGCCTGGGTAATGTACCATAGGCTATTTTACTTCAATATATCCACTTGGGTTCATAAAGTCCTACTAGCTACACATTAGCATGGCTTTGTCAGCCCTACACTGGCTCTAGAGGCACTCAGCAGACATTATATCAATCTCTCAGGTCTTAGACACATTAGTCAAACTTGAATGCAGGACAAGTGTCTTTTTTTCTAGCTTTCAGCCCCTTGGAAGCTCATGGTTTTAAGTAGTGCCTAGCCCTTCTCCCTCTCAACTCCAGAAGAAAATCCCCAACCCAAGGGGGTGACGATGGCCCAGGGGTAGCACAGCTCCTTATCAGCCTCCCCACCCTCCAGTCCAGCCCAGGTCAAAGTACTGAACTGATTGACTGGATAACTATGACCCACACAACATCAGGAGACAGGCTTCCCTCATTTGCCCCTGCACCTGTCAGAGCCTCCCAGAAAGCAGGGGACATCCTAGGACCATGCCAGCTGCTTCTGGCCATGCTTGCATCTGGGTAAGCCCACATCGACCCCTTGCCCATGATGTAGTCGAGAAGTGTCTTCACACTGAAAAGTGTATTAAGTGATGATGGAATCCAGGTTGCTTTTTTAGGCAGAAGACCACAGTAACCACCAATCAATTTAAAGCAACTGATTTAATCAAGCTTTTTTGTCAAAAAGGCAGTTATCTAATACAGGCAATACCTTTAAATAACCATCTAACTTATTCAGTGGCTCCTGCAATATTGTAGATTCAAAGAAAGCTAAACTGAGTTCTGAATTTCTCACTAAATACTTAAGTGGTTCGCAAAAAGGTTAGAAATGAAGAAGGAATTTTCTGCTTTAGGCTACACAGATTCCAGTGTGTCCTACATACTGTAACCTCTTGATCAGTTATCTCCTTCAACTTTTCAAAACACTCTTTTTGTAAGTTTGCCTTGATACGCCTCGGGTATATCAGGTGATCAATGAAACTATAATACTTGTACTTCATGGTGACGATCTTAACTGCATGAAGTTGTTTGACCAGAAAAATACACAAGCATTTTAGATGCACATAATAAGCTTTTGGCCGAAGCAAGCAGTCTTGCACTGAAGAATGTAGCAAATAAACAGAAAATAAAACATCTGCTCCACTGATGAGTCGGTGTTAGTACTGTAAATTCAATTACAAACTTTGTTCCAAGCAAGCCACCCACAATGCTGCATAAGAAACAATTTCATACAGAAGGTCTGAACCTGTTTCCATTCATATCACTGGGAATTCTACCACTATCTTAAACAAGATTTCACAAAACCTCTGCTTCTTGGTTGCAGACTAAGAAATAAAATAATTTAAAAAAAAATCATCACCTGGGTGGCTAGACTTCTAGTTTTCATTTTTCTGATGAGTCTCACATGTGCTTTTAAAGCTGTCTTTTTTTGCAGGTTTAGAGTAGCCTCTTTACATAACCAGAAAAACTTCTGGTCACTTTACATAACCAGAAAAACTTCTGGTTCCACTATGACAGCTTCAAGAAAAGGAAAGCTGAAAACCAACATAATCTAAGAAGTTCATTCAAAACAGCTGGACACTAACACTGTGCCTGAAAAAAATCCCCAGTTTTGTTAAACAAATAAAAGGAAGTATTCACATTGAATTGCTTCCCTTAAGGAGTGGTCCCCTTTCTGTATCTTTGAGACTTACTGTTGCTTTTAACTGCATGACCTTTCTTAGAACAATCCCAAAAGCCTCTTCCCAGCCAAAAATTTCAGAAATGGATTGAATACCTCTTAAATCGCTATGTAGCAAGGAAATAGATTAAGCTAAAAATATGTTTTCTAAAAAAACATTCAGAAATAAAATCACTAGGGCTTAACACTGCAGACAGTGTAAGCATGTAATATTGATATAAAACGGAGCCCTAACCAATAGAAGGACTAGATCTAGAGAATATGTCTGAGAAAACTCCTGCCAGAATTCATCTATTAATGATATAGCTGGATAGGTTTCCCCACACAACAGCTGAATAGTAAGTTTTACATAGTTTTATATAAATCTACAAACCTCTCCACATCCCATTTTCTCTTTCCTTTTGAGGAATGGGGAGGGAAGCAGCGTGCAGAGGAAAAGAGAGTAAGAGACTTTAATCTGAAAATGTTACAATTGTGCATGACTCATGATCTGTTTTAAAGGTATAAGGATGCAGTTATTGAGCCATATATCTGGGAATGAAGTGTTTAGCTGGCAATCTCTTCTAAGCACAGAAATAGTTTTCTTATGCAGGGTTCACTTTCAGTAAAGCTGAAAGCAGGAGGGGGTTTAAGTGTAAAAGAAAGTTACTCAAAGCAATATATAAAATTTAAAGAGCACTGAAGAACTTTAAGTATGAAAAGCTTTTAAGATACAGGAGAAGCAATTACTTGCTGATACAGCACCAACAGGAAATTTATTGCACACAGTTTCACTGAGAGACAAATAAGAGGCACTCTTGCACTGAAGCAAGTTACCACAAAGTATTTTGGACCTGGCTTTGCCTATAAAATGCTGTAGCTTTTGATTCCCTGCCTGGCACATAATTTCAGTTTTTGACTGAAATAATACAATTCAGACTTGCACCACACTCATAACTGTCCTAAATTTGGAAAGAAAAAATTGCTGCAGGTTGCATCTCCTTTACCAAAGTGAAACAGATTTCAACTGAAATAAACCTCCTTCCTCAATATCTCAATTATTACTTTCTTCAACAGAATTTGGGATTAAATCAAATACTGTACAGGGAAGGTAGTTCCTCACACACAAAAGGAATGTAAATCAAAGAGATAAACATCTGAAGAACAGTTTACTGCTTCTCAATCCAAGCTCTTTTTTTTAAGGGATGGGTAGCATTTCATGGCCTCCAGTGTCCCCATAAGTGAGGGATGTTATCTGTAAAAATGGCCTCCAGTGTCCCCATAAGTGAGGGATGTTATCTGTAAAACTCTTTTGCTTTGTCTTTGATGTCAATTCATGGAGCTGTGAGCAAAACAGCACCAAAAGGTTTATATACCTGTGACCCAAACATAACTAACCCATGTTTCCTTTGGTGACCATTCTATAATACATATTTTTGCTTTCCACCAGGCTGGTATTTTCACAAGAAAAGCAGGTGACGACGCGTGTCCTGTCCTAAACACAGGAATATTGCTGAGCCTGTCCAGTTTTTAAAAATACAACTCTTTTTCTGCTTGCATTGCTTCTACAGGCTAACACAGTCTAACACTGGCTTAACAAATACTTAGAAATGAACTGGCACTTCTTTCTATGCTACTTTCTATGCCCTTGAAAACTTCTTCAGCTTCTTTCTCCTCTTTAAAGAGAGTGAAATGCAACAGATTTAAGATTCTCTATGATAGCTATTTAAGACTGAAAACTTCTGGCAAAGAAAAAAAATTGATGTATTCTTTCTGCAAACATGGCTTAACGTGTTGGCCAAGCCGAACTGTTCTCATGTCATAGTAACTAGAGAGCAAATTCAGACCATTCCAGCTGAAAGCGTATGAAGCAGATAATCAAAATACTTTTAGACTTTGCTCCTAAGTAAATTCATCACAGGTTCAGAAAAAAATCACTGAACATTTAATCATGTAGAGTTCCCATCAATTTCTAGTCCTATTTTTCTAAGGGGACATCCACTTAACAAAATGATTTTGTCCAAACACATCACCCTCCCAGCTTGGGGACAGCAAAGAATGTAGAGAAAAACCAGACCAAAGTCATAGCAAAACAGTCCTCCCAGATTCCAGGGAAGGGAATGCATAGCCATGCTCCTTACACTCCCTACCTCCTACACATCGGCAAGACAAAGTCACACAGACCACATCATGTATCTTGTGACTATAATAACACTTACAAAATTCTAACTGGGGCCCATCAAAAGAGGTTGAGAGGGAGTGAATAAGCAACCACATGTATACCTACATACGTTATGGTAGAGAATCTCAGGTCAGACTCACATAATTGGTAGAGAGTTCATAAATATCTAGTCAGGGGCTTCAAACAAGCCTAAGCACAGTCAAACGAAAACTCAACATTCCACTTAGATGTGTTATTCAAATACGGAAAGCCAAAATGTGCATGAACTGATACTTATTTTTGAACATTTCTTAGTGGGGATTACTTCTCTTTTTTGTTGGTTAGGGTATGTTGCACACATGGGCACACAGAGCATATTCTTCTAGACTTGCTGTGACAATCACCTTCATAATTGTGAAGCCAGCACAAATCATAATTTGCATGGATGTTAGAACAGAGTGTTTCAGCAGATGCAACAGTACAAAACACAAGCATCTCAAATCATAAAGAATTAGGAGGAAAAGAAGTGTTTGTTTTACAGCTACAGATTTTTTTCCAGACTACAGAGTAGAAAAGCACGTTACTACAGGACTGAAGCTAGCAAAAGGTATGTTGCCTATTACTTAAATTCTCATTTCATCTCTCATGTGGTTAGCATCTACTTCTCAGCTCTTTTTATATGTATTTTGTAAGAAACAGGATTGCTAGGTTGTTGGTATGGGATTATTTGCCTTGCCTGGTTTTTTGATGAGAAGCATGTCTTTTGCTATTTCTCTTCTGATCTCTGCAGAATTGCAGTTGTGTTTGCCTTTAAACAGAAAACTAATAGGCACGTCAGGTGCACAGCTAGCATAGATTAGATGGAACAAATATATCTACATAAAATCTGTCTCGGATGATATTCAAAGGAATATTAAAACACAGATGCTTATTTATTTAAGTAGGAGAACTCTTGAAAATGTTTTTTTTTCCTAAAGCCTGAAAGTTGAAAACCAGTTAATCACAAAATAAAATGCAATTATAATAAAGATTTAAACAAATAAGACACACATCATAAAAAAATTACTTCATTTTAAACAATCTATCTCAGGCAGAGAAGGAAAATATTGCTTTTAATAACAATATTTTTAGCATATAGTTCATGCACTTTCAAAACAGAGGGGAGAAGGTGTTTATGAGGAAACAAACTAATGGTTGTATTACTAAGAGAACAGAAGAAAATGAATTCTGTAGTTTGTCATTTGTCAGCAAATTACTTCATAAGGTATCAGCTCATGCTAGAAGCAATCGTTTCACAGACATTCCACAATCATAATCATGCCAATCAACATTATTTAGAGGAGTGGGCTCACTTCCCAAAGGTGTTTTTGAAATATTCCAGTATTCAACTATCACACTCCTACATTACAACAAGCTCCCTGGGGTCCTACAATAAAACTCCTCCTCCTCCCTTTTGCACACACATGTATTTTGTTTTTTGGAACCAACTTTGAATCAGCAGCTCTGACAGATCTAAGAACTGAAATTCTATGCTAAAATCCATGTGACTGAATATTAACCATTTGTACTCCAACAAAAGAGAACACAGATGCAGTGTGCTTTAGTGATTTAGTGAAAATGGACCTAAAGGGAATTGTTGAAAAATAACTGAATACTAGTATGCATTGTGTGATGGAGCATTGGCTCCAGACAGCCAGCGGATAAAACTTTCTCCTATATATTCTCACGACATAATGTCTGCTCATCTCCAGATGACAATGGAAGAAAGGGAATAGAAGCAAGAAAAATAAGGATGGTTTTCACCCTCCTCTATTTTTCTCTTTCTTTCTTGGTTTCCCCTGTTCTGGAAAGTTCTGTTCCTTTTGCAGATTTCTCATATCAGTTAAGGGAGAACCTCCAAGTGAAGGAAATAAGAAGCCATACAACAAAAGGGCACTCCCTTCAGGGAATCTCTTGAGCCAATAGGTAAGGCAACTTGAAGGGGAAAGAAAGAGTTTTTCCAGTCAAGAAATCTCCTATCTGTCTGTCTTTTCACTTACCTTTCCAGCCTCCTATGGCTTTCTGTCATGCTAGAGAAAAAGATTCAAACTATATTTTCTTTAAAAATAGCGAACAGAAGAGGGAAACACCGGGTAAGTTGTCACACATTTGTACTTGGTGCTAGTTTGGCACAAAACTTCTACCCTAGTTGGTTCAAACAACAGCAATGCACAGTTCCCCAGACTTGCACAAAACACATGAGGAATATTCTGGTCCACTTCCATCTTCATGAACATTCTCTCTACTGTATTTAGGTACTGGACTGTGTTAAATACATGTTCCTTTGATGTGCACCTACTTCACTTACAGACTTTTCCCTCTCTGCTCAGTCTCACCAGACAAAATGGCACTTGAACCATCCTAAGGTTGATGAGATGATCTTACCACTTTGAACTGTTTTAATCACCGAGGATAGCAACCACTCAGTGGTTTCAAGGCAAGTATTTGCTTGTTTTGACAAACGAAGAAACGTGGCCATTCAGTACATCTGAATTCAAAAATGTTCGTGCTTGTTGGACAGTCAAATCTACAGCTAAAGATAGTTTGTTTTCATAAAGAACTTGAGTCTGGTAGAAAGGAATAAAGTACAGTCATCTGGGATGGGAAAACTGCAGGCCACCAGTGTCAGTTTGACCCTTCCTCTGTTTAATTTTTCCATCCTTAACTTAATGTGTCTTTCAGTACAAGACAGAATGCACAAATGAGACAAAGAAAGCCACTGCACCCTTCTCTGCCAGTGAACCATTATATATTTCTGTGCAATAAACAATTTTGCCAGTGCAATACTTTGCCTCTAAAAGAAGTTTGACTAACCAAAAGACAATGGAAACAAATTTCAAGGAGGCCAAAAAATGTATATACCTAAATTATGCCAGCAAAAGATATGTCATAAGACTATCTTCCCTTGTTTAGTGATTCCAAATGCTCTTCCAATGTAAGAATGTTCTCTAGTGATGAAATATGAAGAGGCGATTATTTCCTCAAATTAGGAGGACATTAACAATTAAGTGTTAATGTGAACATTGTTACATTAAGACAATTATAACTGTATTCCATGAAGAGCAATAGGAAATAATTACTCTTATTCTCAAGTGATAGATGTAAGAGAATGAGATTCCCAATCTTAAATTCATTAGAAAGGCAATTCTCATTTCCCAGTCTATGAAAGAATAAGTCTGTCTTTATTGGAAAGGTATCTCCTAGCTTGCATTACTGACAGTATCAAGAAGTGAGTGAAAGATATTTTCAGGATATTCAGCCATCTCCAGATGCAACACTGTTCACCTCTATCAGGTGCCTCTAATACAAAGTTCACTGAGAACCAAGGAACAGTCATGCTCATATAACACAAGCGATTCACCATGTGTATGCAAGTACTCTCCAACTGACGGTCTTCTGGCCCAGTCTGAGAAAAATGTTATGTGGGGATAGGTGCAGGACGTAGCATAATCACCACTTAAAATCTGCAGAACAAAGAAGTTGGCCTGTAGTAGCTTGCATGCCAATGTTTGGCTGCAAACAATCATTTCAACGTAAATCTTCAAAGAAACAAAAATGTCACAGTCCTTTCTGTGGGATAGGAAGCTTTGGTAAATTACTGGGCAAAGAGAGAGGGTGGGAAATTTTATAATCTTATTTATAGCAAAGGAGGCCTTTGCATTTTTGGTGCAAAGCAGAATAATGTAAAAAAATGAACCAAGCATAATGGCAGCATCGATGCCTCTTAACTACCATCCTCATCAGCCTCCATTCTTTGCTGATTTTTATATGCTATCACTCCACACTCTCCATATTAAACACAGAGGTACTGGTTGGCTGTAATAATTAGGAAAGCTTTCCAAAAAGATGTTAGCACAGGGAATGCATCAGGTAACACAACAGTGCCTCCAAGGACTCTGGGACCTGTCAACCTCTGTAACTATATCCTCCTGGCCTGTCACAGTAGAGTTAATTAGAAACATCTGTAGTATAGAGATCAAGCAGAGGCAGTGGTGGCAGCTTATTTGCACAAGAAAGGTACAACTCATATGGGAGATAAAGAACACAGAATCCCAAACAGATACAGATCAGTTACATGAACCAGATCAGGTATCTGAGATACATGTACTTCTGAAATAAAACTACCCAAATAATGCAAATGCAAGACTGATGAAAAGCCTTAACTGTAACACTGGCAAACTAACATAACTGGAATCTTTATAGTGCGAACAAGTCTCCACTGACATGCAAAATGCCATTTATCTGTTCAACTGCTACACATGCTCCTCTGAAAAACAAACTATGTTGCCTTATGTTTTTGCTAAGGACCCTACAAAAAGCTAAAAATGGTAATTTGCTTAATCAGAGTTCATGTTGCACTTTATGGCAAGAAAATTCTTTTAGCTATAAATTCCCTTCTCCTCCCAAAATGAGATGGACTTGGGGAAAATTCTGTTGGAGGCGGAACTACAATTTTTGTTTTTCCCATTCCCAAAACACAGATGTTTCAGTCTGTCAGTGATAATGTACTACAACTTGGGGCTGTGTGATTGATTGTATACCAAACAGAATTCAAGAAATTCAAATGATAAAATAAATTTATGGCTAGAAGAGAACTTGGCAGAATTGTGCACTTGCTCAGAGAACTTTGCATTCCTACAACTCTGTTCTTCTATTTCTTCATTAGAAACCAAGAGCTTTCAATAAATTACTACAGGACAGCTTAAGACTTTTAGGCCAATCCCTCCTTTTTTCAACCACAGTGTGTTTCCATGCCTGGGCACATAAGAACGTGTCAGAGAAAACAAAGAAAGTTAAAAAATATTAGAAGAATCATTTTTGTTTAATCTGTAAGACACGTGATTAAAGAAAACCTGGATGCAGAGTCCTCAAGGCATGAAGAATTGCATGACCAAACCACACAATCAAAATAAAAACCTGTAAACAATTTCTGGTAGGCATTTTTTGAAGCACTTGTGCTCTACTTGCTTTTAATTTTATATGCTGGGACCTTTGGGCCCCAGTACATACTCCCCAAGCAAACTGTTGCAGTAGTTTATCAATCGTCCCAGAACACCTCAGCCCTCACAAACTGCCTTGTTACCATGAGAAGGGTAGCCACAGCACAGGCAGATCTGGGCTGCCTAAGAAGCAAACAGGAATCCCCAGTGTATGGACACCTTCTGCCACCTCCACTGCTGTGCCAGGACTGGCAGCAAGGTATGACAGCCAGCTCTGCACAGCAACACCTGCAACCATCAAAGCTTTGTTGAAGGTAATTTGTTAGAAATAAAAATTTCCTGAGAAATTTCGTAGAAAGACTATTGCCCCCTAACTCCCAGAGTTTTTTGCTGACTGTAGTCCTCCTCACTCCCTCTTGTGTCCTGCAGTCTCACTTCTGAGAGTCCTCTGTTTCAAAAATAAGTCCATTTGTACTTACTCTTCAAATTGCTCTTTTTCTTTTTTTCTTTCAATCCCAATTTCTTCTGTTCAACCTCTTGGAAATCCAGAAGGTTTGTATTACCACACTGATAAGGAAGAATTCATATCATGGTACTTAAACAACTAAATATCAGATTTTGATATGTATATGCTTAAAATAAATAAATAATTTTTTTTAAAAAAAAGATGTTCTTGGTTTTCTTTTAGAAAAAGAAAAGCTCTCAGCACTCAAGAGCAACATACAGAGGTGCACAAAATAACAACTGGAAGAAACTATATTAGTGCTTTGTAAAGCTGGGGAACTAATAACAAGACTGCAGAGGTTTACCTGCTTTGGTTACTGATAACTCCATGTGTGAACGTTACTGAATTCTGTAGCACAGCCTGCAGCAACACAGAACTGCAGACTGGCTGAAGAGAATGTAAAGAGTATGACTTTCAGTGTTCCATTTTCACCCAAAAAATGCCATCAGTAGTTTTTTTATGGGTAAAATTTCACTAGTTTATTCAAACTTGGAATGTGTGGCCCTAAATTCCCTGGTAGGAAGCTGAAAAAGACCTTGGGATTTGGACATTTCTTGTATATTCTATTACCATTACATCGTGGAAGGAATCCAATAGCCTGTGCTGAAGTGGAATTATGCTTTCATTTTCCAGATCACTTTTGCTGACTGAAATATCTGTATCATATAACACTGCAGAAATACTATAACCAGCAAGAAAATCAGTGTGTGATTTAATAGGGCATCTAAACAAGATATTTGCTGACATGTAGGCTACTTAAGCAAAAATATGCAAAAGCAGGAACAGATTTTTAAAGGGTTTGTTGTTTTGTTTGTGTTTGGAATTTTTTTTTTTTTTTTTTTGGCGCGGCTGGGACAGACTTCTTTGGGAAAAAATCATGTCCCCTTATGGAAAGAAAATTTCTTTTCTTTCACACCATCAGAGTCTGCTGCATCTCTCAACTGCTTTCAAACCTGTGTCTGTGCAATTATAAAAAAAAAGAACTGCTGATTAAGTGTTTCTTCTTTAACAGTAATTAGAAAATAGGCCCTTATAACATTTTCAAAACATGCAGTACAGGATGCATTCCTGAACAAAAGAGGAATTAAAATTTTGTCAGGTGTTCAACTATACAAATTTCTAATTACAAAAAAATTATCTAGATGTAGCCATGCTGCCTAAACATTTCCAAATCCATCCCCTCTGCGTCAAGTTACGGCTGTGTCCACAGCAGTGTAGGCTGAGCTCCCCATGGCTTCCTAACTCTGTTTAACAAGCCATCAATTAAGGCCAGATATTTAGAGGAAGGAAAAGTGATTGGTTGCAGAGGGATTTCTGGACATTTTAACTGATACCCACTGAAAATACATGAGAAGGATTTCAAAGTTAGAAAAAACTGACTGCGAAAAGCCTGACAGATATATAATGCCATCATAGAAATGCTACACATTATGTCATATCTAATAACCCACTTGTGCCACATTACACAGCTGTTTTTGTTACACTGCAGTGCCAAATACAGTCATCTCCCTCCTTGTTTCTTCCTTGCTTTAAATTAACAAAGAACAGAATTAAACTAGCAGTTTTGTGGATACCACCTCTATGCAGAACACTTAAGTGTTACCGTATACTGAAGTTACAAAGATGAGGTAAGTAATATTCTTGAGAGGGAACTAAATTTTTAGTTGCTTTCCCAAAGTCATTAAGGAAGAGCCTTATTCCCACAAGTTTACCCAGAATAATTAGCAGCAACAAACACTGGTATGATTTCAGTGTGCAGGTCAACCTACAAGATTAGTCACAAAGGTTTTGTAAATTTCACAACATATGTACACAGATGGGTGGAAAACAAAACAAAACAAAAACCAACCAACCTAACAAACAAAAAAACCTCCCCCAAAAAACCCAAATCAAACAAAAAAAATTCAACAATCCTCCCCTCATATAATGCATGAAGCCAAAACCATCAAGTACTTTAGAATTTCTGATGCTCCCAGAATAATACGTTTTATGGAAAGAATCACATAAATCAGATGTTAAAAAATACATAGCATAAAAGTTTCAAACTTTTAGACAGCTTGTAAAACAGTGGTAATGCAAGAGGGAAATGGTAAACACACTAACAATGTTCCAACAGTCTTAATAAATAGGACAGGGTCACACGGGTTTACTTCTGGAACCCATAAGGGTCCCTAAGTATCTAATTATTTCTGAAAAAAAGACTAAGGTTTTATTCCCTTCTATTTCTCAACAGATTAGCTCATTCTTCATCAACTACCACTTAAACAGAAGTATACTCCTTCTAAGAAGCTAAGGTTTGTTTCTTATCAACATGATAGAATACTATGTACCATATGTTCTTCCAAGGGAGTATTACTAAGCAATAGTAAACACTACATCCTAATGGAAGTAACAAAATATGTGTTTCTTAGGAGTAGTATACAACAAAATCAGTTATGGCATTGGGTCATACAGTAGCAACAGATTTTGAAGAAAATGTCAGATTAAGACCAAGAGCTTTCACTCCTATATTTCTACTTTACTGCTGACTATAAACATATCTTTGCAAACCACCTTTCCAGGGGAAAGATGGGGTTATATTGTTACCTTTTCAGGGAGGCAATTATCCCATCACTAGGCAGTTTTTTAGGCCTACCATAAAATTAACAAGTGCTGCTTGTTAATGTTTTTGTAAACAACGATTCTATAGCATTGCTCAGGTTGGTAACTTCAGAAATCATAAGTAACAAATGGTACCTTTGTGACAAAGAAAAACAAATAATGTATAACGCATCTGTAACTGCATGGTATATATGTACGGAAATGCATTGTTGTGGCTAAGAAAAATAGCACTTTGTTCCAACTGTGGTGCTAATTAGAATGTGATCTGACTATTTAAAAGCCATAATTGAGCAGAACCCATGCTACCGAGATTCTTAGGCTTGTTTCACTTTTGGGAACTGATGTTCTGACCTCAACAGCTCAAAATCACAAAAGCAAGTAGGAATAAGAGGTCTTAAACGTACCCCCTGCCCTCTGTTACTCTGCTAAGTAATGAATTGCGTTTAAGTGACGTGCTTCTTTGCTGAAGATGCCACTGCAGAACTTGCTAGGTACCCCTGATGCCAAACAGGACATTACCAGGGAGCTTTAGAAAGTAGGACATGACACAGTAATTGATTTTGAGTGTGTCTTTCCCTCCTCCCTTCCTTCCCCTGGTTCCTTTTTTCCCCTTCCAAACCCATTGCTTTGTTTTTCAAGCTACAAATCTCTATTCCATAGCAGCATACCTAAGAAATGCAACCTCAAACACAGCATGTTATTTCAACCTAGGACATAACATTTGCAAAAAGATTTTTCATTAAAGACATAACAGGGAAAAAGCCTAATCAGATACGTAATTCATAGGTACTAATGTAAACATTAGCTCTCAAATTCTGCACTGGTTATATTCAACAGAATGTCACATGTGTCCCATGGAATACAAGAACCATTACAAAACCCATAGGAAAAAATCAAATCTCCTCTTGCCTTCATCTCCAGATGATGAAGCCTCATCTAAATGATGCATCCACTATGTCCTTATTATGTTATCTCTGCAATATATTCAGTGCCCCTCAGATATTACTTAAAAGCCCTTGGGCTATTATCTAAATTGAAATGTTCACTGTCCTCAGTATTTCAGTACTATTAAAAGTACAACCCAAAGTCACAATGGGATTTTTCCCTCGTCATTTTCTCTAAGCAAAACTATTCTTATACTTGTGACGGTACCACTGAGCCCTACTCTCTGATGTCCTCATCTGATATGAAAGTTTATGTAGGGTTCCACATGGTCTTATACTATATACTGCTATATTCCCTAGAAAAAGAGAAATCTATATTGCTATATTTCTGTCAGGTGGTAAAATCCTGGGTAGTCAGGATTTTGATAATGCCCAGTATCAAGAAGGAGGAGTATCTTCTTAAAAATACGACAATACTAGACATATCTGATTAAGTGTTTAGGTACCAACAAAAAGAGCAATTTAATAAACTACATATAATTTATCAAGTTATAGTTATCAAATTATAATTATAAATAATCACTTTTATTAAAGCTACCGGCTTCCTAAAGGAAAACTCTTCAATGGTTCAGCACAAAATGTGCTTTCTAAAGAGTATCTGAAACACTCACAAGATTTGGCCTGTTACTCAATTCATGCGTTAACTGACAAAGAAAGACAAAAATTCAAAGCCGCTGAAAAACTTACCATGCCTAACACCTGTCACTGCTATTCCCCCATCCAGCCAACCTCCTGAAATGCTCACAGTCAGAGCCCGAGCAGCGTCCCCGTTTGCTGCCTCTCCCCTAGTCACCCCTACGCTGGCTGAACTAATTAGCAACTTGTCAACTCGCTTGTGCATAGCTTAGCACAGAGCTGGGCACAGGGTAACAACAGGAATCCCCCTGGGCCTCCTCACGACATCATTTCAGCAGTGGAGCCTGTGATAGCAGAAAATGAAACCAGTATTTATACACAAGCAATAGAAGGGGGCCCTCCTGTATTAGGCTTAAGATGACAAAATGTCAGCTTCAATCATCTGACAGGCTTTGGTCTCTCTCTGTTTTTGGTCTCTCTCTCTCTTTTTCTTTTTGGCTGCTCTTTTTTTATATACACATATGACACTAACAGAAAAACAAATTGAACACTGAGGCAGGGTGTATTTCATGCACTGGTGCCAATGTTTCATATCTCATGAA